>NC_133334.1:13141552-13496418 GCF_042186555.1 Aquarana catesbeiana | reverse complement strand
AGGTAGTTGTACTCTTTTGGGGTAATAAGTTTCTCTTCCAAACCAAGGACTAAGGAGAAAATTGACCTCAATTTTCTCCTTAGTCTTGGTTTGGAAGAGAAACTTATTACCCCAAAAGAGTACAACTACCTGAGGGTACAACAATTCAACAAACCCACCTTCTATATCATCCCTAAGCTCCACAAATGCCTTCAGAATCCACCCGGCAGACCCATAGTTTCTGCTGTCAATGGTCCTCTTGAAAAAGTGGGTAAATTCATTGATGCCCTTATTAAGGACCTAGTCCCAGAATTGCCCTCATTTGTACAAGACACTATGGATGTACTAAGGCGACTAAACACTCTAACAATGCCATCTGGGGCCTTCTAGTGGGGGATAGATTGTTGAATCGTTGTACACCTCAATACCACACTGCTGGGGTCTGCGTGCAGTTTCAATTTTTTCTTGAACGTAGGTTTCCATCCCTTGGACAGCATAATGAATTCATAGGCGATATTCTTACTTTTCTACTCGAACATAATTGCTTCCAATTTTTGGGAAATTTTTACCAGCAGATAAGGGGAACCTCCATGGGAGCACCCTGGGCGCCCTCTTACGCATGCCTTCATCTTGGCTTGTGGGAGGAGGATCTGGTGTACCCTTCGTCATTGTACCTCAGCCACTGTGCTACGTGGCTGAGGTACATAGGATGATGTCCTAATGATCTGGGGGGGCTCTGAACATGAGTTACACACCTTCATGAATGAGTTAAATTCTAATGATAGAAACATTAGACTCACCTACACTTTTCATCCCACACCCTCTCTTTTCTCGATCTAACCATTTACATTGATAACGGTTTGATCAAGACCAAAACCTTCAGAAAACCCACAGCAGCTAATACCCTACTTTTAGCATCCAGCGACCACCCAAAATCTCTGATTAAGGCCATTCCAGTAGGCCAATTTCTCAGGGCTCGAAGAAACTGCTCTGATCCAGCTGACTTTATCACTGAGTCTAAAGACTTGTATAATAGATTCAGAGAGAGAGGCTATTCCCATTCATGCATTAGGGAGGCCAGAAGAGGGGCCACTCAGACAGACCGGATAACACTTCTTTCAAAAAAGAAAAAGGATCCAAATCCCCGGAATCCCGGGGACCTCCAGGATCATTACCAAGTTTGGTGCCCATTGGGACCAAGTTAGGTCCATACTTAACCAACACTGGCACATTCTGTCTGAGTCGCCCCTCCTGGGCAAGATTGTGGGCACTAGACCCCTCTTAACGGCTCGGCGTTCTAAAAATCTAAAGACAGTCTAATTCATTCCGAGTACCAAAGATCACCTACTCCCAACTGGCTGACACAACTCCCGCCTCTGAAGGGAATGTTCAAGTGTGGTCGCTGTTCAGTATGCAAGTACGTTGAACGCACAAGTACATTTTCTGATTCTGAAGGCAAAAAACTTTTCAAAATTAAAAACTTTATTAATTGCAATACAACCAGGGTGATCTACATGCTCACCTGTCCCTGTGGAAACACTATGTGGGGAAAACCCAAGAGACCACTGAAGGTAAGAGTGAGTGAACATATTCAGTCCATTTTGGGCAAAGACGATGAACAACCTATTTCTCTACACTTCTTGCAGGCACACGGGGGGTAACCCCAAGGGACTTACCGTTAAAGGTATTTATAGGCTTAACCTTCCTCTGAGAAGGGGCGATTTTCGACAGGATCCTATACCAGAAGGAGAAGATGTGGATATACAACACCAATAGTATGCACCCCCATGGGTTAAATAACGAATGCAACCTTGGTGTTTTTTGACCCCCTAAATTCATTGATAATTGTCCGTCCACATCTTTCTCCTTCTTGGTTGGGATTTTTCGCTTATAGCCCCCATTGATAATCCTATGGCCCCGTTTCTCCATTTTTCATAATGAATCCTCTTTATCCCTGTTATCTCTTTATTATCAATTATATTTTTCTTTCTTAATGCACTTGAATTTTATTGCTAAGAGCCTTTTGCCCTTTTTATATTCATTTCAATTAATTTTTTTTTTTTTTTTTTTTTTTATTCATCTTCTCCCCCCCCCCCCCCCCCCCCCCCCCTTGTCCTTCCCTTCCTCTTCGCCTCCCTCTCTTATCTTCTTCCCCTTTTCCTTTCCCTCTTTTTTCTTCCCTCCCTATCCCCTGGTGTGCCTTTACGGACTCGGTCTGCTAGTCATGTTTTATGTTTTTCCTGTGTGTATGGCTGTCAGTGAACAGCGCGGTAGCCTTGGTAATGAGATGCTGAAACCCACGTGATCCCGCCTCAATACTACATAAGTTGACGAGGCTTTGCTATCGCGCATGCACTGAAGAAATCCGGTATACGGATGAAACGCGTCAGCATGACGCCACCACGTTGCCCTTAGCGTACCTGCTGACAAACAGACCCACCCACCAGCCTTGATCACGCTGATCACTCTGACCCGCGAAATCAGCGATTGCTTGAATCCTGCTACAGCGGCTAGCCGGAAGAGAGGAGGAGGGGTGGATTGTTGCCTCAACGGCTCGGACTCTATCTGCATTACTTACGTGAGCTTACTCACTCTTACCGCTTATCTGCTACTCACGATTGAGGCATCCCTTGGTTGACCTCCTATTGGACTGGATCACCTTTGAAAAGGAATTCCTCATACAGGAGACGGTGACAGCTGCAAAACAACACCGGGTGAGATCCTCCTTTACTGTATCCCTGATTCGGGACTGTCACTTTAGTTTCTCACCGCATGTGATAATTGGCTTCCGCTCCACAGTGTATGCTCACCACTAATCCTAACTCTCCAACTTCAGCTGCCTGTGAGTCTAATCCACACCTTCTGGTCTGCAGCCTTGTGAGCCATCCCTGGTCTAGAGAGGCTCCGACCTGTCAGCCCACATACACTCACATCCAGCAGCGGCCTTGACCTCGTCCATCCATTCCTTCCCGGATCTTTCCACAAAGGCCCCCTGACATCATTGTCCCCCCCTCCTAACGGCTAATCGTGTTTTTTACACCATTATTCAGTATTGATCAAGTTCTGTTGTCACTACAACCCATACATCCACTTAACCATTTGTCATCTTTCTTCCATGCTATTTGGACTTCCAGTAATGCTCTGCATATATGTTTTATGCCTTGATATCATGGTTGTTTATTTATTTATAGTGAATGACTCGCTTAATCTATCATGAGTGGTTGTTTGTGACCGGTGGTTGTCTGTGTCCGCACATGACTGTTAGGTCTTTTTAATGGTGATGGTACCTGAATTATCAGGATATTTTCTGGATTAGCTTATATTGTGAGTCTTTTTTCATTAAACAGTATTTAAATTTACATTGACTCCTGCCTGTTCCCTACCTATGAATTCACTTTCCCTTCCCCTTTTTTTTTGGTATAAGCTATCAGCATGATCATTGAGGAGGAAGAGGATAATTATATATATATATATAAATATATATATATATATATGACAGGATAGTCACTCAGCATCAGCATAGGCAGTCTTTGAAGGGATCTGACATTTCAAAAAAATGTATTCGGTTACATTAGCATCAGGTGCTTGGTAGCTGGTGGTGATCCAAGACTGATTCATTTTTATGAAGGTCAGTCGATCGACCGAGTCGGTGGACGCGTCTGTCTGTCTGTGACATTCAGTGCTGCTGGAGGCTTTGTAACCGATCACAGGGTGCGTCTACCCTGTGATCGGTTACAAAGCCTCCAGCAGCACTGAATGTGTGTTCCAAAAGAACGCTGGATGCAGGACGGG
Source organism: Aquarana catesbeiana (assembly GCF_042186555.1). NCBI lineage: Eukaryota > Metazoa > Chordata > Amphibia > Anura > Ranidae > Aquarana > Aquarana catesbeiana. The sequence goes on along the minus strand of NC_133334.1, from coordinate 13,492,647 downwards.
CCAGTAGCTCAATTGCATACTGTGCAAGCTCTGGCCAGTGATCCATCCTCAAGACTCAGTAACCCAGAGGATTTTTGGTGGGGAAGGTGTCCAAGTCAGATCTTGCCCCTAGGTATTCCTGCACCATGTAAAACAGACGCTGGCGATGGTTGCTGGAACAGATTATACCTTGGGGCTGCGGACTATAAAATTGTCTGAACGCATCGGTCAGATGGCCACCTTCTCCACCGCTCCTTCTTTGACTGACTGAAGCCTCAGCAACACGTTGTCCAGAAACAGGAGTTTGTAACCTCCCAGTCTCTGGGAACGCGTTGCACAGACCTTTCTGTTTCATCCTCTGCTCCCTCTGCGATGGCAATATAAGGTCCGCAACCTTACCCTTGTAATGTGGATCAAGGAGGGTTGCCAGCCAGTATTGTTCCTTCTCCTTGATACCACGAATACGAGGATCCTTCCGCAGGCTTGATATGATCTGATATGATCCGCAGCCACCTCCTCCCAGCCACGTACAAGTCCATGTGTTTCTTGGGACTGTAAATGATCCCTTAAAGACTGCAGCTGATGCTGAGTGCCAGGCTCCACCTCAATACTGACACAATCCTCCTCCTCGTCCTCTTCCTGTGTGATCGGCGAGCATGCAGGAACACTGTTTGGATAAAGGGGGCCTTGAGAGCTAAGGAAGTCCTCCTCTTCCTGCCTCTGTTCTGCCTCAAGTGCCCTGTCCATTATTCAATGCAGCCTGTGCTCCAACAGGTGGACAAGGGGGACAGTGTCACTGATGCATGCACTGTTACTCCTGACCATCCTCGTGGCCTCCTCAAATGGTGACAGGACAGTGCATGCATCCCTGATCATGGCCCACTGGCGTGGGGAAAAAAAAACAAGCTCCCCTGACCCTGTCCTGGTGCCATAGTCGCACAGGTAATCATTGATGGCCCTCTGTTGCATGTGCAACTGCTGCAGCATGGCCAATGTTGAGTTCCACCGTGTGGGCATGTCACAGTTTAGGCGGTTCTTGGGCAGGTTAAATTCCTTTTGGAGGTCTGCCAGCTGAGCACTGGCATTATATGACCGGCGGAAATGCACACAGACTTTCCTGGCCTGCCTCAGGACATCCTGTAAGCCCGGGTACCTGCCCAAGAACCGCTGCACCACCAAGTTAAGGATGTGATCCAAACAGGGCACATGGATCATTTGTCCCTGTCGTAGGGCGGAGAGGAGGTTGGTGCCATTGTCGCAAACCACCATTCCTGCCTTAAGTTGGCGTGGCGTCAACCACCTCTGAACCTGCCCCTGCAGAGCTGACAGAACCTCTGCCCCAGTGTGGCTCCTGTCCCCCAAGCACACCAGCTCAAGCACTGCATGGCATCTTTTGGCCTGCATACTTGCGTAGCCCCTTGAATGCCTACGGAGTACCGCTGGTTCCGAGGACAAAGCACAGGAAGAGGCCATGGAGGAAGCAGAAGAGGAGGGGGTGGAGGAGAGAGGTGTGTCAGAATCATTAGTAGTGGCATTTTGGAGGCATGGTGGCGGAACAACCTCCAACACTACTGCACCTTGTCCTGCATCCTTCCTAGCTGCCAGCAGAGTCACCCAATGCGTGGTGAAACTTAGGTAACGTATCTGTCCATGCCTGCTGGATCTTGAGTAATAGGCACCTTACCGCTGACCGCCCTGTCCAGCGAGGCATGGACATTGCCTTCAACAAGCCGGTAGAGAGCCGGAATCGCCTTCCGTGAGAAAAAGTGGCGTTTGGGTACCTGCCACTGAGGAACCGCACATTCCACAAACTCATGGAAGGGGGCAGAGTCTACCAACTGAAAAGGTAGCAGTTGAAGTGCTAGCAATTTTGCCAAGCTAGCATTCAACTGCTGGGCATGTGGATGGCTGGGAGCGAATTTCTTTCGGCGGTGCAGCAGCTGGGGCAGGGAAATTTGCCTGGTACAATCTGACGTCGGTGTACTGAAAGCAGATTGCCCACAAGTACTTGGCTGTGACACACCTAATTCTACACCTTCATTCCTCTCAGTGCAGGTCTCAGAGAAGACTGAAGGTATAGTAGGGTTGGAGATCTCAGCTGATGAGGAGCAAGGAGAGGTCCTCTTTGTTCTTTGGTTTGGGTCTTTTAGGTACGCTTGCCAACAAACTGCATGGTAGGTCAACATATGTCTGGTCAAGCATGTGGTGCCCAAGCGGGAGATGTTTTGGCCACGTGAGATACGCTTGAGACATATGTTGCAAATAGCAGCGGTGTGATCTGATGCACTCATCTCAAAAAAGGCCCACACCAAAGACCTTTTGGAATAACGTGCAGAGACAGCAGCTCCCTGCACATGCGGAGCTTTGCGGTGTGATGCAGTCAGTGTGCTGCCCTTAGGCTGGCCCCTGGAGGGCATCCTGCCGCGTTGGTGATGTGCCTCCTCATCCTCCTCCTCCTCCTCTCTCCTATCAGGCACCCACGTTGAGTCAGTGACCTCATCATCCCCTCCCTCCTCATCACTGGAGCAAACCTGGCAGTATGCTGCAGCAGGGGGAGCATGACTGCCAGATTGCTGTCCTTCTTGGGCACCCCCTCTGTCCGTGCTCACGTTACTGCCCTCATCTAGCTCAGTATCATCATCAGAGCCTTCTAAACGCTGGGCATCCTCCTTGAGCATGTACCCAACACTGTGGTCAAACAGTTCGAGGGACTCCTCAGGAGGACATGGTGCGGCTGGGGAAGGAGTCACTGATGCCATTGAGCCGAGGGAAGAGGCCGCGTTGGCAGCTGCTTTGCCAGACAAAGTACCCTGAGCATGGGTGAGAGAGGATGAGGAGGATGAGGACGGCTTGGTCATCCACTCGACCAAGTCTTCCGCATGTTGCGGCTCAACATGGCCAGCTGCCGAAAAAAAGGCCAAGCATTTCCCACGGCCACGTGCTGATGAGGATACACCGTGTCCACGACCAACGACCAGCACTGTTGCCTCTAGACACAAAGCCTGCTTGCCCTCTTTTAATGGCTTGTGACTGTTTGCCTCTCCTTGTTGGCCTTCCAGACATACTAATGGCCTGCAGTGAGATATAGCTGTACTAAGCTGGGATATATATATATATATATATATATATATATATATATATATATATATATATATATTGCAGCTAGCAAAATCAACCACCAATCTTCTACAGGTAGCTTTAGCTGAACACTATGCAGAGGTCGCAGTACACTAACTTGTAGCTTTAGCTGAACACTGTGCAGAGGACCCACTACACCAACGTTAAAATAATGTAGCTGCCTGCGGTAGTGATAGGATCAGGAAAACACCACCAACCTACTACAGGTAGCTTTAGCTGAACACTGTGCAGTGGTCGCACTACACTAACGTGTAAATAATGTAGCTGCCTGCGGTAGTGATAGGATCAGGAAAACACCACCAACCTTCTACAGGTAGCTTTAGCTGAACACTGTGCAGAGGTCGCACTACACTAATGTGTAAATAATGTAGCTGCCTGCGGTAGTGATAGGATCAGGAAAACACCACCAACCTTCTACAGATAGCTTTAGCTGAACACTGTGCAGAGGACGCACTGCACTAACATTAAAATAATGTAGCTGCCTGCGGTAGTGATAGGATCAGGAAAACACCACCAACATTCTACAGGTAGCTTTAGCTGAACACTGTGCAGAGGTTGCACTACACAAACGTGTAAATAATGTAGCTGCCTGCGGTAGTGATAGGATCAGGAAAACACCACCAACCTTCTACAGATAGCTTTAGCTGAACACTGTGCAGAGGTCGCACTATACTAACTTGCAGCTTTAGCTGAACACTGTGCACTACACTAACTTGTAGCTTTAGCTGAACACTGTGCAGTGGTCGCACTACACTAACTTGTAGCTTTAGCTGAACACTGTGCAGAGGACGCACTACACTAACTTGTAGCTTTAGCTGAACACTCTGCAGAGGTTGCACTACACTAACTTGTAGCTTTAGCTGAACACTGTGCAGAGGTCGCACTACACTAACTTGTAGCTTTAGCTGAACACTGTGCACTACACTAACTTGTAGCTTTAGCGAAACACTGTGAGGAGGACGCACTACACTAACTTGTAGCTTTAGCTGAACACTGTGCAGAGGTCACACTACACTAACTTGCAGCTTTAGCTGAACACTGTGCACTACACTAACTTGTAGCTTTAGCTGAACACTGTGCAGTGGTCGCACTACACTAACTTGTAGCTTTAGCTGAACACTGTGCAGAGGATGCACTACACTAACTTGTAGCTTTAGCTGAACACTCTGCAGAGGTTGCACTACACTAACTTGTAGCTTTAGCTGAACACTGTGCAGAGGTCGCACTACACTAACTTGTAGCTTTAGCTGAACACTGTGCACTACACTAACTTGTAGCTTTAGCGAAACACTGTGCAGAGGTCGCACTACACTAACTTGTAGCTTTAGCTGAACACTGTGAGGAGGACGCACTACACTAACTTGTAGCTTTAGCTGAACACTGTGCAGAGGTCGCACTCCACTAACTTGTAGCTTTAGCTGAACACTGTTCAGAGGACGCACTACACTAACTTGTAGCTTTAGCTGAACACTGTTCAGAGGACGCACTACACTAACTTGTAGCTTTAGCTGAACACTGTGCAGAGGTTGCACTACACTAACTTGTAGCTTTAGCTGAACACTGTGCTCTACACTAACTTGTAGCTTTAGCTGAACACTGTGCAGAGGTCACACTACACTAACTTGTAGCTTTAGCTGAACACTGTGAGGAGGACGCACTACAATAACTTGTAGCTTTAGCTGAACACTGTGCAGAGGTCGCACTACACTAACTTGTAGCTTTAGCTGAACACTGTGGAGGAAGCACTACAGTAACTTGTAGCTTTAGCTGAACACTGTGCACTACACTAACTTGTAGCTTTAGCTGAACACTGTGCAGAGGACACACTACACTAACTGTAAATAGTGCAGCTGCCTGACCGTGGTACTAATAGGATCAGAAGAACACCAGCAATTTTCTTCAGGTAGCTGTACTGTAACAACACCTGCCTGCCTGTCAGTAGGAAGATAATAACAGGAACGGATCTAGCTAAACCAGGGGTCTTCAAACTGCGGCCCTCCAGGTGTTCAGGAACTACAATTCCCATCATGCCTAGTCATGTCTGTGAATGTCAGAGTTTTACAATGCCTCATGGGATGTGTAGTTCTGCAACAGCTGGAGGGCCGTAGTTTGAGTATCCCTGAGCTAAACCGAATACAGTGTGTATATATATATATATATATATATATATATATATACAACACCTGGGATGCATATATATACACAATACACTGTAAGTGCAGCTAACTGACTGACTGTCCTGCCTAATCTATCTAATTTAAATCAAATCACACTGTCTCTCTGTCCCTGTCTCTCAACGCCAGAACACACTACACAGGGCCGCCATGCAGGCGGCCTTATATAGTGTGGGGCGTGTACTAAACCCCTTGAGCCATAATTGGCAACAGCCACCCTGGCTTTGGCCAATTACAGCTCTCTCTACAGATGGTGCTGTGATTGGCCAAGCATGCGGGTCATAGTGCATGCTTGGCCAATCATCAGCCAGCAATGCACTGCGATACCGCAGTGAATTATGGGCCGTGACGCGCCACACGAATTTGGCGCGAACGGACCATATTGTTCGCAATTCGGCGAACAATCGAACAGCCGATGTTCGAGTCGAACATGGGTTCAACTCGAACACGAAGCTCATACCTACTACAGGCAGGCAGTTCATTCAGTTAGTTGCAGTATATTCATCATTGCATACAGTTTAGCTAGATCTCACTGCAGACCGTTCCTGTTGTTCTGTTCCTAATATACTACAGGCAGGCAGTTCATTCAGTTAGCTGCAGTATATTCAGTACTGTATACAGTTTAGCTAGATCTCACTGCAGACCATTCCTGTTGTTCTGTTCCTAATATACTACAGGCAGGAAGTTCATTCAGTTAGCTGCAGTATATTTAGTACTGTATGCTGTGCAGCTAGATCTCGCTGCAGACTGTTCCTGTTGTTCTCTTCCTAATATACTACAGGCAGGCAGTTGATTCAGTTAGCTGCAGTATTTTCAGTACTGTATACAGTTTAGCTAGATCTCACTGCAGACCATTCCTGTTGTGCTCTTCCTAATATACTACGGGCAGGCAGATTATTCAGTTAGCTGCAGTATATTCAGTACTGTATCCTGTGCAGCTAGATCTCGCTGCAGACCGTTCCTGTTGTTCTGTTCCTAATATACTACATGCAGGCAGTTGATTCATTTGGCTGCAGTATATTCAGTACTGTATCCGGTGCAGCTAGATCTCACTGCAGACCGTTCCTGTTATTCTCTTCCTAATATACTACAGGCAGGCAGTTGATTCAGTTAGCTGCAGTATATTGAGTACTGTATCCTGTGCAGCTAGATCTCACTGCAGACCATTCCTGTTGTTCTCTTCCCAATATACTACAGGCAGGCAGTTCATTCAGTTAGCTGCAGTATATTCGGTACTGTATACAGTTTAGCTAGATCTCACTGCAGACCATTCCTGTTGTTCTGTTCCTAATATACTATAGGCAGGCAGTTCATTCAGTTAGCTGCAGTATATTCAGTACTGTATCCTGTTCAGCTAGATCTCACTGCAGATCGTTCCCATTGTTCTCTTCCTAATATACTACAGGCAGGCAGTTCATTCAGTTAGCTGCAGTATATTCAGTATATATATAGATCCCAGCTTTGTGCAGCTACATCTCACTGCAGGCCATTCCTGGTGTACCTATTCAAATACATTACAAATGCATCAAATACAGTATGTCTGGAAGGCCAACAAGGAGAGGCAGATGCTCACAGGCCACTAAAAGAGGGCAAGCAGGCTCTGTGCCTACAGCCAACATTGCTGGTCGTGGACACGGTGCATCCTCAGCATGTGGCCGTGGGGCACAATTGTCCTTTTTTTCGGCAGCTGGCCGTGTTGAGCCACAACATGCAGAAGAGTTGGTAGAGTGGATGACCAAGCTTTCCTCATCCTCCTCATCCTCTCTCACCCAGGCTCAGAGTACATTGGCTGCCAGCTGGGAAGGATGTAGGACAGGATGCAGTATTGTTGGAGCTTATTCTGCCACCACACCTCCAAAATGCTACTAGTGGTGATTCTGACACACCTCTCTCCTCCACCCCCTCCTCTTCTTCTTCCTCCATGGCCTCTTCCTCTATAGATTTGTCCTCGGAACCAGCGGTTCTCCGTAGGCGTTCAAGGGGCTACATAAGCACTCAAGCAAAAAGATGCCATACGGTGCTTGAGCTGGTGTGCTTAGGGGACAGGAGCCACACTGGGGCAGAGATTCTGTCAGCTCTGAAGGGGCAGGCTCAGAGGTGGTTGAAGCCATGCCAGCTTTAGGCAGGAATGGTGGTTTGCGACAATGGCACCAACCTCCTCTCCGCCCTCTGACAGAGACACTTCACTCATGTTCCCTGTTTGGCTCACGTCCTTAATTTGGTGGTGCAGCGGTTCTTGTGCAGGTATCTGGGCTTACAGGATCTCCTGAGGCAGACCAGGAAAGTCTGTGTGCATTTCCGCCGGTCACATAATGCCAGTGCTCGGCTGGCTGAACCTCCAAAAGGAATATAACCTGCCCATGAACCGCCTAATCTGTGACATGCCCACCAGATGGAACTTAATGTTGGCCATGCTGCAGCAGCTGCATATGCAGCAGAGGGCCATCAATGAGTACCTGTGCGACTATGGCACCAGGACAGGGTCAGGGGAGCTTGGCTTTTTTTCGCCACGCCAGTGGCTCATGATCATTGATGCATGTACTGTCCTGTCACCATTTGAGGAGGCCACAAGGATGGTGAGCAGTGACAGTGCATGCATCGGTGATACTGTCCCTCTTGTCTACCTGTTGGAGCACACGCTGCATGGAATAATGGACAGGGCACTTGAGGCAGAACAGAGGGAGGAAGAGTAGGACTTCCTTACTTCTCAAGGCCCTCTTTATCCAGACAGAGTTCCTGCGGGCCCGCCGATCACACAGGAAGAGGAGGAGGAGGATTGTGTCAGCATGGAGGTGGAGCCTAGCACTCAGCATCAGCAGCAGTCTTCAAGTGATCATTTACAGTCCCCAGAAACCCATGGACTTGTACGTGGCTGGGAGGAGGTGGCTGTGGATTAGGTTGTCCTTAGTGACCCAGAGGACTCCGGACCGAATGCCTCAGCAAACCTACGCTTCATGGCCTCCCTGATCCTGCAAAGCCTGCGAAAGGTCCCTCGGATTTGTGGTATCAAGGAAGGATCAGTACTGGCTGGCAACCCTCCTTGATCCACGTTACAAGGGTAAGGTTGCAAAACTTATCCAGCCATCGCAGAGGGAGCAGAGGATGAAACATCTTCAGGAGGCCTTGCAGAAAGGTTTGTGCAATGCGTTTCCAGAGCCTGAGGTGTTACAAAATCCTGGTCCTGGACAACGTGTTGCTGAGGCTTCGGTCCATCACAGAAGGAGTGGTGGAGAAGGTGGCTGTCTGACAGATGCATTTAGACAAATTTTTAGTCCGCAGCCCAAAGGTCTGATCGGTTCCAGCAACCATCGCCAGCGTCTGATTTACATGGTGCAGGAATACATAGATAGTTACATAGTAGGGGAGGTTGAAAAAAGACACAAGTCCATCAAGTCCAACCTATGTGTGTGATTAAGTGTCAGTATTACATTACATATCCCTGTATGTTGCGGTCATTCAGGTGATTATCTAATAGTTTCTTGAAGCTATCAATGCTCCCCGCTGAGACCACCGCCTGTGGAAGGGAATTCCACATCCTTGCCGCTCTTACAGTAAAGAACCCTCTACGTAGTTTAAGGTTAAACCTCTTTTCTTCTAATTTTAATGAGTGGCCACGAGTCTTGTTAAACTCTCTTCTGCGAAAAAGTTTTATCCCTATTGTGGGGTCACCAGTCCGGTATTTGTAAATTGAAATCATATCCCCTCTCAAGCGTCTCTTCTCCAGAGAGAATAAGTTCAGTGCTTGCAACCTTTCCTCATAACTAAGATCCTCCAGACCCTTTATTAGCTTTGTTGCCCTTCTTTGTACTCGTTCCATTTCCAGTACATCCTTCCTGAGGACTGGTGCCCAGAACTGGACCGCATACTCTAGGAGGGGCCGGACCAGAGTCTTGTAGAGCGGGAGAATTATCGTTTTATCTCTGGAGTTGATCCCCCTTTTAATGCATGCCAATATTCTGTTTGCTTTGTTAGCAGCAGCTTGGCATTGCATGCCATTGCTGAGCCTATCATCTACTAGGACCCCCAGGTCCTTTTCCATCCTAGATTCCCCCAGAGGTTCTCCCCCCAGTGTATAGATTGCATTCATATTTTTGCCACCCAAATGCATTATTTTAAATTTTTCTACATTGAACCTCATTTGCCATGTAGTCGTCCACCCCATTAATTTGTTCAGGTCTTTTTGCAAGGTTTCCATGTCCTGCGGAGAAGTTAGTGCCCTGCTTAGCTTAGTATCGTCTGCAAATACAGAGATTGAACTGTTTATCCCATCCTCCAGATCGTTTATGAACAAATTAAATAGGATTGGTCCCACCACAGAACCCTGGGGAACCCCACTACCCACCCCTGACCATTCCGAGTACTCCCCATTTATCACCACCCTCTGAACTCGCCCTTGTAGCCAGTTTTCAATCCATGTACTCACCCTATGGTCCATGCCAACGAACCTTATCTTGTACAGTAAACATTTATGGGGAACTGTGTCAAATGCTTTTGCAAAATCCAGATACACCATGTCTATGGGCCTTCCTTTATCTAGATGGCAACTCACCTCCTCATAGAAGGTTAATAGATTGGTTTGGCAAGAACGATTCTTCATGAATCCATGCTGATTACTGCTAATGATACCGTTCTTATTACTAAAATCTTGTATATAGTCACTTATCATCCCTTCCAAGAGTTTACATACTATTGATGTTAGGCTAACTGGTCTGTAATTCCCAGGGATGTATTTTGGGCCCTTTTTAAATATTGGTGCTACATTGGCTTTTCTCCAATCAGCTGGTACCATTCCAGTCAGTAGACTATCTGTAAAAATTAGGAACAACGGTCTGGCAATCACTTGACTGAGTTCCCTAAGTACCCTCGGATGCAAGCCATCTGGTCCCGGTGATTTATTAATGTTAAGTTTCTCAAGTCTAATTTTAATTCCGTCCTCTGTTAACCATGGAGGTGCTTCCTGTGTTATGTCATGAGGATAAACACTGCAGTTTTGGTTACTGAAGCCCCCCGATTCACTTGTGAAGACTGAGGAGAAGAATAAATTCAATACCTTCAATACCTAGGGGCAAGATCAGACTTGGAGACCTTTCCAACTGAAAATCCTTGGGTTACTGGGTCTTGAGGATGGATTACTGCCCAGAGCTTGCACAGTATGCAATTGAGCTACTGGCCTGTCCTGCATCCAGCGTTCTTTCGGAACGCACATTCAGTGCTGCTGGAGGCTTTTTAACCGATCACAGAGTGCGCCTGTCCACCTACTCGGTTGATCGGCTCACCTTCATAAAAATGAATCAGTCTTGGATCACCAGCTACAAGGCACTTGATGCTGATGTAACTGACTAATTTTTTTATGAATGTGAGATCCCTTGAAGACTGCCTATGCTGATGCTGACTGACTATCCTGTTATGCTGAGTGGCTATCCTATTTCTCCTCAATGTTCATGTTGATAGCTTGTAAGAACATTTTTGGTTCTGGGCACCACCACCAGTGGCTAAGGCCCAATTTTTCTGCCCCTGTTCAACAGGGGCTTGTAATTACAATTTTTGCTGTAATATTTTGCAGCAGAGCTTGTTCCTGCGCTCAACTAGAGTATCTGTGAGGGGTTACAGTGTTGTGGCACCACCGCCAGTGCCTGAAGCCCAATCTTTCTGCCCCTGTTCAACAGGGGCGCGTAATTACAATTTTTGATCTAATATTTCACATCAGGGCCCGTTCTTGCGCCCACAAAGAATAACTGTGAGGGCTTACAGTGTTGTGGCACCACCACCACACCACCACCAAAGCCCAATTTTTCTGACCCTGTTCAACAGGGGCATGTAATTCCAATTCATGATATAATATTTCACAGCAGGGCCCGTTCCAGCGCCCACCAAGAGTAACTGTGAGGGCTTACAGTGTTCTGGTACCACCAACACCTAAGGCTCAAATTTCTGCTGAGTATATAGGGCAGGCCCCTACTTTCAAACATCTGACTTACAAATAACTCCTACTTACAAACGGAGGGATACAACAAGAAGTGAGAGGATATCTACCCCTAAGAAGGGAAATTCTCTCCTGTAAGAGTTAATATGGGAAAAAGGTGTCTCCTCCACTGATGCTTTATCACCAATCCTTGTTTCCCTAATAAACCCAAATTTTCAAAATCCAATTGTCATTGGGACAGAGAGTGAGGTGAAATCTTCTGAATAGGGGCACAGACAGCAAAACAAATGTTACAGGGGTGATAACCCTTCCCTATGTTTTCCAAAAAGCTTAAAAATAGATTTTTTGGCTGGAGCTACACTTACAAAATGTACCAGTTCCAAATTACAAACAGATTCAACTTAAGAACAAACCCACAGTCCCTGTCTTTCTTGGGACCGCCTGTATACTGCTGTTCAGAGTATATAGGGCCTGGAGGCCCCACGCCTTTTCTTTTTTTAATTTGGGTGCGAGGTTCCCCTTAATATCCATACAAGACCGAAATGGCCTGGTAATGGACTGGGGGGGTACCCATGCCTTTTTTCTCAATAATTTTCATCCATATTGCCAGGACCCAACATTACATTACAGCCGCAAGCTGTTTTAAATGACTTTTATTCCTTTAGAAAAGTCATTTTGTGCAGGGACTGTTCTAAACACGGGAAACATGCACCACTTTACAGGTATACTATAGACACCGCCTCAGGTACGATATTTAACCAGTTGCCGACCGCCGCACGACGATGTACGTCGGCAGAATGGCATGGGCAGGCAAAAGGACTTACAGGTACGTCCTTGCCTGCCCGCAGGTGGGGGGTCCGATCGGACCCCCCCCGGTGCCTGCGGTGGTCGGATTCAGGTCAGGGGCGATCAAAGGTGAGGGGGAGGCCACTCATTCGTGGCTCCCCCCTCGCAATCGCTCCTGGCCAATGACAGGCTTCCTCAGCTTCTGTAATGTAAACAGAAGCGGAGGAAGTGATGTCACTCTCCTCGAGCCGGTCTTTTCGTTCCGGCGCCGAGGAGAGAAGACATCCAAGTAAGTTTACACCAACACTACACCAATAGTAGAAAACGCAGGCACACTTGTCACCCCCCCCCATCACCCCCCCGGTCACCCCCTGATCACCCCCCTGTACCCCCTGTCACACTGACACCAAAATCAGTTTTTTTTTTTCTGATTATTGCATTGGTGTCAGTTTGTGACAGTTATAAGTGTTAGGGCAGTTAGGGTTAGCCATAAATAAGAGTAAAATCAGCGCGATAATGGTATATGCAATTCAGAACACCAGAGTCAAAAGTCAAATCCCTAAAATAATAATCTGAAGCAGATGGTGCAGCGCTAGTAAAAGACACACAAACATGTGCATATAATCAATATGAAATGGGATATCACATCTCATAAAGTTCATAAAAGCACAGAACAGTCCATAGAAAATCCTGGTGTGTAGTCAAACTGCATGCTGTAAAGGGTGACAAATCGATGAGCCCACCACCAATGTTCAGAATGGCCTCTCACCTGATGACATGGACCCTTTAATTACAGAGGGTCAAGATAAGCATTCCTCTATGGTAAGAAGTGGTTCAGCATACATAGACATCCGTCAGGACACTGGGTCAGAATACTCGGAAAATAGTGCATATGAAATAAAAGATGGCAAAAAATAGTGCTCTCTGTATAGAATACCATTTATTGTAAAAGATAATGTAAAATTCAACACTCACATAAAATGCACTAAACTAGAGCAAGTGTACAAGCTCGAGCGGTATTTCCAACACAATGAGGATGTGCAATGGCCGCGGGTGACGTCACAATGTATCCTCGTTCCGGACGCGTTGCGTCCCAGTGGCCGTGGACTTCTTCAGCGGATGAGGACACGAAATGGGCACCCGCACCTTATCCTAGGTGAGTAACCATGGCAATACTAAACAAACCATGGCCGGCATCACAGAGACCCTGGAAATCAATCCGGAAATGTCCCCTTGCCTAACAAAGTAAACCGAACGGAAACAGGTCATAATACACCATTAAAAACGATGAATAAAAAAGGATAAAAAGAGAATATATCATAAATAAATATATTTAATGCATCATTCCAAAAGGTATGTGCAATAAAAATGCAATCTACGGTAAAAATTCTTAAAATATAAAAAGTCAACCACGGCCATCGCTAACTCCTGGGTATGTATACATCAACGATCAGAAATAAAACAATTGGTATCGAAGTCCACGTTTAACCCTTCAAGGCAAAGAACTCTGGTTTCAAAGATCCAATATGATTCCCTTCTACTTAGTTGTCTTATAAAATTTCCTCCCCTCCAGTGCTTTGTGACCCTTTCTATGCCCCAGAATCTCAAACTTTTGGGACTCTGTTGGGGGTGAAGTTGGAAATGTCTGGACACATTGTGGGATTTGAGGCCTTTTTTAATATTATTTACATGCTCAGAGAGCCTAACATGTAGGGGTCTAGATGTTCTACCGATATACTGGAGCCCACAACCGCACTCCAGCATGTACATGACCCCTACAGTGTCACAAGTGATGAGTTGTTTAATATCGTATTCCTTATTGGTGGCCGATGCCAGAAATGTTTTCCTTTTCTTAATATTCCCCTTAGCATGCTTACAAGGAACACATTTACCACATGCATAAAATCCTCCCAAAAAGGAAAACAACCTATCGGAAGTGGGAACTGGGGGGTTTAGAACGTTAGGGGCCAGACGGTCTCTTAATGAGGGGGCTTTTTTATAAATAAATTGAGGTCGATCAGGTAATACAGGGCCTAGGATTTTGTCTTGCTTCAAAATAGACCAATTCTTATGTATGATCTTTTCAAACTTACGATATTGTACATTGCCTGTTTGCATCAGAATCCCCAATGGCATTGGAAATCAATGTACTTCTATCCAGAGATCTGACTCTAGTCATTTCCTCCTCCAACATTTGGCCATCATAACCTTTTTGTTCAAACCTTGATGTAAGGACTTGGGACTGCATAACAAGAAGATTTTGTTATGCAGTCCCAAGTCCTTACATCATAGTAGGGATTTTCTATGGACTGTTCTGTGCTTTTATGAACTTTATGAGATTTGATATCCCGTTTCATATTGATTATATGCACATGTTTGTGTGTCTTTTACTAGCGCTGCTCCATCTGCTTCAGATTATTATTTTAGGGATTTGACTTTTGACCCTGGTGTTCTGAATTGCATATACCATTATCGCGCTGATTTTACTCTTATTTATGGCTAACCCTAACTGCCCTAACACTTATAACTGTCACAAACTGACACCAATGCAATAATCAGAAAAAAAAAACTGCTTTTGGTGTCAGTGTGACAGGGGGTACAGGGGGGTGATCAGGGGGTGAATGGGGGGGTGATGGGGGGGTGACAAGTGTGCCTGCGTGTTCTACTGTTAGTGTAGTGTTGGTGCAAACTTACTTGGATGTCTTCTCTCCTCGGCGCCGGAACGAAAAGACCGGCTCGAGAAGAGTGACATCACTTCCTCCTCTTCTTTTTACATTACAGAAGCCGAGGAAGCCTGTCATTGGTCAGGAGCGATCGCGAGGGGGGAGCCACGAATGAGTGGCCTCCCCCTCACCTTTGATCGCCCCTGACCTGAATCCGACCGCTGCAGGCACTGGAGGGGTCCGATCAGACCCCCATATACTACCTACTAAAGGTTTTAACCCCCTGATTGCCCCCTAGTTAACCCTTTCACCAGTGATCACCATATAATTGTTACGGGTGACGCTGGTTAGTTAGTTTGTTTATTATAGTTTATTATAGTTTTAGGGCACCCGCCATTTATTACCTTATAAAGGTTTAACCCTCTGATCGCCCGGCTTTGATATAAGTTAAGTTTTTAGGGTAAGATAAGGTCTGCGTCGCCCCAGGCAGCGTCAGGTTAGCGCCAGTACTGCTAAAACCCACGCACGCAGCATACACCTCCCTTAGTGCTATAGTATCTGAACGGATCAATATCTGATCCGATCAGATCTATACTAGCATCCCCAGCAGTTTAGGGTCCTCAAAAACGCAGTGGTAGCGGGATCAGCCCAGATACCTGCTAGCACCTGCGTTTTGCCCCTTGGCCCAGCCCAGCCCACCCAAGTGCAGTATTGACGATCACTGACACTTACAAAATACTAAGCACACATAACTGCAGTGTTCGCAGAGTCAAGCCTGATCCCTGCGATCGCTAACAGTTTTTTGGTAGCGTTTTGATACAGTCGCTGACAGTTAGGAGCTTTTTTGCCTGTGAGTCTCACTAGTGTACCCCTAAATTTAGAGCCCAAAATGGCAAATCGAAGGTACACTAGTGAAGAGGCCTACACGTTTCTGAGCATGACAGATAGTGAAGAGGAAGTCACTCATCTGTCAGATTCAGGCTCGGAATACGATCCTGTAGAGGACAGCGGCTCCATGACAGATAGCTCTGACGACTGAGTTGTGGTCCCTGCCAAGGTCAGGCGTACTAGACCCCGAACTTCTTCTTCTGTCCTTGAAGTGCAAGAACCGCGGGTCCCTCATATGGAGCAGAGAAGTACTAGTGCCGCCATTCCTTCTGGTGAACTGGCAAGCACCAGCGGCCTAGTACACCCCGGTCGTACATCCAGCACTGCAGTATCACGTGGTGACGTGGCGAGTCCCATAAGTGCAGTTCAAGTTGGTGAGGTGGCAAGCACTAGTAGTGTCCCGCTGCCACCAAGAAGATGAACACAGGCCCGTCGTGCCCATAGTGCCCTTTCTGCTGCATTCGCCAATCCGAATTGGGTACCCACCACTTCTGCAGCACCCGTACTTCCCCCATTCACATCCCCAACCCGGAATTCAGGTGGAAACAGTTGATTTTACGCCACTGGATTTTTATTCACTGTTTTTCACTGAAGATGTCTATAGATCTATTGTGGACCAAAGCAATTTATACGCTGGTCAACACATCGCCGCTAATCCCCAGTCCTCCCTTGTCAGAGAATGGAGACCAATTACGGTCTCTGAATTTAAGATATTTCTGGGCTTTTCCCTCAACATGGGAATAAATAAAAAGAGTGAGTTGCGGTCATATTGGTCCACTGACCCAATTTACCATATGCCCGTGTTCTCTGCTTCCATGGCCAGGGCACGATACGAGCAGATTTTGCGGTTCATGCACTTCAACGACAATGAACTCTGTCGTCCTCGTGGAGACCCTGAATACGATCGGCTCTACAAAATTCGGCCCCTCGTAAACCACTTCAACCAGCGTTTTGCAGACTTGTTTACTCCCCATCAAGTTGTCTGCGTTGATGAGTCCCTGATTAAATTGTCTGGCCGCTTGTCATTCAAACAGTACCTTCCCAGCAAGCGTGCCAGATACGGGGTCAAGATGTATAAGCTCTGTGACAGGGCCACAGGCTATACATGTAGTTTTTTGGTTTACGAGGGCAAAGATAGTCACGTAGAGCCGACAAACTGCCCTGACTACATAGGAAGCGCTGGCAAGATAGTGTGGGACTTGGTGTCACCCTTATTTCGGAAAGGGGTATCATTTATATGTGGACAATTATTACACGAGCGTGCCACTTTTTAGTCACCTTTTTGATCATCAAATTGGAGCATGTGGCACCGTGCGACCTAATCGCTGGGGCTTTCCCCAGCAGCTTGTAGATTCCCATCTTAGGCTGGGGGAGAGAGCCTGCTTGCAGTGTGATAATTTGCTCGCTATGAAGTGGAGGGACAATAAGAATGTTTTCGTTCTTACCTCCCTTCATGCAGACATGACGGTCCAAATAACTACGGCGACTGGTGTTGTGGAGAAACCCCTCTGTGTCCACGAATATAACCAAAATATGGGAGGGGTGGACCTCAACGACCAGTTGTTGGCGCCGCACCTAACTGCCCATAAGGGCAGACGTTGGTACAAAAAAGTGTCTGTATACTTATTTTAATTGGCTTTGGTGAACTCTCATGTGCTATACAGAGCTTCATGACGGACTGGATCCTTCCTTAAATTCCAGGAAGAGATCGTCAGAGCCCTTCTGTATCCAGACGGTGCTCCACCTCACCTTCCCCAACCAGATGCAGCAAGCCGGCTGGATGGGAGACATTTTCCTTATGTCCTCCAGAGTACCCCTACCCAACGAGCCCCCCAAAGAAAATGTCGTGTCTGCAGAAAGCGCGGATATAGGCGAGACACCCGGTATTATTGTCCCTCCTGTCCTGGCAATCCTGGTCTTTGCATTGGTGAATGTTTTGAGCGCTACCATACACTAGTTGAGTTTTAGCGTAGGGTACAGCATTGCACAGACTAGGACACACTTTCACAGGGTCTCCCAAGATGCCATCGCATTTTGAGAGACCCAAATCTGGACCGTTACAGTTTTAAAAGTTACAGTTATAAAAAATACACAAAAAAAATATAAAATAAAAAAACCAAAAATAGTTGCCGTTTTATTGTTCTCTCTCTCTCTATTTTCTCTCTATTGTTCTGCTCTTTTTTACTGTATTCTATTGTGCAATGTTTTATTGTTGTTATGTTTTATCATGTTTGCTTTTCAGGTATGTAATTTTTTTATAGTTTACTGTGTTTTAACCATTTTTTTTGTTTTCAGGTACGCCATTCAGCTGCAGCACGGATTTATTTATCTTGACAGCAACAGCGTTTGCTCCCACGATACATAAAGCCGTGACTCCAGCGCTGTCGGAGGTGATTTCACCACCACAGTTACATACTTCAGCATATATGCCGAAGCGTGGGGGCAGCAGTGGGTGGAGGAGCAATTTGCTCCTGCCTTTTGCGGGAGGATGCCCCCATGCTTCGGCATATATATATTTTAGGCACAGGTTGCGTTAAATGTTTTATTTTTTACTATGCTTTTTTTTGTATTTGCTTTGCAGGTATGGTAAGTATTACTGTTATACTGTAATGTTACTTTGTTTTTTTGTTAACCATCATTTGCTTAGCAGGTACGCCATTCAGTTGCAGCGCAGATTTATTTATCTTGACAGCAACAGCGTTTGCTCCCACGATACATAAAGCCGTGACTCCAGCGCTGTCGGAGGTGATTTCACCACCACAGTTACATACTTCAGCATATATGCCAAAGCGTGGGGGCAGCAGTGGGTGGAGGAGCGATTTGCTCCTGCCTTTTGCGGGAGGATGCCCCCATGCTTCGGCATATATATATTTTAGGCACAGGTTGCGTTAAATGTTTTATTTTTTACTATGCTTTTTTTTGTATTTGCTTTGCAGGTATGGTAAGTATTACTGTTATACTGTAATGTTACTTTGTTTTTTTGTTAACCATCATTTGCTTAGCAGGTACGCCATTCAGTTGCAGCGCAGATTTATTTATCTTGACAGCAACAGCGTTTGCTCCCACGATACATAAAGCCGTGACTCCAGCGCTGTCGGAGGTGATTTCACCACCACAGTTACATACTTCAGCATATATGCTGAAGCTTGGGGGCAGCAGTGGGTGGAGGAGCGATTTGCTCCTGCCTTTTGTGGGAGGATGCCCCCATGCTTCGGCATATATATATTTTAGGTAGGCACAGGTTGCGTTAAATGTTTTATTTTTTACTATGTTTTTTTTTGTATTTGCTTTGCAGGTATGGTAAGTATTACTGTTATACTGTAATGTTACTTTGTTTTTTGTTAACCATCATTTGCTTAGCAGGTACGCCATTCAGTTGCAGTGCAGATTTATTTATCTTGACAGCAACAGCGCTTGCTCCCACGATACATAAAGCCGTGACTCCAGCGCTGTCGGAGGTGATTTCACCACCACCGTTACATACTTCAGCATATATGCCGAAGCGTGGGGGCAGCAGTGGGTGGAGGAGCGATTTGCTCCTGCTTTTTGCGGGAGGATGCCCCCATGCTTCGGCATATATAAACGGTGCATCTATGCCCATCATTAGAAGTGGGTGGATGAAGGGAGGTATTCTAATGGTGGGCATATCCACCGATCAATATCTTTTTTTCGTTCAGCCCACAGGCTGCATGAAAAAAAAGTTTACAATATATGCCCAACAAGGACCAGCAACGTACTGGTATGTTGCTGGACTTTGAGTGGTTATACCAGAATGATGCCTACAGGTTTAGGTATCATCTTGGTATCATTCTTTTCAGCCAGCAGTCGGCTTTCATGTAAAAGCAATCCTAGTGGCTAATTAGCCTCTAGACTGCTTTTACAAGCAGTGGGAGGGAATGCCTCCCCCAACGTCTTCCATGTTTTTCTCTGGCACTCCTGTCCCAACTGGGAACCTGAAAATGCAGCCGGTGATTCAGCCAGCTGACCATAGAGCTGATCAGAGACCAGAATGGCTCCAAACATCTCTATGGCCTAAGAAACTGGAAGCTACGAGCATTTCATGACTTAGATTTCGCCGGATGTAAACAGCGCCATTGGGAAATTGGGAAAGCATTTTATCACACCAATCTTGGTGTGGTCAGATGCTTTGAGGGCAGAGGAGAGATCTAGGGTCTAATAGACCCCATTTTTTTCAAAAAAGAGTACCTGTCACTACCTATTGCTATCATAGGGGACATTCCCTGAGATAATAATAAAAATGATTAAAAAAATAAAAATGAAAGGAACAGTTTAAAAATAAGATAAAAAAGCAAAAAAATAATAAAGAAAAAAAATGCACCCCTGTCCCCCCCTGCTCTCGCGCAAAGGCGAACGCAAGCGTCGGTCTGGCATCAAATGTAAACAGCAATTGCACCATGCATGTGAGGTATCACAGTGAAGGTCAGATTGAGGGCAGTAATTTTAGCAGTAGACCTCCTCTTTAAATCTAAAGTGGTAACCTATAAAGGCTTTTAAAGGCTTTTAAAAATGTATTTAGTTTGTCGCCACTGTACGTTTGTGCGCAATTTTAAAGCATGTCCTGTTTGGTAGCCATATACTCGGCCTAAGATCATCTTTTTTATTTCATCAAACATTTGGGCAATATAGTGTGTTTTAGTGCATTCAGATTTAAAAAAGTGTGTTTTTTCCCAAAAATATGCGTTTGAAAAATCGCTGCGCAAATACTGTGTGAAAAAAAAAATGAAACACCCACCATTTTAATCTGTAGGGCATTTGCTTTAAAAAAATATATAATGTTTGGGGGTTCAAAGTAATTTTCTTGCAAAAAAAAATAATTTTTTCATGTAAACAAAAAGTGTCAGAAAGGGCTTTGTCTTTCAAGTGGTTAGAAGAGTGGATGATGTGTGACATAAGCTTCTAAATGTTGTGCATAAAATGCCAGGACAGTTCAAACCCCCCCAAATGACCCCATTTTGGAAAGTAGACACCCCAAGCTATTTGCTGAGAGGCATGTCAAGTCCATGGAATATTTTATATTGTGACACAAGTTGCGGGAAAAAGACAATTTTTTTTTTATTTTGCACAAAGTTGTCACTAAATGATATATTGCTCAAACATGCCATGGGAATATGTGAAATTACTCCCCAAAATACATTCTGTTGCTTCTCCTGAGTACAGGGATACCACACGTGTGAGACTTTTTGGCAGCCTAGCCGCGTACGGGTCCCCGAAAACCAAGCACCGCCTCCAGGCTTTCTAAGACCGTAAATTTTTGATTTCACTCTTCACTGCCTATCACAGTTTCGGAGGCCAAGGAATGCCCAGATGGCAGAACCATTCCCCCCAAATGACCCCATTTTGGAAAATAGACACCCCAAGCTATTTGCTGAGAGGTATAGTGAGTATTTTGCAGACCTCACTTTTTGTCAACAAACTTTTGAAAATTAAAAAAAGAAAAAAAAATACATTTTTCTTGTCTTTCTTCATTTTCAAAAACAAATGAGACCTGCAAAATACTCACCATGCCTCTCAGCAAATAGCTTGGGGTGTCTACTTTCCAAAATGGGGTCATTTTGGGGGGTATTGTGCTATCTTGGCATTTTATGGCCTTCAAAACTGTGATAGGTAGTGAGGAGTGAAATCAAAAATTTACGCCCTTAGAAATCCTGAAGACGGTGATTGGATTTCGGGGCCCCGTATGAAGCTAGGCTCCCAAAAAGTCCCGCACATGTGGTATCCCCGTACTCAGGAGAAGCAGCAGAATGTATTTTGGGGTGTAATTCCACATATGCCCATGGCATGTTTGAGCAATATATCATTTAGAGACAACTTTGTGCAAAAAAAAAAAAAAATTGTCACATTCCCGCAACTTGTGTCAAAATATAAAATATTCCATGGACTCAACATGCCTCTCAGCAAATAGCTTGGGGTGTCTACTTTCCAAAATGGGGTCATTTGGGGGTGTTTTGTGCCATCTGGGCATTTTATGGCCTTCAAAACTGTGATAGGTAGTGAGGAGTGAAATCAAAACTTTACGCCCTTAGAAATCCTGAAGGCGGTGCTTGGTTTTCGGGTCCCCGTACGCGGCTAGGCTCCCAAAAAGTCCCACACATGTGGTATCCCCATACTCAGGAGAATCAGCAGAATGTATTTTGGGGTGCAATTCCACATAGGCCCATGGCCTGTGTGAGCAATATATCATTTAGTAACAACTTTGTGCAAAAAAAAAAATTGTCACTTTCCCGCAACTTGTGTCAAAATATAAAATATTGCATGGACTCAACATGCCTCTCAGCAAATAGCTTGGGGTGTCTACTTTCCAAAATAAGGTCATTTGGGGGGGGGGTTGTGCCATCTTGGCATTTTATGGCCTTCAAAACTGTGATAGGTAGTGAGGAGTGAAATCAAAAATTTACGCCCTTAGAAATCCTGAAGGCAGTGATTGGTTTTCGGAGCCCCGTACGCGGCTAGGCTCCCAAAAAGTCCCACACATGTGGTATCCCCATACTCAGGAGAAGCATCTAAATGTATTTTGGGGTGCAATTCCACATATGCCCATGGCCTGTGTGAGCAATATATCATTTAGTGACAACTTTGTGCAAAAAAAAAAAATTTGTCACTTTCCCGCAACTTGTGTCAAAAAATAAAATATTCCATGCACTCAACATGCCTCTCAGCAAATAGCTTGGGTGTCTACTTTCCAAAATGGGGTCATTTGGGGGGGTTTGTGCCATCTGGGCATTTTATGGCCTTCAAAACTGTGATAGGTAGTGAGGAGTGAAATCAAAAATGTACGCCCTTAGAAATCCTGAAGGCAGTGATTGGTTTTCGGAGCCCCGTACGCGGCTAGGCTCCCAAAAAGTCCCACACATGTGGTATCCCCGTACTCAGGAGAAGCAGCTGAATGTATTTTGGGGTGCAATTCCACATATTCCCATGGCCCGTGTGAGCAATATATTATTTAGTGACAACTTTTTGTAATTTTTTTTTTTTTTGTCATTATTCAATCACTTGGGACAAAAAAATAAATATTCAATGGGCTCAACATGCCTCTCAGCAATTTCCTTGGGGTGTCTACTTTCCAAAATTGGGTCATTTTGGGGGGGGGGTTTGTACTGCCCTGCCATTTTAGCACCTCAAGAAATGACATAGGCAGTCATAAACTAAAAGCTGTGTAAATTCCACCCTAGTTTGTAGACGCTATAACTTTTGCGCAAACCAATAAATATACGCTTATTGACATTTTTTTTACCAAAGACATGTGGCCGAATACATTTTGGCCTAAATATATGACTAAAATGTAGTTTATTGGATTTAATTTTATAACAAAAAGTAGAAAATATAATTTTTTTTCAAAATTTTTGGTCTTTTTCCGTTTATAGCGCAAAAAATAAAAATGGCAGAGGTGATCACATGCCATCAAAAGAAAGCTCTATTTGTGGGAAGAAAAGGACGCAAATTTCGTTTGGGTACAGCATTGCATGACCGCGCAATTGGCAGTTAAGGTGACGCAGTGCCAAATTGTAAAAAGTGCTCTGGTCAGGATGGGGGTAAATCCTTCCGGGGCTGAAGTGGTTAAAGGAATATTTCACTTTTATTTTTTCACTTTAAGCATCATTAAAATCACCGCTCTTGGAAAAACTACCGTTTTTAAAACTTTTTTATGCATTGATACTTGTCCCCTGGGGCAGGACCCGGGTCCCCAAACCCTTTTTAGGACAATAACTTGCATATTAGCCTTTAATATTCGCACTTTTGATTTCTCACGTTCGAGTCCCATAGACTTTAATGGTGTTTGAAAGTTTGCGAAAACTTTAGGTCCGTTCGTGTGTTCTGGATGCAAACCGAACCGGGGGATGTTCGGCTCATCCCTCGTCAAAATACTCACTTGCCTTATAATTGTGCACAACATGTATTCAATCATCAAATGGACTTTACTGCCTATGAGGTTCTGGCATTGGAGAGAAAATTGATGATGGGTGGGGCTTAGGCACATTTTATGCAGTGGGGGGTTCTCTTTACAAATTGTTGCTGTTGTGGTCCTGCTGATTTTCATGTCGGGGGGCAGGGCCGTAGATAATTTTTTTTCCTGGGGGGGTTCAGGTCTTTCAAACCTAAAGGTATCATTTACACTTTTATGTTGGGGGAGGTACGGTAAAAACATGTGAAGCAGAGTGGGGCCATGAGACTTTGCAATGCAGCGCAGCAAAAATGATCCCCATTCAACTGAATAGAAAGCAATGCACGCAGTTGTGGTGCGGTAGTGTACTCATTAGTACAGCGAGCTCCTCCTAAGCTCCCCAGTTTTTTTTTCCTTCAGCCCACTGGGTTGAACTAAAAAAAACTTACCGTGTGCACCAGGCTTTAGATCTCATTCGTATGTTCTAAATGGCCATGGAATGGCAAATATACCATGAATACCTACAGCCAGGATCCCAGATGTTCCAATTTTTGTCAGCTGCTCAGCCTGTTCACCTGATTGATGGGTTGAAAAGAGCCAATACTGTTAACATGTATGTGTACATCCAGTGGTCCCCATGTTTAGGCTCTGGGGGACAAAACAAAACACATTGGGGTGTGGCCTGACGGGAACCCAGGCTGAGGTCTCTCCCATCACTACTGCATTATCAAAGGACTTTGTGGATGTGCGGCACCAGGGATTTTTTTTCTCTCTTCCCTTCAGTGACTACAGGAGCTGGGATGAGCTCCATTCCTTGTCGGTACTCCTGCAGCACATTCGGTATCATCTACATTACTCCCCACATCGATTGAGCCTGAGCGACACACTAACAAACCATGGGTCACAGTGGTTACCTGCTGTTAGGGACAAATTTCTGACCCTGGATGCAGAGAGATTTTATCCAAGGGAAAAAATGTATCCCTACCTGCAGGTCACCACTGGATGTGCAGATACAGGTGGATAAGTGTTCACAGCAGCAGACAGCCTTGGCTCTTTTCAGCCCATCACTCAGGTGTACAGGCTGAGCAGTAGGGATGAGCTTCGAGTTTGAGTCGAACTCATGTTCGACTCGAACATCGGCTGTTCGCCAGTTTGCCGAACAGAGAACAATTTGGGGTGTTCACGGCAAATTCGAAAGCCGCAGAACACCCTTTAAAAGTCTATGGGAAAAATCAAAAGTGCTAATTTAAAGGCTTATATGCATGGTATTGTCATAAAAAGTGTTTGGGGACCTGGGTCCTGCCCCAGGGGACATGGATCAATGCAAAAAGAAGTTTTAAAAATGGCCGTTTTTTCGGGAGCAGTGACTTTAATAATGCTTTAAGTGAAAAAATAAAAATTCCTTTAAATTTCGTCCCTTGGGGGTGTCTATAGTATGCCTGTAAAGGGGCACATGTTTCCTGTGTTTAGAACAGTCTGACAGCAAAATGACATTTCAAAGGAAAAAAGTCATTTAAAACTAGTCGCTGCTATTAATGAATTGTCGGTCCGACAATACACCTAAAAGTTCATTGATAAAACCCCAAACCAAAATTTAAAAAAAAATGGCATGGGGGGTCCCCCTAAATTCCATAAAAGGGCCTTTAGGTCTGGTATGGATATTAAGGGGAACCCCGCACCAAATTTTTTTAAAAAATGGCGTGGGGGTCCCCCTCAAAATCCATACCAGACCCTTCAGGTCTGGTATGGATTGTAAGGGGAACCCCGCGCCAAAATTAAAAAGAAAAATGGCGTAGGGTCCCCCAAAAATCCATACCAGACCCTTATCCGAGCACGCAACCTGGCAGGCCGCAGGAAAAGAGGAGGGGACGAGAGAGTTCCCCCCCTCCTGAACCGTACCAGGCCACATGCCCTCAACATTGGGAGGGTGCTTTGAGGTAGCCCCCCAAAGCACCTTGTCCCCATGTTGATGAGGATAAGGGCCTCATCCCCACAACCCTTGGTCGGAGGTTGTGGGGGTCTGCGGGCGGGGGGTTTATCGGAATCTGGAAGCCCCCTTTAACAGGGGGACCCCCAGATCCCCCCCCCCTGTGTGAATTGGTAATACCATTTCACAAAAAAAGTGTCAAAATGGTTAAAAAACACAAGAGACGGTTTTTGACAAGTCTTTTATTAATTTCTTCTTCTTTCAGCTTCTTCTTCCATCTTCTTTCTTCTGGTGTTCTTTCGGTGTTCTTCTTCTTCATCTTCTTCTTCTCCATCTTCCTCCAGGCTTCTTCTCCGCTCCGTCCGCACAATCCGCCTCAGTGGGAGTCTTCAGCCGTGTGACACTTCGCTTCTTCTGACACTTCTTTTATAATGGAGGGTGGGGCCACCCGGTGACCCCGCCCTCCACTGGCCCACAGGGAATTCACAGGAGTTCCCTGTGGCTTTCCCCGTGTTGTCAGAGGGGGCGGGGTCACCCGTGGAAAGATCCTAACTTTAAAGTCAGGGTTCACCCAGATGCCTGGACCAGCAGCTCGTTCAGCCTCTCAGTGGGCCGCAGAGACCCTGAACCAGCCGCTCCTGACCCCTCCAAATTCAATCCCCTTTTCTGTGATCCTGCCATAAATTTAATCCCTCTTTTTTGATCTTGCCATAAATTGCATCCTTCTCTTTTGATCCTGCCATAAATTGCATCCCTCTTTCTTTATTAATTGTATCTCTCTTTTTTGATCCTGCCATAAATTCAGTTCTCTTTATTGTCGTCTTACCATATATTTAATCCCTCTTTTTTGATCTTGCCATAAATTACATCCTTCTTTTTTGATCCTGCCAAAAATTGAATCCCTTTTTTTTGTTTGATCCTGCCATTAATCTTGACTTTACATTGCGTTGCTACCACAAAGTATTTTACTTGAACATGAGTCTGCATTTTTTCCTTCTTCTAAGGAATATATTTCTCCCTTGGAGTAATAAGGTCCTAATATCTCATGTAGCATTTTTTCTACACACTTCTTTTGGCTCAACAAAATAACTTTTTATATTGCCTTTCTTTCCTCCCCCTCTTCTCATGCTGGCTAAAAACAGGTGTAGTCACTAACCACTTGAATAATTGGCGGTATCAATTAAATACCGTATTTATCGGCGTATAACACGCGCCCCAAGTTTAGGAGGGAAGTTTAAGGAAAAAAACTTTTAGGAGGGAAGTTTAAGGAAAAAAAACTTACATTTAAATGCCCATCAATGCAGCCTCATCAGTGTTCATCTGCAGCCTTTCCCCAGTGTCCAGTGCAGCCTTGTCAGTTCAGCTTTGCCCCAGTGCAGCCTTGTCAGTGCAGCTTTGCCCCAGTGCAGCCTTGTCAGTTCAGCTTTGCCCCAGTGCAGCCTTGTCAGTGCAGCTTTGCCCCAGTGCAGCCTTGTCAGTGCAGCTTTGCCCCAGTGCAGCCTTGTCCCCAGTGCAGCTTTGCCCCAGTTCAGCTTTGCCCCAGTGCAGCCTTGTCCCCAGTGCAGCCTTGTCCCCAGTGCAGCTTTGCCCCAGTGCAGCCTTGTCCCCAGTGCAGCTTTGCCCCAGTTCAGCTTTGCCCCAGTGCAGCCGTGTCCCCAGTGGTCCATGCAGCCTTGTCGCCGCCGACATACAAATGTTTCGTTTGTATTTTTAAACATGGCGCCGCGGAGTTCGGAGGGACTCGGGGGCGCTCGTTCAGCTGAACGAGCGCTGCCGAGGACACAGTGACTGGGCGGAGCCGAGATACACATAGCCGAGGCTTCTCGGCTATTCTTGGCGCCGTTCACAGTCACGCCCAGTCCCTATGATGGAAATAACACAGGTCCAATGGCGGGACTGTGAACGGTGCCGAGAATAGCCGAGAAGCCTCGGCTATGTGTATCTCGGCTCCGCCCAGTCACTGTGTCCTCGGCGGCACTCGTTCAGCTGAACGAGCGCCACCGAGTCCCTCCGAACTCCGCGGCGCCATGTTTAAAAATACAAGCTATGTGAATGTCGGCGGCGATCGCGGCAATCGCGGCAATCGCTCCGACAGATCACAAAATAGCGGGGATCGGCGTATAACACGCACCCACGATTTTCGCCTAAATACGGTATGTTAATTTTCTGTGGCACCAACCTGATAGGCCAATTTTGTAGAGATGGAGTTTGCATATGTGTATGTGAGTATATACATATTTTGCCATATCTGTTTCAAATTAGCTAAGACTAAGGCTATTGCCGAAACACGTCAGCTTTATTGTTTTATTGTCACTCTAATAACGAATAAACAAAACTTCAAGGATTACAGTTTTGCTCTTCTTACACCTGACCCCTCCACAGCCTGGCATTCCGGTGAGCTTGGGGGAGGGGGGGCAGAGCCAGGGACTGACAGTCACCACTCTTTGCTCACTGAAGGCTGAGAATTGAGTAATCAGCGGTCTTTGATCGCTCTGTTGTTGGACATAGAGGAAGCTAAGGACGGATGCAACATTGGATCGATGATCCATCCACCTAGGTAAGTATAATTAAAAAAAAAAAAAA
Organism: Aquarana catesbeiana; assembly: GCF_042186555.1. Lineage (NCBI taxonomy): Eukaryota > Metazoa > Chordata > Amphibia > Anura > Ranidae > Aquarana > Aquarana catesbeiana. Next base: position 13,464,686 of record NC_133334.1, on the reverse strand, counting down.
CATCTCTTTTAAAGGAAAAAAAATTGCCCTCTCCCTCCTAAGAACCCTCCCCCCCCCAAGCAAACATTCCCACTGTAAAATATCTCCCTCCCTCAAATATCCCCCCAAAAATTAAACCCCCCTGTGTATAAACCGACCCCCCTAAGCAAAAATATCTCCCTCAGTCAATACCCTCTCCCCCAGCAAAGATTCCTAATTATGAAGAAAATCTCCCTTCATCCAATCAAACTCCCCTCCCAGAAGCAAATCCCTGCCATTAACCACCCCATGTAAACTTCTCTACAAGAAACCCCCCCTTCTCCAAAAGCAAACCCACCCCCTTTCCTTAACCCCCCCAGCAATAGAAACTCCTCAAGGCTGGAAGTCTCACTTCCTCCTTCCCAAAACAGAAAATTGATGCCTCCCCACTTACCAGACCTCAGATTCAGCACGGCACAGTAACAACTTCTGCATCCCCAGTCTCTCTTCGGCTGTGTCATATGATACCTCGAGGAGGAGTCTAGGAGTTCCCTCAACTGTGCGCTGTCAATTGCCGGCATCTGAGACCTTGCAGTAATTTCATGCTTTTCAGGGGGACTCCTTATTAAACTGAGGGGATGGGGCACAATAGAAGGGGGGCTGGCTGCTGCACTCCGAAACTCTGATTGCTTCTACTGTGCTGATGCTGAGTCTAAACAGCAGGGACACTGTCTGGGTATTTTCCCAGGATGCTCTGGGGGGGGGGTTGAACACCCCTGACCCCCCCTTATCTACGCCCCTGTCGGGGGGGGGGTTGATCTGATTTCTTTTCATATTCATGTTATTTTTTATCCATTTTTTTTTATCCAATTTTGTATAATGAATGAATGTAAAAAAAAATAGTTCGAAGAAAGAATAATCTTATTACATGCAGTGAGTTTGAATGTGATCTTTTCCTATCTTTACGATACAATGATACAATGAATAAAAAGTAATGCCTGTACTTTGATATCTGGTCAATAGGTGGCGGCAATAATAAGTGACACATTGAGGTGGAGTTACTAAAGGTAAATAGATTGCAGTAGCTCCAGAGCTTAGCTAATAAGCAGAAGCTCTGCGGACTTCCATCATCCAATCATGTGCAAAAATGCAGTTTTTTTTTTCTTGCACATGATTGGGTATTCTTTGTAAGGTGAAGCTTCCTCTCATTTACTAAACTCTGGAACAACTGCACTTTGCAAAGTGCACAGTCTATTTGCCATTTGTGTAGGTTCTCCTCTATTACTGCTGTTGACAGCAGGTCATTGCAATGATACAATCATTAAAACTGATCCCTGTGCTGTATCCTCATCAGTGTGATTCCAGCAATGTGCTGTGATTGGGATCGTGGCAGCAGAAGGTGTTGCTTCAATACAAATTCACAGATGTACAGTATCTCACAAAAGTAAGTACACCCCTCACATTTTTGTAAATATTTTATTCTATCTTTTCATGTGACAACACTGAAGAAATTACACTTTGCTACAATGTAAAGTAGTGAGTGTACAGCTTGTATAACAGTGTACATTTGCTGTCCCCTCAAAATAACTCAACACACAGCCATTAATGTCTAAACCGCTGGCAACAAAAGTGAGTACACCCCTAATTGAAAATGTCCAAATTGGGCCCAATTAGACTTTTCCCCTCCCCGATGTCATGTGACTCGTTAGTGTTACAAGGTCTCAGGTGTGAATGGGGAGCAGGTGTGTTAAATTTGGTGTTATCGCTCTCACTCTCTCATACTGGTCACTGGAAGTTCAACATGACACCTCATGTCAAAGAACTCTCTGAGGATCTGAAAAAAAAGAATTGTTGCTCTACATAAAGATGGCCTAGGCTATAAGAAGATTGCCAAGACCCTGAAACTGAGCTGCAGCACAGTGGCCAAGACCATACACTGGTTTACCAGGACAGTTTCCACTCAAAAAAGGCCTCGCCATGGTCGACCCAAGAGTGTACGTGCTCAGCATCATATCCAGAGGTTGTCTTTGGGAAATAGACGTATGAATGCTGCCAGCATAGCAGACTAAGGACATGGATTACTGGAACCATGTCCTGTGGTCTGATGAGACCAAGATAAACTTATTTGGTTCAGATGGTGTCAAGCGTGTGTGGCGGCAACCAGGTGAGGAGTACAAAGACAAGTGTGTCTTGTCTACAATCAAGCATGGTGGTGGGAGTGTCATGGTCTGGGGCTGCATGATTGCTGCCGGCACTGGGGAGCCACAGTTCATTGAGGGAACCATGAACGCCAACATGTACTGTGACATACTGAAGCAGAGCATGATCCCCTCCCTTCGGAGACTGGGCCGCAGGGCAGTATTCCAACATGATAACGACCCCAAACACACCTCCAAGACGACCACTGCCTTGCTAAAGAATCTGAGGGTAAAGATGATGGACTGGCCAAGCATGTCTCCAGACCTAAACCCTATTGAACATCTGTGGGACATCCTCAAACGGAAGGTGGAGGAGCACAAGGTCTCTAACATCCACCAGCTCCGTGATATCATCATGGAGGAGAGGAATAGGACTCCAGTGGTGACCTGTGAAGCTCTGGTGAACTCCATGCCCAAGAGGGTTAAGGCAGTGCTGGAAAATAATGGTGGCCACACAAAATATTGACACTTTGGGCCCAATTTGGACATTTTCACTTAGGGGTGTACTGACTTTTGTTGCCAGCGGTTTAGACGTTAATGGCTGTGTGTTGAGTTATTTTGAGGGGACAGCAAATTTACACTGTTATACAAGCTGTACACTCACTACTTTACATTGTAGCAAAGTGTAATTTCTTCAGTGTTGTCACATGAAAAGATAGAAGAAAATATTTACACAAATGTGAGTGAGGGGTGTACTTACTTACTTAGCTGTTTTGGGGGATCATTGTGCTGATGTGGGTATTGCATGACTGGGCCAAATGATGTAAACATATACAAATGATTATACATAAAAAAATAGCATCTTCTAAGAACGATATCTGTGCTTAATTTACTACAATTATTCTTGAGCAGTCCAGAGTCATAGACATGGAGACATTGCTTTTCATTCAAACCCCTTCACGCTTTATTCTGTTTCCATACAAGTACACGTCCTTCTTATGGTGTATAGAGGAATATGAAATGGAGATGTATTTTAATCTTTTCCATTGTTTTCTAGGTGTACCTTCTCTATCTGAGATCTCAGGTGATCGATATATTCCTCATATGAAGAGAACAACTCTAACCTGTCAGATAACAAATTTTAGACGAAAAGAAATCCAGATAAATGTATATCTGAAAAGACGCCATGAAATTAAAAGACAGCTTATTGCCTCCTGGGATTCCACAGATCGGACATCATCCAATAAATCTCTTAATGACTTATCAATTGCTGGAGACCAGAGGGACAATAACGTCCATACTCTGCCTCTTCTAGAAAAAGTTGATGAAAGTCGTACATTGTTACCTGTGGAAATAGAAGTTAAGATGACAATTTCCTGGATTGGAATGTACAAGTGTCTCTGCTCCATTACTATAACCCCGAATACAGATAAAGATGATGGTGCGGTGCTTGGTGTAGAAGTGGAACACGCTACTCTGAAATGGCCCATCTCTGTATACGGAACTCTGACTGTGTACAAAGGTAAGTAGTGGTTATGTTGTTGGTACTGAAATTGCGTTATACACTTAAAAGAGATCTGAGGTCACAGCATACACTTTCATTTTACAACATCAGCATTGTAATAAGAATACAAACAATAATGCTGCATATATGCATATTTGTGTTTGTACTGGAAGTGCCCTGCACAACGTTCTCCCAGAACAGGGACCAGGCTCTCACCAAGAGCCCCGAGTCCTGTACTAACATTCAGGAACTGGGATGCCAGGATCCTGATCAGCTGATCTCTGTGCAGCACACTCATGTGTTTTTTTTCTCCTCCTAAAGCAGAGGTCCGCCAAATTTTTTTTTTAAAGTCAGCAGCTACAAATACTGCAGCTGCTGACTTTGAAAATAAGGACACTTACCTGTCCAGGGTGCCCACGATGTCGGCACCCAAAGCTGATCTGTCCCTCGGTCCTCGGATGCTGCCGCCACCATCTTCGGTAAGGGAATCAGGAAGTGAAGCCTTGCAGCTTCTCTTCCTGGTTCCCTACTGCACACGCACGAGCACAGCAATCTGAATGGTCCCTGCTGTCTCTGGGACCCGTGTGTCTCCCAGCAGACAGCGGGTTCAGGGGACAGGAAGTGGTGTAGCCCCCATGGGGGTCTATGCCCGGAAGTGGGTGCAAATACCTGTATTATACAGGTATCTGCACCCCCCCTCCCCCCTGAAGGTGCCAAATGTGACACCGGAGGGGGGGAGGGTTCCAAAAAAGCATAAGTTCCATTTTTGTTTGGACCTCCACTTTAAATATAGAAAAAGATGCATTGTATACTAGAGAAGAAAAATATAAACAGAAACAAATATGTGTTGAAAAAAAAAAAAAAAGAGATAAAATATGATGATCAGGGTTTGATCTATGTCATTGGTGGGGTTAGACGGGGTCAAGGTAAGGGTAAGTGTATTTTAGGAAGAAATAAAATAAAACAACATTTTTGTTAATTAGTGTCAGTAAGTTTTAGGTAGGATAAAAAAAATGCACTGTAGTTTCTGGCCCCCACTATGAGTACAAATGACAAAATAACATCCACATATGTGGTATTACTTCAATTACCAGGAGCAGGAGAGTTTACTTTGGGTTTTTCTTTGGTGGAAGGTTATGGTAACAGCAAGAAATATACAGCTAAATTTTAAAAATATACAGTATTTTTTTTTTTACTATTTTGTGCCAACTTTCCTTTGATAATAAAAAAAATGTCGCTATCCATTCCCATTTACCACCAAATAAAACCCCAATCTGTGTTACAAAAAATGCAGTCTTATGCCCCGTACACACGGTCGGACATTGATCGGACATTCCGACAACAAAATCCATGGATTTTTTCCGACGGATGTTAGCTCAAATTTGTCTTGCATTCACACGCTCACACAAAGTTGTCGGAAAATCCGATCGTTCTGAACGTGGTGACATAAAACACGTCTTTATTTATTCTGAGCATGCGTGGCACTTTGTGCGTCGGATTTGTGTACACACGATCGGAATTTCCGACAACGGATTTTGTTGTCAGAAAATTTTATAGCCTGCTCTCAAACTTTGTGTGTCGGAAAATCCGATGGAAAATGTGTGATGGAGCCCACACACGGTTGGAATTTCCGACAACAAGGTCCTATCACACATTCTCCGTCGGAAAATCTGACTGTGTGTACAGGGCATAATTCATCTGGATACACAAAGTAGAGTATGGGATGATATGCACAGTTATATTAACACATCCCCTCCTCTTTCCTGACCTGCCCGGCTGCATGCTCAGATAAGTGTCTGGTATGGATTTCGGGGGGGGACCCAACGCTGTTTTTTATGAAAAAAAATGATAGCCAAGTGCTGGCAATTGTAACCGCTGTAGAATGTTTTATGCATGCTACAGATGCGCCACTTTACAGGCACATTAAGGGAACCCCCCAGGTACTATATTTAAAGGATTTTTTCATTTGTATTGTTGCACTTTAAGCATAATTAAAATCAATGCGCCTGAAAAAAACAATTGTTTTTAAAATGTTATTTTTTTTATTGATACATGTCCCTCAGGGTAGTACCCAGACCCCCATATAACTTTTTTGACCAATTACGTGCATATAAGCCTTTAAAATGAGGACTTTTAATTTTTTATGTTTGTGTCCCATAGACTTTAATTTAGTTTGCATGTTCGCATAATATTATTATTATTCTTCTGGTAAATAATATTATATTATTGAAAAGTATAAGATGGTAGGCACCTTTATTGTAAGACAGAAGAGAAATGGTGCAGTATTTACAGCCAAATCCCTTCACCCAGATTACCAAATCTATTTGTAATCTTTTCTGTATACAAGAGACTTTAACAAGTAACACATTTATTCATTTTCAGATAATAAACCCAATCTGTAATATTTATGGAGCAAACCTGATCGGGATCTTCAGTGTGCAACGAATTCCATGGTGGAGTCCTGGACATATCATAGACTATAAAGTTGGACAATGAAAAAATTGGCTTTATTACCAGTTTGTTACTTTCTGTTCCAGCGCCACATGAAATGAACATTTTCCACAGCAGCTCCCACTGAGTAGGGATGAGCCCGATGTTCGAGTCGAACGTAAGTTTGACTTGAACATCGTGTGTTAGCCTGTTCGCCGAACAGCGAACATTATGCGTTCCCTGCCCCCCCCCCCACCGCCAGAAAGTCACAAAGAAAAAAAAATGATAAAAAAGTCAATTAAAAAAAAAAATGTCTTTTAAGTGCACTTTGTTCGGGCGCCAGACACAGTGTACTATGGGAAGCGCCACGTCTATACAATGACGAGACGAGGCGCTACATTTGCAGGCTTTTGACCTGGTTTGTGGTGCAGTCCATCGCGCCGGACATCTTCCGCCTGTAGTACGGACGGGTGCTTGGTTCGGCCGGGTGCTTGGTTCTCCTAGTTATTACGTCACTTCTGGAGAGGAGGTGTCCTAGCCCGCACTGTGTCCCCGCTGACCGGCCGACCCACCAGCTGCCGCTGCTTCTGAGTAAATCTCCCCCTAGTGATCTCCTGCACACTCGCTCTGTACCCTTCAGCCCTCCGATCCAACCTCGATTTACAGTGGCCTGCTGAGAGACGCCAGAGCTGGAGCACAGCCTATGCTGACACCACAGATAGAGAGGTGAGCACTGAGCTGAGCTGCGGTCTGAGGAAAGTTTGTGCAGATAAGAAGGTATCCTATCATGTCAGTATACAGGACGGAATTGTTTGCAGGGGACATGAGATATTGACAAGTGACAAGTAGGGTCAGAAGAGCAGGGGAGTGTGTGTGGGGTGGGGGGAAGGGCAGGGCGGTCTTTAATATGGATTGGACCCTGGGCAAACATTTTCTTGGGCCCCCCCATAGAATTTTGCTCTTCACCCCAACATCCCAAAAAATCGCTCCTATTCCCTATCATGTTAGTTGCAGTCATGTACACTGCTCTATGCACACTACACATCCAATAGTCTATCCCAGGAGTGAGCAAGAGTGGGTGACTACATTCCTACCTACAGTAGGACCATGAAGTGGGAACTTATCCACCATCTAACAGAGAGACTGATCACAGCAGAAAAAAAAGGGAAATTTGGAAAAAGCTGAGAGCAAGAGAATTAACTTTTTTTGAGCTAAGAATATACACTCAAAGGCCACTTTATTAGGTACACCTGTTCAATTGCTCGGTAACACAAATAGTTAATCAGCCAATCACATGGCAGCAACTCAATGTATTTAGGCATCTAGACGTGGTGAAGACAACCTGCTGAAGGTCAAACTGAGCATCAGAATGGGGAAGAAAACAGTGTTATTACCTGTTAACTACTTTGTCCAGGAATCTTCCAGGATGGCTTACAGAGAGATAGGCTCCTCCCACCTAGCACAGGAAACACATGATTCACATTATAAAAGCAGCGCACATGTATTAGCCCCTCAGTATTAACCAATAACTGAAGGCTTCAGAATAAGCGATCATTAAACCTTCATTAGCGTAGCTTCATCTTTACTCTATGTTTTACATTGCTAATCACCAACCAAGAAGGGAGGGAACTGACAGCCGTCATGGAAGATTCCTGGAAAAAGTAGTTAACAGGTAATAACGCTGTTTTTCCAAGTCATTTTCCAGGACGGCTTACAGAGAGGACAAAATAGGACTACTTGATGAGGGCAGGACCACAGCCTGCAGCACTTTCCTGCCAAAAGACTGGTCTTGGCTGGCAAGCAGATTCAGTCTGTAATGCTTTACAAATGTCTGGAACCTGGACCAGGTTGCGGCCTTGCAAATCTGGAGGGAAAACGCTCCTGCCCTTTCAGGCCAAGAAGTAGAAACCTCTCTTGTGGAATGAGTATTTATTCCTAACGGAGGTGTCCGGGATGCTGCTTTGTATGCCTCCGCGATGGCCGACTTCAATGGTATATTTAGATGCCCTTTTACCCCTGTTTGAACCTGCAAACAACACAAACAGGCTGGTGGAACGTTGCCATTCCTTGGTGCGCCCTATGTAAGCGATCAAGCATCTCCTGACATCTATCTTATTAAATCCTACCTCCATGTCGTTTTTAGGATTTCCGCAAAATGATGGTATCACGATCTCTTCCGACCTATGGAAGTTATGGATGGTACTTTGGGGAGAAATGCCTGGTCCAGTGAGAGGATAATCTTGTCTTGCAAGATGATGCAGAAGGGCTCAATCACTGAAAGCGCCTGTATCTCACCAACCCTCCTAACAGAGACTAGGGCCACCAAAACCACTGTTTTCAAGGTTAAGAGCTTTATGGGCAGTTTTTCTGTTGGCTCAAACAGTGTTTTACAAAGACTTTCCAACACAGTGGATAAGTCCCAGGGAGGGAACCTCCTTGACTTGGGGACCCGCTTACGGCTGATGGATGCAAGAAATCTCTTGACCAGTGGCTCTTCTGACAGTCTTTGATTTAAAAAGCTAGATAGAGCCGATACCTGCACCTTAAGGGTACTGACTGCCAGATTTAGACCTGCTCTGGCTTGGAGGAAATCTAGGACCACCGGGATCATGGCTCCTGACAGTCTGGTATTGAGCAGGCGCCAGGCTCCAAATTTTTTCCAGATTTTATTGTAAATTGCGTTAGTGGACGGCTTCCGGCTGCTAAGAATGGTATTGATTACTTTTGCCGATAACCCTCTCTGCTCTCACAGCTCCCTCTCAGAAGCCAGGCCGTCAGAGAAAGAGAGCTCACTTCTGGATGATTCACCTCTCCCTGATATATGAGGTCTGCCCTGTAAGGCAGTCTCTAAGGCTCCGTGATGCTGAGTCTTAGTAGTCCTGAGAACCAAGACCTCCTTGGCCAGAATGATGTGATTGGGATAAGCTTTGTGCTCGACACTCTTATCTTCCGGATAATCTTTGGAATGAGGGAAAAAGGTGGAAACGCATACACCAGATTTGCCTCCCAGGACTGGGATAGGGCATCTAGGCCCAGACTGAGATGATCCCTCTGTAGGGAGAAAAATTGTTCCACCTGCCTGTTCTGCCTTGTAGCAAAAAGGTCTATTTGAGGGATTCCCCACTTCTGCACTATCTGTTCAAACACTGTCCAATTCAAGCACCATTCTGTCTGAGACAGAATCTCCCTGCTTAGGACATCTGGCCAGAGTATTTAATTCCTCTTTTATGTGAATTGAAGACAGGGATAAATGATTTGTCTCCGCCCATTGAAGGATCTTTTCTGCTATCCTCATAAGACCTGGGACTCTTGTACCTCCCTGCTTGTTGATGTAACTTACTGTGGTAATATTGTCCGAAAGGACTTGCACGTCTTCCCCTCAGAGTCGGACCAAAGGCTACTAGAGCCTTTAGAACTGCGCTCAGCTCCCTTGCGTTGGCTTCCTGCCAGTTCCATAACCCTTGGGCCATCTGTGCGGATGAATGGGCTCCCCACCACTGACCGCTGGCATCCGTTGTGACCGCCAGAGGGTTGTGTTAGGACCAAAGTCAACCTGCAGAGAGATTTGCAGGGATCAACCACCACACTATTGAGAGTTTTGCTTCCTGCGGGATCTCTGTCAGCCTCTGAAGAGATTCCTTCCTTGCATCCCAGACAGAAATGAACGCCTGAAGTGCTTGAGTATGGAATTGTGCCCACTGGACTCCTGGGATGGCTGCTGTCCATCAAAACCCCTTATTATACCCTGAATTGAGGTCTCTGTACATACGCAGAGGCTGCTCACCTCTGCAACTATCTTTGCCACTTTTTCTTTTGTCAGAAAAATTTTGGATGTAGTCGAGTCTATTAGGTATCCTAGGAATACTATACTTTGAGTAGGTACCAACTGTGACGTCTCCTGATTTACCAGCCACCCCAGCTGCTGAAGGTGTCTGATAGTTCTGCTCAGGTTCTGTTTTACCTCGTCTGCTGAGTCTGCAACGATCAGAAGGTCGTCCAGATAGGGAATTATATGAATTCCCTCCGATCTCAGGATCCACGGAGCTTCTGACAAAATCTTTGTGAAGATGTGTGGTGCTGACGCCAATCCGAAGGGCAGAGCATTGAACTGAAAATAGAGGGTCTTGAATGCCTTCTTCATTGCAAACCTGAGAAACTGCCTGGACTCCTTTCGAATGAGGACATGAAGATAGGTGTCTCTTAGGTCCAATGAGACCATGAAGACCCCAGGGGTTAACAAATCTCTGGTGGTGTAAATCGACTCCATTTTGAATTTTGAAGGAGGTGTGGAGAATCCGGGGTGGTGCTGTGGATCTGATGCCGCCCTCTGGCACAGCCCTGTTATTGGTATCCTAGCTAGGGCTTCACTTCCCGGCATCTGGGTGTACTAAGATGGCCGCCGCTGGACTTCCTGCCATGTCACTTCCTGTCACCAGCTCTGGAAGTTACCTCATCACTCTGCGCCACAAGAACGATCCACATGCTGGGGATAGAGAAGCCCTGCACATGGAGATCTCTGTAAACAGCAGAAAAAAAATGTACCCGGACCATGCGGCGGCCTGCGCCTCCACTAGGAGAACACCTTGCTCTGCCATTTCGGATGGACCCACTGGATCACTTCCTCCACTCCACTCCTCACAGGTACCTCACTGAGGCTACAACTCAATCGGGAGAGGGGGTCCCTTACTTTCACCCCAGACTGCTCTATCAGGTCTCTGGGTGGCCAAAACTGACTCATACCCCAGGAGTACTACCCCTGTTTGCCCTGGGTATGGACGTCGGGAGGCCCCTGCCACCTAGCACGAAGACCGGAAAAATAACAAACTGTTTGGAGTTCCTGACTGCCGGAGGAAACACAAATACTGAGGGGCTAATACATGTGTGCTGCTTTTATGATGTGGATCATGAGTTTCCTGTGCTAGGTGGGAGGAGCTTATCTCTCTGTAAGCCGTCCTGGAAGATGACTTGGAAAAGGGGATATAAGTGACTCCCCGTAAACCTCTTTTCTTTTAATTTTAATGAGTGGCCACGAGTCTTGTTAAACTCTCTTCTGCGAAAAAGGTTTATTTCTATTGTGGGGTCACAATATAGTACAGTATTTGTATACTGAAATCATATCCCCTCTCAAGCGTCTCTTCTCCAGCGAGAATAAGTTTAGTGCTCACAACCTTTCCTCATAACTAGGGATGAGCTTCGAGTTCGAGTCGAACTCATGTTCGCCGAACAGCGAACAATTTGGGGTGTTCGCGGCAAATTCGAATGCCGCGGAACACCCTTTAAAAGTCTATGGGAGAAATCAAAAGTGCTAATTTTAAAGGCTTATATGCAAGTTATTGTCATAAAAAGTGTTTGGGGACCCGGGTCCTGCCCCAGGGGACATGGATCAATGCAAAAAAAAGTTTCAAAAACGTCCGTTTTTTCAGGAGCAGTGATTTTAATAATGCTTAAAGTCAAACAATAAAAATATAATATCCCTTTAAATTTCGTAGCTGGGGGGTGTCTATAGTATGCCTGTAAAGGGGCGCATGTTTCCCGTGTTTAGAACAGTCTGACAGCAAAATGACAGTTCGAAGGAATAAACCCATTTAAAACTACTCGCGGCTATTGCATTGCCGACAATACACATAGAAGTTCATTGATAAAAACGGCATGGGAATTCCCCACAGGGGAACCCCGAACCAAAATTAAAAAAAAAAAAATGACGTGGGAGTCCCCCTAAATTCCATACCAGGCCCTTCAGGTCTGGTATGGATATTAAGGGGAACCCCGGCCAAAATTTTTTTAAAAAATGACGTGGGGTTCCCCCTAAATTTCATACCAGACCCTTCAGGTCTGGTATGGATTTTAAGGGGAACCCCGCGCCAAAAAAAAAAAAAAACGGCGTGGGGTCCCCCCAAGAATCCATACCAGACCCTTATCCGAGGACGCAACCTGGCAGGCCGCAGGAAAAGAGGGGGGGACGAGAGTGCGCCCCCCCCTCCTGAACCGTACCAGGCCACATGCCCTCAACATTGGGAGGGTGCTTTGGGGTACCCCCCCAAAACACCTTGTCTCCATGTTGATGAGGACAAGGGCCCCTACTAATTACCCCTACTATTTCACTAAAAAACTGTCAAAAATGTTAAAAATGACAAGAGACAGTTTTTGACAATTCCTTTATTTAAATGCTTCTTCTTTCTTCCTTCATCTTCTTCTTCTTCTGGTTCTTCTGGTTCTTCCTCCGGCGTTCTCGTCCAGCATCTCCTCCGTGGCGTCTTCTATCTTCTTCTCCTCGGGTCGCTCCGCACCCATGGCATGGGGGGAGGCTCCTGCTCTTCTCTTCTTCTCTTCTTCATTTTCTTCTCCGGGCCGCTCCGCATCCATGCTGGCATGGAGGGAGGCTCCCGCTGTGTGACGGCATCTCCTTGTCTGATGGTTCTTAAATAACGGGGGGCGGGGCCACCAGGTGACCCTGCCCCCCTCTGACGCACGGGACATGACGGGACTTCCCTGTGGCATTCCCCGTGACGTCACAGGGAAGTCCCGTCAAGTCACCGTGCGTCAGAGGGGGGTGGGGTCACTGGGTGGCCCCGCCCCCATTATTTAGGAACCGTCAGATGAGGAGACGCCGTCACACAGCGGGAGCCTCCCTCCATGCCAGCATGGGTGCGGAGCGGCCCGGAGAAGAAAATGAAGAAGAGGAGAAAAGAAGAAAAGAAGAAGAGAAGATGAAGAAGATGAAGAGAAGAGCGGGAGCCTCCCCCCATGCCATGGGTGCGGAGCGGCCCGAGGAGAAGAAGATAGAAGACGCCGCGGAGGAGATGCTGGACGAGAATGCCGGAGGAAGAACCAGAAGAGCCAGAAGAAGAAGAAGAAGGAAGATAGAAGAAAGAAGAAGCATTTAAATAAAGGAATTGTCAAAAACTGTCTCTTGTCATTTTTAACATTTTTGACAGTTTTTTAGTGAAATGGTAGGGGTAAGTACCCCCTTACCATTTCACACAGGGGGGGTGGGATCTGGGGGTCCCCTTGTTAAAGGGGGCTTCCAGATTCCGATAAGCCCCCGCCCGCAGACCACCACAACCACCGGCCAGGGTTGTGGGGATGAGGCCCTTGTCCTCATCAACATGGGGACAAGGTGATTTGGGGGGCTACCCCAAAGCACCCTCCCAATGTTGAGGGCATGTGGCCTGGTACGGTTCAGGAGGGGGGGCGCACTCTCGTCCCCCCCTCTTTTCCTGCGGCCTGCCAGGTTGCATGCTCGGATAGGGGTCTGGTATGGATTTTTGGGGGGACCCCACGCCGTTTTTTTTTTTTTTGGCGCGGGGTTTGGTATGGAATTTAGGGGGAACCCCACGTCATTTTTTTTTTTATTTTGGCCGGGGTTCCCCTTAATATCCATACCAGACCTGAAGGGCCTGGTATGGAATTTAGGGGGACTCCCACGTCATTTTTTTTTTTTTATTTTGGTTCAGGGTTCCCCTGTGGGGAATTCCCATGCTGTTTTTATCAATGAACTTCTATGTGTATTTTTGGCAATGCAATAGCCGCAAGTAGTTTTAAATGTGTTTTTTTCTTCGAAATGTCCTTTTGCTGTCAGACTGTTCTAAACACGGGAAACATGCGCCCCTTTACAGGCATACTATAGACACCCCCCAGCTACGAAATTTAAAGGGATATTACACTTTTATTGTTTGACTTTAAGCATTATTAAAATCACTGCTCCTGAAAAAATGGCCGTTTTTAAAACTTTTTTTTGCATTGATCCATGTCCCCTGGGGCAGGACCCGGGTCCCCAAACACTTTTTATGACAATAACTTGCATATAAGCCTTTAAAATTAGCACTTTTGATTTTTCATGTTCGTGTCCCATAGACTTTAACGGTGGTCGAACAAATTTTTTGCCTGTTCGCATGTTCTGGATGCGAACCGAACAGGGGGGTGCTCGGCCCATCCCTACATGTGAACCAGGCCTAAAAGAAGTCCATCAAGCAGTGCTGCGTTTCACAGTATGAAAGATGTCAGCACCGTGCCACTGGTCTTGTGGACCATGCTGCTCTCTAAATAACAGGCATGTCAGCGTTTTTTAACTAGACTGGTACCTATATATGGGGAGAGAGGGGAGGAGAAAGACCTACCTGGTCCTGGTCTGCCGAGCTCGGGCTCACACGAGTGCTGCCATCTTCCACTGGCACTCTGACATCGACGCCTACCCGCGAGGCTCACTGGGTCCCGATGTACAGGCATGGCATGGGGCGGGGTCAGAGCGTCAGTGGAGCTCACAGCCCCGCCCGCTCTTTGCTCAGTGTGCTAATGCTGGCTGTTGCCTGTGTGGAGTAGATCAGTCTTTTTGCTGTGGGGATTGGGCTCCCAATTTGCGGGCAGCGCGGGTTTACTGGGCAGCTGCTTTGTGCCCTAAACCAATGACAGGGCCCTGGGCAGCTGCCCTCTTTGCCCCGGGTTAAAGACGGCCCTGGGGAAGGGGAGAGAGAGCGGGTTACTAAGTCTGCAGTCTCCCCATAGCTGGTACACATCTCTCAAGCTGGCACACATTCACTGTTAATCACTTGCTCCCCAGGTCAATTCTGACACTTCTCTCCTACATGTAAAAATCATCATTTTTTTGCTAGAAAAATACTCAGAACCCCCAAACATTATATATGTTTTTTTCAGCAGAGACCTTAGAGAATAAAATGGCGGTCATTGCAACTCTTTATCTTGCACGGTATTTGTGCAGCAATTTTTCAAACACATTTTTTTGCATTTAAAAAAAAAACTAAACACATTTCTTAAAACTTAGATTTCTACACAGGGCTGAAAAAAAAATTCATTAAGGACAAGGCTTGTGTAGTATGCACTGTCCTTCTTCCCTACTTTTGATTTTCATTACAACTTGCTTGCAATCGTAACTAGAATGGCTGCTGCTATAAAACAAAAGAAAAAGAAATAAACAGTTTGACACAGTGGGGGGGGGGGGGCGAGAGGTGTAGGCATAAAGTCTGTGACACTCATCTAAACTGACTAAACAGATTCTGCTACTTGCTCTGGCTCTGAAACAGGTCTATCTGCTTAATGTGTTGCATGTCACTTCATCAGGTATCAGGTTCCTGTGCCATTACAATAGCGTGGGAGGCTTTGTTAACCATTTTCTGATCAGTTTTTGCATTTATGTGCCCTCATGGAAGTGGAAGTGTATACGTACATGGTACATTATATAATACATTGTATACTTACAGGATCCGTTATATAATACATTGTATATACAGGGTACATTATATAATACATTGTATACATTCAGGGTATATTATATAATACATTGTACATTGTTTATACAATTCACAAATACAAAACCCAGTTTTGAGGCTAAGTGGGTTCATGTAGAATTTTTCCTTCATCAGACTGATCTTATTTTATATTTGGTAGTTGCTCTTTTTGTTATCAATTTTTAATTTCTGCCAAGAAAATTCTCTGCACATTTATATATTACTATTTGATAGATGCAGTCTGTCTTACATTGTTATTATATTAAGATTTGAAGGTGCCTTCTATTATGGGAGGTATTTTTGTCAACTTTTTTTATTTGTGTTATTCTTTATTTTTTGTTCTGTTTTCTGTTACTGTATACTTGACATACAATAGAATTGGATTGATTGATAATATTTTTGTACAGTTTTTTTCTAATGTACTTTGTCTTTGTATTTTGTCTAATGTTTTTTGTACCATTTACAATAAAATTTTGTAAATAAAAGAGTTTGGACTGAGAGACAGAAGGTAATAAAGCTGCAACAAACAATAAAAAATGACTCTGCTGCATAGATTATGGTACACATTTCTACTGCTTTATTGTGCTCTTATTATTGGTATTTGTACAGAGATTATACTAGCATCATGTGATCAGAATCTGTGTCTTGTAAAAGTGAAACAAGATTCAGACAATGTTGGTTAGTTCATAGAGATCAGACGTCTCTCACAGTTCTCTTGGAGTGGATCCGGCATGGATGGAACAATGAGGACCGGGCTGAAAATTCTGCATATAATCTCCTTTCTTCTCCTCCTAGGATCAGGTCAGTGTCACTTTTCTGTGCTGTAGCGGCTGGTGGTTTATTTTTTTTTTTGGAGGGGGCAGCAACCCCCCCGGTCGGTTCGCCCGCAACCCCCACCACCCCCCCTTCCCCCAGTTGGTCGGTCAGTCCACCCACCGATCGCTATTGTCACACAACTGGGTGGGATCGGGGTGCAGTGCTCTGCTTCCTGAGCCCACCCTTTTTTGAAGCCTATTAGAGCCTCAGGTTCTAATCATGTTCTTCAAAAAAAAACAAAAAAAAACCTCATTGAAATCCATGCGTCTGGATTAAGGTTAAGGGACTAAACGCATGGATGGGGGGGGGTTACGGGCCACAACAGATAGATAGAACAATAGATGATTTATAAATAGATGATAATGACCCTATATTTATATGTTCAGTATATATAGTTTTATGTGCATGGAATAAAATGGAATAAAATAGAAATGTACAATATGAATAAATATATAGATGGATAAATATATAAATTGGATGATAAATGATAGATAGAGAGATAGAGAGATAGATAGATAGATAGATAGATAGATAGATAGATAGATAGATAGATAGATAGATAGATAGATAGATATCATTATAATACTGTTTTAGGCCTCATTCACACAAGGCGGACTCCGCTTCCACGGAGTCTGCCTCGGTCCGTCGGCTCAGCGGGAGATCTCTCCGTTGATCTCCGCTGAGCCGGTGGATGACAGGTCCCTCTCCGCTCACTGAGCGGGGAGTAGCTTGTCAGGCGCCGCTGCTGCCTATGGAGGGATCGGACGAAAACGGACAGCGTGTCCGTTTTCATCATATCTCACCCGATCCGACCTGCCAGCGACGGATCCGGACGTAGGGGCATCCGTCTGCTTTTAGTGGATCGGACGGGGTCGGATGTCAGCGGACATGTCTCCGCTGACATCCGTCGCTCCATAGGCTAACATGGAGTGCCCGTTCAGGTCCGCCGTCAAAACTGACAGGTGGACCTGAACGGTCCGATCGTGTGAAAGGGGCCTAACCGTTAAGCACAGTTTATTTTGTTCTGATAATATATACATTCTTTTTGGCAAAAATGTTTCTTTTTTACTTGATTTTGCAATTGAAGAACCTTTATAATAGCTCCCACCACCTCTCTTTGTATAACAGAACAGGTTGGAGTAGACACAGGTGTAATCATGAGTAAAGTGATGGGGATAAATCTATGACACTGTGTCATGTCTACACCCATTACTAGCACTTATTCATCTCTCTCCTCTGTGTGTATGACTGACAGCCGGGATAGATGGTCTGTCATGTATTTTTTATGAATACACATCTTATAATGGTGTCATTAAACCCCCTTCTCCATGTAATCCATAGGATGACATCCCATGTCTGAACATTCCTCACCCCACACATCATCGCTCATTACTAGCTCACCTCAATTCTTCGTCCTTACCGTCTCCTCTAATTCCTGCACTGCCTGTGGGAAGTCCAGGGGCAGATCTCCCATGGCTCCTTCCTTGGAACCCCATCCATCGGTCCCCTCCTGGTAGCCCTTGTCCAGGCCATTCTTGCAGTGGCTCAGTTTGCCGGTGAGCTCCCGGATGGCCTCTTGGTTGGTAAGGATTGGCTTCTTCTGCTGCAGCACAGTGTGCCGGAGCTGCTCGGCGGTGTTCTGCAGGGTGAGGAGCTCTTCTCTGGCAGGCTGGGGGGGAGTCTCTCTGCACATCAGAGGGGCACTCCATGGCTATGGGGGTGCAGATGAGTCTGCTGAAGCTGGGGGAGATTGGCTCTTGGATCCGGGGAGCTCCAGGAAGGCATCCAAAGATTCTGCCATTCGTCTCCTCTCTAGGGTCGCATGTACTTTCAGCCAATCGGATGATGGGTTTCAGGATCTGCTTGGCCTGGGAGAAGAATCAACGTGACAATAGCAAATATTAGTTCGCTATTGTCACACAACTGGGTGTGCTCACTGCGCCACGAGCCCACACTTTTTTGAAGCCTATGAGAGCCTCAGGCTCTAATCATGTGCTTATAAAAACAAACCTCATTGGAATCTATGCGTCCAGCACCCTGCATGTAGATTAGGGGGCTGGACACATGGATTGGCGGGGGGAGGGGTGCACCACTGCTTCTGTGTTTAATGAGTTTGTACCTGAGGATACATTACAGAGTCGTACAACTTTTGGATTAATAAAGTATTCTGTATTCTGTAACACAGGTTCTCCAACAGTGCTACTATTATATTTAGTGGGAATGCTTTAGCAGTCCCACTATTGTTATTCGATTTTATTTATTTTTAATTTTAATTTTAATTTTATTCCGTACGTTTTTTGGTTCTGCGTAACTTCTGCATACTTTCAGCTATTAAAACCATTCAACTATTAAAATGTTCGTCTCTTTTAGCTGAGGTGTGCTCTTTTTCAACTTTTTTTCTACCATTTATACTTTTTAAAATATTAAGCTTTTTAACACTTTTTTTTAACATTGAAGTCAATGGGAGCATGCTTGAAATCCTTAAATTCTTCTTCCGCTCCCAAAAGTTTCAGCTCCTTCGTACTTTCACCTAGAGACACCAAACAAACTTTAAAATGTTCACAAAATATTCAGCTATCTGGCTATATCTTTTCAGTTTGATATCTTTTACAGTTTTTGAGAAAAAGCTTTTTGTTTAGAGGTCATTTCAGGAAATTTTAGCCATTAATCAGAGTGTACTGTGTTTGTTTTGTTGCCATGGTTACCAAAGCTTCTGTTATACACAGGGGGGGAGGTGGCTGGAGCATCTCAGCTCTGATTACAGAGCCCGGGGGGAGGGGACAGACACACCATGTACTGATTTATAATAGAGGAATATGATGGGGCAGTTTTGATAGGGCAATTCTGATGGGGCAGTTTTGATGGTAGCAATATGATGGGGCAGTTTTGATGGGGCAATTCTGATGGGGCAGTTTTGATGGTGGCAATATGATGGGGCAGTTTTGATGGGGACAATTTTTATGGAGCAGTTTTAAAGGTGGCAATATGATGGGGCAGTTTTGATGGGGGCAATATGATGGGGCAGTTTTAATGGGGACAATTTTGATGGGGCAGTTTTGATGGCCGTATGATGGGGCAGTTTTGATGGCGGTCGTTTTAGCAATTTAGCTATTCAGCAATTATTTTTGAAAAAAAAAATATTTTTGAAAAAAAAAATTATTTTTGAAAAAAAAAAATATTTTTGAAAAAAAAGAAAATTCATTTTTGAAAAAAAAAAATTATTTTTGAAAAAAAAAAAATATTTTTGAAAAAAAAAAAATTCATTTTTGAAAAAAAAAGTTACTTTTGAAAAAAAAATTACTTTTAGTTTTGATGGGGCAGTTCTGGTGGGGCAGTTTTAATGGGGACAATTTTGATGGGGCAATTCTAATGGGGCAGTTTTGATGGCAATATGATGGGGGCAGTTTTGATGGTAGCAATATGATGGGGCAGTTTTGATGGTGGTAATATGATGGGGAAATTCTGATGGGGCAGTTTTGATGGTGGCAATATGATGGGGCAGTTTTGATGGGGCAATTCTGATGGTGGCAATATGATGGGACAATTTTGATGGAGCAATTCTGATGGGGCAGTTTTGATGGTGGCAATATGATGGGGCAGTTTTAATGGGGACAATTTTGATGGGGCAATTCTGATGGGGCAGTTTTGATGGCGGCCGTTTTAGCAATTTAGCTATTCAGCATTCCCATGCATTTTCCCCAGGAAATGCATTTTCTAGTTAGTGGGAATGCTTTAGCAGTCCCACTATTGTTATTCAATTTTATTTATTAGTGGGAATGCTTTAGCAGTCCCACTATTGTTATTCGATTTTATTTATTTTTAATTTTAATTTTAATTTTATTCCGTACGTTTTTTGGTTCTGCGTAACTTCTGCATACTTTCAGCTATTAAAACCATTCAACTATTAAAATGTTCGTCTCTTTTAGCTGAGGTGTGCTCTTTTTCAACTTTTTTTCTACCATTTATACTTTTTAAAATATTAAGCTTTTTATCACTTTTTTTTAACATTGAAGTCAATGGGAGCATGCTTGAAATCCTTAAATTCTTCTTCCGCTCCCAAAAGTTTCAGCTCCTTCATACTTTCACCTGGAGACACCAAACAAACTTTAAAATGTTCACAAAATATTCAGCTATCTGGCTATATCTTTTCAGTTTGATATCTTTTACAGTTTTTGAGAAAAAGCTTTTTGTTTAGAGGTCATTTCAGGAAATTTTAGCCATTAATCAGAGTGTACTGTGTTTGTTTTGTTGCCATGGTTACCAAAGCTTCTGTTATACACAGGGGGGGAGGTGGCTGGAGCATCTCAGCTCTGATTACAGAGCCCGGGGGGAGGGGACAGACACACCATGTACTGATTTATAATAGAGGAATATGATGGGGCAGTTTTGATAGGGCAATTCTGATGGGGCAGTTTTGATGGTAGCAATATGATGGGGCAGTTTTGATGGGGCAATTCTGATGGGGCAGTTTTGATGGTGGCAATATGATGGGGCAGTTTTGATGGGGACAATTTTTATGGAGCAGTTTTAAAGGTGGCAATATGATGGGGCAGTTTTGATGGGGGCAATATGATGGGGCAGTTTTAATGGGGACAATTTTGATGGGGCAGTTTTGATGGCCGTATGATGGGGCAGTTTTGATGGCGGTCGTTTTAGCAATTTAGCTATTCAGCAATTATTTTTGAAAAAAAAAATATTTTTGAAAAAAAAAATTATTTTTGAAAAAAAAAAATATTTTTGAAAAAAAAGAAAATTCATTTTTGAAAAAAAAAAATTATTTTTGAAAAAAAAAAAATATTTTTGAAAAAAAAAAAATTCATTTTTGAAAAAAAAAGTTACTTTTGAAAAAAAAATTACTTTTAGTTTTGATGGGGCAGTTCTGGTGGGGCAGTTTTGATGGGGACAATTTTGATGGGGCAATTCTAATGGGGCAGTTTTGATGGCAATATGATGGGGGCAGTTTTGATGGTAGCAATATGATGGGGCAGTTTTGATGGTGGTAATATGATGGGGAAATTCTGATGGGGCAGTTTTGATGGTGGCAATATGATGGGGCAGTTTTGATGGGGCAATTCTGATGGTGGCAATATGATGGGACAATTTTGATGGAGCAATTCTGATGGGGCAGTTTTGATGGTGGCAATATGATGGGGCAGTTTTAATGGGGACAATTTTGATGGGGCAATTCTGATGGGGCAGTTTTGATGGCGGCCGTTTTAGCAATTTAGCTATTCAGCATTCCCATGCATTTTCCCCAGGAAATGCATTTTCTAGTTAGTGGGAATGCTTTAGCAGTCCCACTATTGTTATTCAATTTTATTTATTAGTGGGAATGCTTTAGCAGTCCCACTATTGTTATTCGATTTTATTTATTTTTAAACTTAATTTTAATTTTATTCCGTACGTTTTTTGGTTCTGCGTAACTTCTGCATACTTTCAGCTATTAAAACCATTCAACTATCAAAATGTTCGTCTCTTTTAGCTGAGGTGTGCTCTTTTTCAACTTTTTTTCTACCATTTATACTTTTTAAAATATTAAGCTTTTTATCACTTTTTTTTAACATTGAAGTCAATGGGAGCATGCTTGAAATCCTTAAATTCTTCTTCCGCTCCCAAAAGTTTCAGCTCCTTCATACTTTCACCTGGAGACACCAAACAAACTTTAAAATGTTCACAAAATATTCAGCTATCTGGCTATATCTTTTCAGTTTGATATCTTTTACAGTTTTTGAGAAAAAGCTTTTTGTTTAGAGGTCATTTCAGGAAATTTTAGCCATTAATCAGTGTACTGTGTTTTGTTTTGTTGCCATGGTTACCAAAGCTTCTGTTATACACAGGGGGGAGGTGGCTGGAGCATCTCAGCTCTGATTACAGAGCCCGGGGGAGGGGACAGACACACCATGTACTGATTTATAATAGAGGAATATGATGGGGCAGTTTTGATAGGGCAATTCTGATGGGGCAGTTTTGATGGGGCAATTATGATGGGGCAGTTTTATTGGTGGCAATTATGATGGGTCAGTTTTGATGGTGGCAATATGATGGGGCAGTTTTGATAGGGCAATTCTGATGGGGCAGTTTTGATGGTGGCAATTCTGATGGGGCCGTTTTGATGGGGACAATTTTGATGGGGCAGTTTTAATGGCAATATGATGGGGCAGTTTTGATGGTGGCAATATGATGGGGCAGTTTTGATGGGGCAATTTTTATGGGGCAGTTTTGATGGCAGTATGATGGGGACAGTTTTGATGGGGGCCGATTTAGCAATTCAGCTATTCAGCATTCCCACGCATTTTCCCCAGGAAATGCATTTTCTAGTTTTTAATTAGTGGGAATGCTTTAGCAGTCCCACTATTGTTATTCGATTTTATTTATTTTTAAACTTAATCTTAATAATTTTATTCCGTACGTTTTTCGGTAATGCGTAACTTCTGCATACTTTCAGCTATTAAAACCATTCAACTATCAAAATGTTCGTCTCTTTTAGCTGAGGTGTGCTCTTTTTCAACTTTTTTTCTACCATTTATACTTTTTAAAATATTAAGCTTTTTATCACTTTTTTTTAACATTGAAGTCAATGGGAGCATGCTTGAAATCCTTAAATTTTTCTTCAGCTCCCAAAAGTTTCAGCTCCTTCATACTTTCACCTAGAGACGCCAAACAAACTTTAAAATGTTCACAAAATATTCAGCTATCTGGCTATATCTTTTCAGTTTGATATCTTTTACAGTTTTTGAGAAAAAGCATTTTGTTTAGAGGTCATTTCAGGAAATTTTAGCCATTAATCAGAGTGTACTGTGTTTGTTTTGTTGCCATGGTTACCAAAGCTTCTGTTATACACAGGGGGAGAGGTGGCTGGAGCATCTCAGCTCTGATTACAGAGCCCGGGGGAGGGGACAGACACACCATGTACTGATTTATAATAGAGGAATGTGATGGGGCAGTTTTGATGGGGCAATTCTGATGGTGCAGTTTTGATGGTGGCAATATGATGGGGCAGTTTTGATAGGGCAATTCTGATGGGGCAGTTTTGATGGTGGCAATATGATGGGGCAGTTTTGATGGGGACAATTTTTATGGAGCAGTTTTAAAGGTGGCAATATGATGGGGCAGTTTTGATGGGGTTAGTTTTGATGGTGGCAATATTATGGGGGCAGTTTTGATGGGGCAATTCTGATGGGGCAGTTTTGATGGTGGCAATATGACGGGGCAGTTTTGATGGGGCAATTCTGATGGGGCAGTTTTGATGGGGCAATTCTGATGGGGCAGTTTTGATGGTGGCAATATGATGGGGCAGTTTTGATAGGGCAATTCTGATGGGGCAGTTTTGATGGGGCAATTCTGATGGGGCAGTTTTGATGGGGGCAGTTTTGATGGTGGCAATATGATGGGGCAGTTTTGATGGGGCAATTCTTATGGGGCAGTTTTGATGGTGGCAATATGATGGGGCAGTTTTGATGGTGACAATTTTGATGGGGCAATTCTAATGGGACAGTTTTGATGGCAATATGATGGGGGCAGTTTTGATGGTGGCAATATGATGGGGCAGTTTTGATGGTGGTAATATGATGGGGCAATTCTGATGGGGCAGTTTTGATGGTGGCAATATGATGGGGCAGTTTTGATGGGGCAATTCTGATGGTGGCAATATGATGGGACAATTTTGATGGAGCAATTCTGATGGGGCAGTTTTGATGGTGGCAATATGATGGGGCAGTTTTGATGGGGCAATTCTGATGGGGCAGTTTTGATGGTGGCAATATGATGGGGCAGTTTTAATGGGGACAATTTTGATGGGGCAGTTTTGATGGCAGTATGATGGGGCAGTTTTGATGGCGGCCATTTTAGCAATTTAGCTATTCAGCATTCCCACGCATTTTCCCCAGGAAATGCATTTTTAGTGGGAATGCTTTAGCAGTCCCACTATTGTTATTCGATTTTATTTATTAGTGGGAATGCTTTAGCAGTCCCACTATTGTTATTCGTTTTTTTATTAGTGGGACTGCTTTAGCAGTCCCACTATTGTTATTCGATTTTATTTATTTTTAAACTTAATTTAAATTTTATTCCGTACGTTTTTCGGTAATGCGTAACTTCTGCATACTTTCAGCTATTAAAACCATTCAACTATCAAAATGTTCGTCTCTTTTAGCTGAGGTGTGCTCTTTTTCAACTTTTTTTCTACCATTTATACTTTTTAAAATATTAAGCTTTTTATCATTTTTTTTAACATTGAAGTCAATGGGAGCATGCTTGAAATCCTTAAATTTTTCTTCCGCTCCCAAAAGTTTCAGCTCCTTCATACTTTCACCTAGAGACACCAAACAAACTTTAAAATGTTCACAAAATATTCAGCTATCTGGCTATATCTTTTCAGTTTGATATCTTTTACAGTTTTTGAGAAAAAGCTTTTTGTTTAGAGGTCATTTCAGGAAATTTTAGCCATTAATCAGAGTGTACTGTGTTTGTTTTGTTGCCATGGTTACCAAAGCTTCTGTTATACACAGGGGGGGAGGTGGCTGGAGCATCTCAGCTTTGATTACAGAGCCCGGAGGAGGGGACAGACACACCATGTACTGATTTATAATAGAGGAATATGATGGGGCAGTTTTGATGGGGTAATTCTGATGGGGCAGTTTTGATGGTGGCAATATGATGGGACAGTTTTGATGGCAATATGATGGGGGCAATTTTGCTGGGGGCCGTTTTAGCAATTCAGCATTCCCACGCATTTTCCCCAGGAAATGCATTTTCTAGTTTATTTTTCTTCTTATTATTATTCCGTACGTTTTTTGGTTCTGCGTAACTTCTGCATACTTTCAGCTATTAAAACCATTCAACTATTAAAATGTTCGTCTTTTTTAGCTGAGGTTTGCTCTTTTTCAACTTTTTTTCTACCATTTATACTTTTTAAAATATTAAGCTTTTTAACACTTTTTTTTAACATTGAAGTCAATGGGAGCATGCTTGAAATCCTTAAATTCTTCTTCCGCTCCCAAAAGTTTCAGCTCCTTCATACTTTCACCTAGAGACACCAAACAAACTTTAAAATGTTCACAAAATATTCAGCTATCTGGCTATATCTTTTCAGTTTGATATCTTTTACAGTTTTTGAGAAAAAGCTTTTTGTTTAGAGGTCATTTCAGGAAATTTTAGCCATTAATCAGAGTGTACTGTGTTTGTTTTGTTGCCATGGTTACCAAAGCTTCTGTTATACACAGGGGGAGAGGTGGCTGGAGCATCTCAGCTCTGATTACAGAGCCCGGGGGAGGGGACAGACACACCATGTACTGATTTATAATAGAGGAATGTGATGGGGCAGTTTGATGGGGCAAATCTGATGGGGCAGTTTTGATGGTGGCAATATGATGGGGCAGTTTTGATGGGGCAATTCTGATGGGGCAGTTTTGATGGTGGCAATATGATGGGGCAGTTTTGATGGGGACAATTTTTATGGAGCAGTTTTAAAGGTGGTAATATGATGGGGCAGTTTTGATGGGGCAATTCTGATGGGGCAGTTTTGATAGGGCAATTCTGATGGGGCAGTTTTGATGGGGGCAGTTTTGATGGTGGCAATATGATGGGGCAGTTTTGATGGGGACAATTTTGATGGGGCAATTCTAATGGGGCAGTTTTGATGGCAATATGATGGGGGCAGTTTTGATGGTGGCAATATGATAAGGCAGTTTTGGTGGTGGTAATATGATGGGGCAATTCTGATGGGGCAGTTTTGATGGTGGCAATATGATGGGGCAGTTTTGATGGGGCAATTCTGATGGTGGCAATATGATGGGACAATTTTGATGGAGCAATTCTGATGGGGCAGTTTTGATGGTGACAATATGATGGGGCAGTTTTAATGGGGACAATTTTGATGGGGCAATTCTGATGGGGCAGTTTTGATGGCAGTATGATGGGGCACTTTTGATGGCGGCCATTTTAGCAATCTAGCTATTCAGCATTCCCACGCATTTTCCCCAGGAAATGCATTTTCTAGTTTTTAATTTTATTCCGTACGTTTTTTGGTTATGTGTAACTTCTGCATACTTTCAGCTATTAAAACCATTCAACTATTAAAATGTTCGTCTCTTTTAGCTGAGGTGTGCTCTTTTTCAACTTTTTTTCTACCATTTATACTTTTTAAAATATTAAGCTTTTTAACACTTTTTTTTAACATTGAAGTCAATGGGAGCATGCTTGAAATCCTTAAATTCTTCTTCCGCTCCCAAAAGTTTCAGCTCCTTCATACTTTCACCTAGAGACACCAAACAAAACTTTAAAATGTTCACAAAATATTCAGCTATCTGGCTATATCTTTTCAGTTTGATATCTTTTACAGTTTTTGAGAAAAAGCTTTTTGTTTAGAGGTCATTTTAGGAAATTTTAGCCATTAATCAGAGTGTACTGTGTTTGTTTTGTTGCCATGGTTACCAAAGCTTCTGTTATACACAGGGGGGAGGCGGCTGGAGCATCTCAGCTCTGAATACAGAGCCCGGGGGAGGGGACAGACACACCATGTACTGATTTATAATAGAGGAATATGATGGGGCAGTTTTGATAGGGCAATTCTGATGGGGCAGTTTTGATGGGGCAATTATGATGGGGCAGTTTTATTGGTGGCAATTATGATGGGTCAGTTTTGATGGTGGCAATATGATGGGGCAGTTTTGATGGGACAATTCTGATGGGGCAGTTTTGATGGTGGCAATATGATGGGCAGTTTTGATGGGGACAATTTTAATGGAGCAGTTTTAAAGGTGGCAATATGATGGGGCAGTTTTGATGGGGGCAATATGATGGGGCAGTTTTGATGGGGCAATTCTGATGGGGCAGTTTTGATGGTGGCAATATGATGGGTCAGTTTTAATGGGGACAATTTTGATAGGGCAGTTTTGATGGGGCAGTTTTGATGGCAGTATGATGGGGCAGTTTTGATGGCGGCCATTTTAGCAATTTAGCTATTCAGCATTCCCACGCATTTTCCCCAGGAAATGCATTTTCTAGTTAGTGGGAATGCTTTAGCAGTCCCACTATTGTTATTCGATTTTATTTATTTTTAATTTTATTCTGTACGTTTTTTGGTTCTGCGTAACTTCTGCATACTTTCAGCTATTAAAACCATTCAACTATTAAAATGTTTGTCTCTTTTAGCTGATGTGTGCTCTTTTTCAACTTTTTTTCTACCATTTATACTTTTTAAAATATTAAGCTTTTTAACACTTTTTTTTTAACATTAAAGTCAATGGGAGCATGCTTCAGATCCTTAAATTCTTCTTCCGCTCCCAAAAGTTTCAGCTCCTTCATACTTTCACCTACAGACGCCAAACAAACTTTAAAATGTTCACAAAATATTCAGCTATCTGGCTATATCTTTTCAGTTTGATATCTTTTACAGTTTTTGAGAAAAAGCTTTTTGTTTAGAGGTCATTTCAGGAAATTTTAGCCATTAATCAGAGTGTACTGTGTTTGTTTTGTTGCCATGGTTACCAAAGCTTCTGTTATACACAGGGGGGAGGTGGCTGGAGCATCTCAGCTCTGATTACAGAGCCCGGGGGAGGGGACAGACACACCATGTACTGATTTATAATAGAGAAATATGATGGGGCAGTTTTGATGGTGACAATATGATGGGGCAGTTTTGATGGGACAATTCTGATGGGGCAGTTTTGATGGTGGCAATATGATGGGGCAGTTTTGATGGGACAATTTTGATGGGGCAGTTTTGATGGGACAATTCTGATGGGGCAGTTTTGATGGTGGCAATATGATGGGGCAGTTTTGATGGGGCAATTCTGATGGGGCAGTTTTGATGGGGCAATTATGATGGGGCAGTTTTGATGGTGGCAATATGATGGGGCTGTTTTGATAGGGCAACTCTGATGGGGCAGTTTTGATGGGACAATTCTGATGGGGCAGTTTTGATGGTGGCAATATGATGGGGCAGTTTTGACAGGGCAATTCTGATGGGGCAGTTTTGATGGGGCAATTCTGATGGGGCAGTTTTGATGGTGGCAATATGATGGGGCAGTTTTGATGGGGACAATTTTGATGGGGCAATTCTAATGGGGCAGTTTTGATGGCAATATGATGGGGGCAGTTTTGATGGTGGTAATATGATGGGGCAATTCTGATGGGGCAGTTTTGATGGTGGCAATATGATGGGGCAGTTTTGACAGGGCAATTCTGATGGGGCAGTTTTGATGGGGCAATTCTGATGGGGCAGTTTTTATGGTGGCAATATGATGGGGCAGTTTTGATGGGGACAATTTTGATGGGGCAATTCTAATGGGGCAGTTTTGATGGCAATATGATGGGGGCAGTTTTGATGGTGGTAATATGATGGGGCAATTCTGATGGGGCAGTTTTGATGGTGGCAATATGATGGGGCAGTTTTTATGGTGGTAATATGATGGGGCAATTCTGATGGGGCAGTTTTGATGGGGCAATTCTGATGGGGCAGTTTTAATGGGGACAATTTTGATGGGGCAATTCTGATTGGGCAGTTTTGATGGCTGCCGTTTTAGCAATTTAGCTATTCAGCATTCCCACGCATTTTCCCCAGGAAATGCATTTTCTAGTCTAGTTTTAATTTTATTCCGTACGTTTTTTGGTTCTGCGTAACTTCTGCATACTTTCAGCTATTAAAACCATTCAACTATCAAAATGTTCGTCTCTTTTAGCTGATGTGTGCTCTTTTTCAACTTTTTATCTACCATTTATACTTTTTAAAATATTAAGCTTTTTATCACTTTTTTTTAACATTGAAGTCAATGGGAGCATGCTTGAAATCCTTAAATTCTTCTTCCGCTCCCAAAAGTTTCAGCTCCTTCATACTTTCATCTAGAGACACCAAACAAACTTTAAAATGTTCACAAAATATTCAGCTATCTGGCTATAGCTTTTCAGTTTGATATCTTTTACAGTTTTTGAGAAAAAGCTTTTTGTTTAGAGGTCATTTCAGGAAATTTTAGCCATTAATCAGAGTGTACTGTGTTTGTTTTGTTGCCATGGTTACCAAAGCTTCTGTTATACACAGGGGGGGAGGTGGCTGGAGCATCTCAGCTCTGATTACAGAGCCCGGGGAAGGGGACAGACACACCATGTACTGATTATAATAGAGGAATATGATGGGGCAGTTTTGATAGGGCAATTCTGATGGGGCAGTTTTGATGGGGCAATTATGATGGGGCAGTTTTGATGGTGGCAATTATGATGGGTCAGTTTTGATGGTGGCAATATGATGGGGCAGTTTTGATGGGACAATTCTGATGGGGCAGTTTTGATGGTGGCAATATGATGGGCAGTTTTGATAGGGCAATTGTGATGGGGCAGTTTTGATGGTGGCAATATGATGGGGCAGTTTTGATGGGGACAATTTTAATGGAGCAGTTTTAAAGGTGGCAATATGATGGGGCAGTTTTGATGGGGGCAGTTTTGATGGGGGCAATATGATGGAGCAGTTTTGATGGGGCAATTCTGATGGGGCAGTTTTGATGGTGGCAATATGATGGGGCAGTTTTGATGGGGACAATTTTTATGGAGCAGTTTTAAAGGTGGCAATATGATGGGGCAGTTTTGATGGGGGCAGTTTTGATGGTGGCAATATGATGGGGGCAGTTGTGATGGGGCAATTCTGATGGGGCAGTTTTGATGGTGGCAATATGACGGGGCAGTTTTGATGGGGCAATTCTGATGGGGCAGTTTTGATGGGGCAATTTTGATGGTGGCAATATGATGGGGCAATTCTGATGGGGCAGTTTTGATGGGGCAATTCTGATGGGGCAGTTTTGATGGTGGCAATATGATGGGGCAGTTTTGATGGGGCAATTCTGATGGGGCAGTTTTGATGGTGGCAATATGATGGGGCAGTTTTGATGGGGACAATTTTGATGGGGCAATTCTAATGGGGCAGTTTTGATGGCAATATGATGGGGGCAGTTTTGATGGTGGTAATATGATGGGGCAGTTTTGATGGTGGCAATATGATGGGGCAGTTTTGATGGGGACAATTTTAATGGAGTAGTTTTAAAGGTGGCAATATGATGGGGCAGTTTTGATGGGGCAGTTTTGATGGGACAATTCTGATGGAGCAGTTTTGATGGTGGCAATATGATGGGCAGTTTTGATAGGGCAATTGTGATGGGGCAGTTTTGATGGTGGCAATATGATGGGGCAGTTTTGATGGGGACAATTTTAATGGAGCAGTTTTAAAGGTGGCAATATGATGGGGCAGTTTTGATGGGGGCAGTTTTGATGGGGGCAATATGATGGAGCAGTTTTGATGGGGCAATTCTGATGGGGCAGTTTTGATGGTGGCAATATGATGGGGCAGTTTTGATGGGGACAATTTTTATGGAGCAGTTTTAAAGGTGGCAATATGATGGGGCAGTTTTGATGGGGGCAGTTTTGATGGTGGCAATATGATGGGGGCAGTTGTGATGGGGCAATTCTGATGGGGCAGTTTTGATGGTGGCAATATGACGGGGCAGTTTTGATGGGGCAATTCTGATGGGGCAGTTTTGATGGGGCAATTTTGATGGTGGCAATATGATGGGGCAATTCTGATGGGGCAGTTTTGATGGGGCAATTCTGATGGGGCAGTTTTGATGGTGGCAATATGATGGGGCAGTTTTGATGGGGCAATTCTGATGGGGCAGTTTTGATGGTGGCAATATGATGGGGCAGTTTTGATGGGGACAATTTTGATGGGGCAATTCTAATGGGGCAGTTTTGATGGCAATATGATGGGGCAGTTTTGATGGTGGTAATATGATGGGGCAGTTTTGATGGTGGCAATATGATGGGGCAGTTTTGATGGGGCAATTCTGATGGTGGCAATATGATGGGACAATTTTGATGGAGCAATTCTGATGGGGCAGTTTTGATGGTTGCATATGATGGGGCAGTTTTAATGGGGACAATTTTGATAGGGCAATTCTGATGGGGCAGTTTTGATGGCAGTATGATGGGGCAGTTTTGATGGCGGCCATTTTAGCAATTTAGCTATTCAGCATTCCCACGCATTTTCCCCAGGAAATGCATTTTCTAGTTATTCTTATTATAGCCAAATTTACCACCCTAACTCCCCCCACAGTTTTTACACTACATAGACAAGTAATATACCGAAACATGTGGATTGTTCCTGATTGATGTGCTATTATTTTGTGGAACGTTTCGCCGAATGGTTCACTAAAAATATCATCGTTTTTGCGGCGAAATTGGTCCCATAGGAATGAATGGCAAAATGTTCAAAACTAGAGTGGGAGGTGACAAAAGCTGACAACCCCATGATCAGCCAAAACATTCCCCCATGATCAGCTACAACATTATGACCCCCCCATGATCAGCCAAAATATTATGACCACCCCATGATCAGCCAAAACATTCCCCCATAATCAGCCAAAACATTCCCCCATGATCAGCCAAAACATTCCCCCATGATCAGCTAAAACATTATGACCCCCCCATGATCAGCTAAAACATTATGACCCCCCCATGATCAGCCAAAATATTATGACCACCCAATGATCAGCCAAAACATTATGACCCCCCAAGAAAAAAAAATAATTAAAAAATAATAATAATAATTTTTGAAAAAAAAAAAAATTGAAAAAAAAAAATTTTCGAAATTTTTTTTTGAAAAAATAATAATTTTTGAAAAAAAAATAATTTAGCTCTTTCGGCTAATGATGGGACTTCTTCAACTTTTTTACTACTATTTATACTTTTTAAAATATTAAGCTTTTTAACACTTTTCACAGTTACTCCAGCCACTCCAACCACACAACAGTTACTCCGCCCACTCCACCCAGTTACTCCGCCCACTCCAGTTGTAGACTACGGTAGGTGGAGGCAAGAACACTTCACACAATTTCCCCAGAAATTGTAGCTTTTCTAGTTATTATTTACTATTATATCACAATGCTGCACAACAATGCTACTATGGGGTCTAAGACTTTCACACAATATTCCCACAGCTTTCTCCCAACACTCACACATTTTTCTAATTTGATTCAATTGAAGAAATGTGAGAATCTTGAGAGAAAGTTATGAAAACTCTTTTTAAATAGACCCCCTATGTATCCTTCTAGGGCGTGACAGTACTCCCAGCAATCCATATGCAAAATGTTAACCAGTTCATGCCCAGCCTATAGCAGAATAATGGCCTGGTGGGGATTTCCCATTTTGAGTGAACATTATGTGACATCCTTCAGAACGGGCCGCTCAGGGGAGCCCAGTGTGGTGGTCCATGGTGCGGTGTGTCCCTCAGACACACCACATCACCGATCTTGGTAAAGAGCCTATTATGTAGGCTCTTTACCATGTGACCAGCTGTGTCCAATCACAGTGTAAATAGGAAATGCCGGTTATCGGTGTTCCTCTCCTCATGCTGTGTCGGCCGATAAGTGGCTTTCCCCTCAGGTGAGATCTGCCCCATCAGTAATGTCTGTCAGTGCCCACCAGTAATGCCAATTTGTGACCATCAGTGATGCCTGTTAGTGCCCATCAGTGCCTCCTCATATCAGTGCCCATCAGTGCTGCCTTTGAGTGCCCACCAGTGCTACATATCCAAAAAAAACAAAGAGATATCAGACTATACAGGCCAGAAAAGGAGCATACATCAAATTCATAAAAATACATATTTTATTAAAGTATCACAATGTTAAAGAGGAAGTAAACCCTGAAGGTTTTACTTCCTCTTTGTTTCCCTGCAAAGGTAAAGCATAATGGGCTAGTATGCATCGCATCGCATAGTAGCCCATTATGTGTCACTTACGTGAAACCTAAGCCTGCGATGTCCCCAATTTCCTCACCTCCATAAAGCGTCCATCTTTCACCCTCTTCCTTCCGGGTTCTGCGGGAGCCGCCAATCACGGCACGATCTCCTTTAGAATCGGCACAATCGCCGTTTCTAAAGGTTTCTACAGTGCGCCTGCACCATTGTCTACGGCGCATGCGCCGTAGACATCGGTGCCCGTCTCTTTTTTAAATTTTGGTTCGGGGTTCCCCTGTGGGGAATTCCCATGCAGTTTTTATCAATGAACTTTTATGTGTATTGTCAGGACCAACAATTCATTATAGCCGGCGCTAGCGATAGTAGTTTTAAATGAATTTTTTCCTTTAGAAATGTCATTTTGCTGTCAGACTGTTTTAAACACAGGAAACATGCGCCCCTTTACAGGCATACTATAGACACCCCCCAGGTACGAAATTTAAAGGAATATTACACTTTTATTGTTTGACTTTAAGCATTATTAAAATCACTGCTCCCGAAAAAACGGCCGTCTTTAAAACTTTTTTTTGCATTGATCCATGTCCCCTGGGGCAGGACCCAGGTCCCCAAACACTTTTTATGACAATAACTTGCATATAAGCCTTTAAAATTAGCACTTTTGATTATTCATGTTTGTGTCCCATAGACTTTAACGGTGTTCGCATGTTCGAACAAATTTTTTGCCTGTTCGCATGTTCTGGTGCGAACCGAACAGGGGGGTGTTCGGCTCATCCCTAATCCTCATATGCCGACACATTTCCCAAGTTAATGCCTCATCAGGGCCTAGGAGGACTATATATTACTCATCTACAAGAGAGAGACCATCATTTACAAACATAATTCAATTACATATTCAATATGCAGACATGATTCTCTACTTGCAGCTATATACTCAATGTGCACTTTTTCAGATAACATAAAAAAAATGAGGTTGTGCTGAGTATATTACATAGTTACATGGTAGGTGAGGTTGAAAAAAGAAACAAGTCCATCAAGTCCAACCTATGTGTGTCATTATATGTCAGTATTACATTGTATATCCCTGTATGTTGCGGTCATTCAGGTGATTATCTAATAGTTTCTTGAAACTATCAATGCTCCCCGCTGAGACCACCGCCTGTGGAAGGGAATTTCACATCCTTACTGCTCTTACAGTAAAGAACCCTCTATGTCAGGGGTCTCAAACTCAAATTGCCTGAGGGCCACATGACAAGTTTTCATATCCCATGGGGGCCGCATGCAAACTTTCAAACTTAAAAAAAAATAAACTATATACAGTTGTAGTTACTGCTTGCTACCAGTCACTGCTTACTGCCAGATGCTTGGCAGTGTTTGCTCTGTGTTAGATGAGCCAAATTTGCTTTAAAGTAAGTTAGCAGTTAAGACCCTAACAGCAGACACATTATTAAACCCAGCACTGATGTCAGCAAAATGTATTATTAAACCCAGCATTGCCCCCCACACTCCATAAATACCCCCCACACTTCATGAATACCCCCCCACACTTCATAAATACCCCCCACACTGCACAAATACCCCCCACACTGCACAAATACCCCCCACACTTCATAAATACCCCCCACCACGGCACAAATACCCCCCACACTGCACAAATACCCCCCACACTTCATAAATACCCCCCACACTGCACAAATACCCCCACACTTCATGAATACCCCCCACACTTCATAAATACCCCCACACTGCACAAATACCCCCCACACTTCAAAAATACCCCCCGCACTCCATAAATACCCCCACACACAGATTTCTACCCCAGTCACCCCACTAAGGTCTTGCCTCAGTGTGATAGCTCACTCACCTCTCCTCAAGTCAGCTCCTGCTTCAACACAGGGCTCCCAGAGAAGGACACAATCTCCCGCCCCGAGGTGACAGCAGGACCCTGGATCTGGGGCTCTGATCGATCACCAGTGCCTAGGTGGGCGGGGCGATGGGCGGATCCTTCCTCCGCTCTGTTCTCTCTCTTGGCTGCAGCAGCGTGCAGCAGAGAGGACACAGGAGACGGAGGCAAAGCTCTTCGGCGCTTCCCCCTCTGCGATGCAAAACCGTCCAGGATCGGCCCTGCCTGTGAGCCATTTATAACCCGCAAATGGCCCGCGGGCCGGTACTTTGAGACCACTGCTCTACGTAATTGAAGGTTAAACCTCTTTTCTTCTAATTTTAATGAGTGGCCACATGTCTTATTAAATTCCCTTTTGCGGAAAAGTTTTATCCCTATTGTGGGGTCACCAGTACGGTATTTGTATATTGAAATCATATCCCCTCTCAAGCGTCTCTTCTCCAGAGAGAATAAGTTCAGTGCTCGCAACCTTTCCTCATAACTAAGATCCTCCAGACCCTTTATTAGCTTTGTTGCCCTTCTTTGTACTCGCTCCATTTCCAGTACATCCTTCCTGAGGACTGGTGCCCAGAACTGGACAGCATACTCCAGGTGCGGCCGGACCAGAGTCTTGTAGAGCGGGAGAATTATCATTTTATCTCTGGAGTTGATCCCCCTTTTTAATGCCAATATTCTGTTTGCTTTGTTAGCAGCAGCTTGGCATTGCATGACATTACTGAGCCTGACATCTACTAGGACCCGCAGGTCCTTTTCCATCCTAGATCCCCCCAGAGGTTCTCCCCCCAGTCTATAGATTACATTCAGATTTTTGCCACCCAAATGCATTATTTTACATTTTTCTACATTGAACCTCATTTGCCATGTAGTTGCCCACCCCATTAATTTGTTCAGATCTTTTTGCAAGGTTTCCACATCCTGCGGAGAAGTTATTGCCCTGCTTAGCTTAGTATTGTTCGAAAATACAGAGATTGAACTGTTTATCCCATCCTCCAGGTCGTTTATGAACAAATTAAATATGCCTCATCAGGGCCACAGAGGTACTTGCTGCTGATGGGGTGGAATTGATGCAGTCACTGTTGAAGTGACAATTTTCCACCCGGCTCCTTCAATTTCTCAGTTTGATTGTTTGTGGACCCGGGTGATGTGTGAGAAAAAATGATGGGTATGTTGAAACATTTTATATTTTAAAAAATTTTAATAGGAGACCCTCTGCCCTCATGGGCTCAGTATACAATTGTTCCTGGAATTAGGGAGATTACAAGTGACTTTAAAAATAAATGTGGGAATAAATTACAGAAGGGCAATGATCTCAATAATATGAGCATATCTGTGGACAGACTGGACTGTTATAGAGGTGAATGCAGCACTTCAGTGCATTGTCCTATATAATGGAATGCCACACAGTAAAATTATAGAATAGAATGGTGATCCTCTTCAAGTTCTATATGTGGCATGGTGGCCTCTAAAAATATAACAAATTGAGTAACGCCATTACTTTATATTAGAGGACTGCCATTGATATGCAGGGGGGTTCCTGTTGGCTTATCAAATGGGAATGTATTAAGTTGCCCTAAAGTTACACTTTAAGATGGATTTGAGATTTTGGGAAGGTATGTTGCATAAATCAGAACTAAAGCAGAACTTCACCCTCCAAAGTCCTCTTTCCACCATCCTACCCCTACCTTCCTCCTCTCTAACTATGGCAAAGTGATTTTTTTTTCAATTATTTCTTTTTTTGTTTTGAGAATTCCCCACAACTACCTCGATTCTGGCCTATTCCAGAATGACTTTCTATTGTCTGCAGCCTCCTGGAATACTCATGTCTTATATCCCAGGAAGCTGCACATATGTTACGGCACTAACACGTCATCGGGGGCTTGCTTTCTCTTACTGCTGCCTAAGGCTGGAACCCCGATGATGCACAGCGATGCACGTAGGTCATTAGGAGGCTGGCAGTACCCAGAAGAGACAGCTGGCCTCCTGATGATGTAATGGATAAAGATGGCGGTGCAAGTCCTTATACACAGCAGCACTGCCATGGATCTTCACAGAACAGCGCTGGATTGATGGCCTATGTGTTTTGTGGTCTACCCAGCAAGGTAAGTGGGAAGACAGGGGTAGGAGCAAGCTAAGTTTCTCTTTCAGGTTCAAAAGGAAGGAAATGTAATAACAGAAAGATAATTTACAAGAGAAAGAAATGTTGGGGATGTGAAATAAAATAAAGGATCAGTGAGAGAAAAGAATATATCTGGTGAATTCTTGTATATTTACAAAAATATTTAGAGGAGACCTTCCTCCCCTTATTGGCTCAGCATACAATTTTTCCCAGAATTAAGGAGACTAATAGTTACTTTAAAAATAAACGGGAAGATAACTTACAGAGTTGTCAAGCATAGTTGCCAACATTGTCAAAAAATTTATAGGGACACATTTTTGTCTGTGATAAACAGAAAGGAAGGTGGGACTTTATATGAAGAATGCACCCCTGGAGATAACACAATATATTTTTGTCTGTAGTCTTGTTATAATTTGGGGATGAGGCATTAGTTTGTAGGTGTGGCATAGCGGGGGGGGGGGAAATGTAGCGTGCAAAGTGCGCCACTGCAAAAATTGATGTGGTTTAAACTAAATATTGGGCATGGCTTAAATGGGGTGTGGTTAGAGTCTGAGATATAAGAGGGGTGGAGGGAGAAAGAGAGGGAGAGATAAAGAAAGATGCAGCTTGCTACTTGTCACCAGAGATGCAGCGCTCACGTGTCACCAGAGATGCAGCGCTCACTTGTCACTAGAGATGCATCGCTCACGTGTCACTAGAGATGCAGCGCTCACTTGTCACCAGATGCAGATTGCTACTTTCCACTTGTCCGGGGTTGGCACTGGTATTTCTGTCTCCACCACCAATTTTGCAAAGAGCACCTCTTGTTTTTTCCCCGCCTCGGCCTCATGGAGAGCTGCACTTCACAAAAATGGCAGCGACCCCGGATCTCTAACAGCGGCAATGGGCGGTTCATCACAAAACACCGGAGACAAAGCCAATTTCCCATGTTTTTTTTTTTTATCAGGACATGGTAAGACCAGGATTTAGGTCTGAATATTGTGAATGTCTGGGAAAATTGGGACTGTTGGAATGTATGGTCACGAGGCAGTTTGAGATAATAAAGAACATCTATTTATTTCCTCATAAATGTATGTTTCATGCAAAGAAACAAACCACTTCATTAGGATGTACCCTTGGGCCTAGAGGACTGGTCACAAATGACCATATGGGGGTATATATAGTTTTAAGGGATGAATTAGTAGAGATTGCCCTCAGTTTATGTGATAAGAATGAAGGAGGGGGATGGACAGGAGTCTTTAGGGGATCGTGGATGTGTAATAAAATGTAAATAAAAATTAATTTGAGAGTAAAATCTAGGATTTTTACAGCTAATATAGTGGGTATCGTGGGTAATTTCCAGTGTTTTGGTATTAAAGTGCATGCAGCAATAATGAGATGTCTTAGTAAGTGTTTAGGTGGTAGATTAAAGGATAAGTTCACCTTTGAGAACATGTTACATGTTCCACTCCTGCAGTTCTCCCCGAACTCGCTGTCACTATTTTTTTTAAATGCTCCGCCCACCCGGCCGCATCATTCATTCACAGAGTTCTGCGAATGGGAATCTTTAGGTAACTTTACGTTTTTAGAAAATACATTTTTTTTGATAAAAAACGAAGCAGTCATCTCAGCACTAACAGCGCTAATATATTAATGAAGATACAATATTCAGTGCAATAAAGGAAATAAAAGAAATAGAAGTCCTTTAAAGGATCAATCAGCATGCAATAAAAATTAAAATAAAAAGTCCACAAAAAATCAATGTAGTAGAACGTGTGCTCTGTAACCGTTAGCAACCAGAACTAGGTTTCTCATCTGGATACCATCACCAACACCTCCTGCATGAATAATCCCAGTTGGTAATGAACTCACCAGACACGTGTTAGGCGGGCCTTATTTATCCACACACTGTGAGATAAACTCCAATCCTCCCAGCACAATGCAAATGTGACAGACACTGAAGCCTGTAACCACCTGAGACTTGGACCTGGCTCCTATCACCGGATTAGATCACTCTTTCATGGGGTAATTCATAAATGCTAGAGAAAAAGGGGGAGCTGGCATAGCGTAACACTGTTTATTGGTTAAACACCCACACACAAGGTATTATCTGCTTACACAAATTCAGGATAAAACAGCATATAACATAGACGTCTGCAATGCAGCGCAAGTCACTCACATCGCCTCCGATATGGCATTGGCTGCCATGGAACCTGGGATGACCAACACTGAGACTGAAAGACGAGGGAGCGGTGTAGTCACGCGTTTCGTCATCACATGTTTTTCTTCATCTTCTGAAGAAGACGTGATGATGAAATGCGTTAGAGCGTGACTACACCGCTCCCTTGTCTGTCAGTCTCAGTGTCGGTCATCCCGGGTTCCATCAATGTGAGTGACTTGCGTTGTGAGGTGTTGGTGATGGTATCCAGATGAGAAACCTAGTTCTGGTTTGGAGCACACTTTCTACTACATTGATTTTTTGTGGACGTTTTATTTATTTTTTAATATTTTTATTAAATGCTGATTGATCCTTTAAAGGACTTCTATTTCTTTTATTTCCTTTATTGCACTGAATATTGCATCTTCATTATTCTATTGGCGCTGTTAGTGCTGAGATGACTGCTTTGTTTTTTATCTTTGGCACATTTAATTAATTGTCAATGTTTATAATAGCTGCTGCTGTGCACTGAACTAATTTGTCTGATCAGTCCGAGCGCTTGGATCAGTGACATTTTTTGCTACTGATATATTTATAAATTCATATTTTTAACTTACTTTTTTTTTCATTACATAGGGGACAAAAAGTCCCTTATATGATGTTTTTTTTTTGGTAACAGGTTCTCTTTAATGGGGCATCCAGGGTCTAAAAGACCTCCGATGTCTCCTCTGGGCTCCACTGAATGTAATGCAATGCAGATCGCATTGCATTACCTTCTTTCCTGGTATGTTGACTGGAAACACAGAGAGGTGTAGTCAGAGAGTCAGGATTCGCAATGATGACCTCTTCCCGTGCTCCAGGGGGCCCATGCAGCCTCCTTGTCACATTATGTTTTACACTTGGACAGGAGGGGTGGTGGGAGTGGCATATGCAGGAACTGATACTCTCCATTATCTTATTACATCTGCTGAAAGCTGCCTTCTCCTCCTCTCCCTTCTGTCAGCATTTAGCGGCTGAAGGAGGAAAATGTTCATTATACTATTCAAAATAAAAAATGTCATGGTGGCCCATGACTGGTTACCAAATCACTTAAGGGGCCCTCGCTTTTCAAAAGGTTGAGCACCCCTGGATTAGAGTGTGGATCTGTTTCTAAAAGTAATGTAAGTTGTGTAGTTGGTCTCCTGGGTTAGAGTGATAAATAAGCCAACGTGAGCTAGTTGACATAGAATGATTGATTTAATTAAACGGGAGAGTGCAAAATCTGGTGAAACTCTGCACAGGAACCAATCAGCTTCTGGATTTTATTGTCAAAGCTTAATTGAACAAGCTGAAGTTAGAAGCGGATTGACCACCATGCAGAGCTGCACCAGATTTTGCACTCTCCAGTTTTAGTAAATCAACCCCACAGTGGACCGCTTATAATCCTTTAGAGAGATTTTTAGTTCCTTTTCCCATTTTTGTTTGAAAGAAGGTGATGGAGCACCTACAGCTTCTTCAAGTGCAAAATAGATCCAGGAAATTAGATGGATGCGATGGACTTTTGGGTATACAATTTCTTTAAAACATTGTCGGGGTGCGAGCATAGTTATGTTTCTGTGGAATACAATTAAGAGAGTGACGGATTTGAAGATACACTATATTGGGACACCCCTCCAAATCATTGGATTCAGGTGTTCCAATTACCTCCATGGCCACAGGTGTATAAAATCACGCACCTAGGCATGCAGGCAGCTTCTACAAACATTTGTGAAATAATGGGTCGCTCTCAGGAGCTCAGTGAATTCAAGCGTGGTACCGTGATATGTTGGCACCTGTGCAATAAGTCCATTTGTGAAATTTCCTTGCTACTAAATATTCCATAGTCAACTGTTAGTGGTATTATAACAAAGTGTAAGCAAATGGGAACAATAGCAACTCAACCACGAAGTGGTAGGCTATACAACATGACATAGTGGGGTCAGCGCATTCTGAAGCTCACAGTGTGCAGAACTTGCCAACTGTCTGCAGAATCAATAGCTACAGACCTCCAAACTTTGTTTGTTTTTCAGGGGTTGGACTTGGCCCCTTAGTTCCAGTGAAGGGAACACTTAAGTTGTCAGCATACCAAGACATTTTGGACAATTTCATGTTCCCAACTTTGTGGGAACAGTTTGGGGATGGCCCCTTGTTCCAACATGACTGCGCACCAGCACACTAAGCAAGGTCCATAAAGACATGGATGAGTGAGTTTGAGGTGGAGGAACTTGACTGGCCTGCACAGAGTCCTGACCTCAACCCGATAGAACACCTTTGGGATGAATTAGAGTGGAGACTGGGAGCCAGGCCTTCTCATCCAACATCAGTGCCTGACCTCACAAATGCTCTTCTGGAAGAATGGTCAAACATTCCCATAGACACACTCCTAAACCTTGTGGACAGCCTTCCCAGAAGAGTTGAAGCTGTTATAGCTGCAAAGGGCAGAGCCAACTCAATATTGAGCCCTACAGACTAAGACTGGGATGCCATTAAAGATATTCACCTTTGTTAGGGTTTGTAGGTCAGCTTTAGGTAATAAGGAAAAAAGGCACCAGCAAGAGGAGGTTGATTATTCCAGAATTGGGAGAATTCTGGGACTCCTCTGGGTGAAGAACATAGGGGATTTACAAGAGTAGAAATTTTGCAAAGAGGCACCTATTAGTGCGGGGGTCAGAAACCTTTAGATCATGATCTACCAGTAGATCGCAGAGAGGTGACTGGTGGATCACAGTCTGGGCTTGCTGACACACCATTCAAGAGCATCAAACAGAGTGAAATGCAGAGGGATTACTTGTAAAGTTGGAGCTGTAGTAGGAAGCAAGAGTGGCATAAGCCGATGCCTCCTCTGTAGTGCCGGCTCCTGTCCCATGAGGAGCGATACCAACTGCACTCCACCTCTTATTCCAACTAGTGATCTCCAGAGTGGTGCCAGCAGCAGAGATCTTCAGGTCAGTATGAAGCAACTGATTTAAACTCATGGGAGGACAGCCTCCTCCATCCTCAGGTTTCACAGTCCTCCCCATACTCAGGCTTGACAGTGCCCCCATTCCCAGGCTTCACAGTCCCCCCAGCCTCAGACTTTACAGTCCCCCCATCCTCAGGCTTCACAGTTCTCACATTCTCAGGCTTCTCAGCCCCCCTCCAGCTTATCTGCACAGCCTCCTCCATCCTCAGGCTTCACAGTCCCCCCCATAGTCAGGCTTGACTCTGACTTTACAGTCCCCCCATCCTCAGGCTTCACAGCCCCCCTTATCCCCTGGCTTCACAGTCAGCAACCTCAGTTTTCCCAGCCCACCTCCAGCTCATATGAACAGTCCCCTACATCTCCAGGCTTCACACTCCTCCCATCCTCTGGCTTCACTATCCTCCTCCATCCTTGGGCTTAAGAGTCCTCCCATCCTCAGTCTTCCCAGCCCCCCCATCCTCAATTTTCCCAGCCCCAAACAGAAAGGAAGAAGAGGGGTTTCAAAATGTGAGGAAGATGACCGTTGTAGTTCAATTGTGGAAGGAGACACTTTGAGGTTATCCATGGGAAGATTTATTGGGTGCTATTGGTCTTTAAATCAAAAAGTTATATAGATTTTGATTTTTGCCTTTGAAAGGACCACTAGAACAGTGAAAATGCTTATATGATCATCTATATGATATACATACATTGAAAGTGGTTCTAAAACTTAAAGGTTTTTTTTTAACTGAAAGTGGTTGTAAAGTCAGAAGGTTTTTTATCTGAATGCATTCTATGCCCCCCAAATGGGGGATGACCTCTTAGTGTAAGAAAGTCATTATGTGCTTTATACTGGTTAGGAATGTGACTGTAAATCACAATTCCTGGCAGGCATCAGTGGATTATGGTCCCTCATTGCTGTACCATGTGCTCCTTACTCACATGCCAATCAGCGGATTCACAGATATACAATTTTCAGGGTTCTTATTTTTTTATAAAAGAGACCAAACTACAGTGAGCCAAATATCACTGCATAAAAAAGGAATATACACAAATCCAGAAAGGCAGTGGGATTCAGAGAGGACGGGAGGAACAGTAACAAATTCAGGTGGAGACATCTTTATTATTATTATTATACAGGTTTTATATAGCGCCAACAGTTTGCGCAGATCTTTACAACATGAGGGCAGACATTACAGTTACATTACAATTTGGTACAAGAGGAATCAGAGGGCCCTGCTCGTTAGAGCTTACAATCTAAAAAGGAAGGGTCAATTGATACAAA
This sequence comes from Aquarana catesbeiana, assembly GCF_042186555.1. Classification (NCBI taxonomy): domain Eukaryota; kingdom Metazoa; phylum Chordata; class Amphibia; order Anura; family Ranidae; genus Aquarana; species Aquarana catesbeiana. Next base: position 13,421,466 of record NC_133334.1, on the reverse strand, counting down.
AGGTAATAGCTGTGGGGGGATGAGCTGATGGAGGAAGTAAAACAGTGTTAGTTAGAAGAAGGATAGGCTTCTTTGAAGAGAAGGGTTTTCAGGGATCGCCTAAAGATGGATAGATTAGGGGACAGTCGGACAGATTGGGGTAGGGAGTTCCAAAGGATGGGATAAGCTCTGGAAAAATCCTGGAGGCGAGCATGGGAGGAGGTGACAAGGGAGCTAGAGAGCAGGAGGTCTTGGGATGACCGAAGAGATCGGCTTGGTTGGTATTTTGGGACTAGGTTAGTGATGCAGCTGGGGGCAGAGTTATGGATGGCTTTGTAAATTATCGTTAGTACTTTGAATTTTATTCGTTGGGTGAGTGGAAGCCAGTGGAGGGATTGGCAGAGAGGGGTGAGACATCAAGCAGAACACTGAAAACGAAGTGTCCAATCAGAGAACGCATTGCATTCATTGAGAAGATGCAAAGCCCCACATACTAGCACCTGACAGACTTACCTCTCCAATGGAGCTCTTCAGCACTGAGCTATCACCACTCCCAGCACTTCCATCTTCACCTTAACTTTACTCTAGGTTTGCACTCTCTGACCGATTGCATTGTCAGACTGCAAAGTCCTAAAAATCCTGAAGGTGCTCTTTGGATTTTGGTTCCCTCTATAATAAGGTTGTGAAAAAGTCTCACATGTATCCCCATACTCAGGAGGAGTAGCAGAATGTGTTTTGGGGTGTAATTATGTAAGTATTCCCCTGCTGTGTATTAGAAATATCTAATATTAATTTACTGAAAATTATTTTTCATTCTGCATTTTCCAGAAACTTGTAACAAAAAATGAAGTCTCACAATGTCTCTTAGAAAAAAATTTTGGGTGTTTGCTTTCCAATATGTAGTCATTTTGTGGGTGCTTCTATCTTCCTGGTGATCCAGGACCTCCTAAAATATGATAGGTATTTAGAAATTTAGATGTGAATTTAGATATGCCTCTGAAACACCTAAAGGTGCTCCTTGGATGTTGGGTCTCTCTATGTGTCTAGGCTGTAAAAAAAACTCTCACATGTTGTATATTTCCATTACAGGAGCATCACAAACTTGGAATGGAATTATTTCTTACAAATTTGAGAAGTGGCAATAATTATGTCCAATCCTTTTTTTTTGCATGGAATGTTTCAGATTTTGCTTTTTGTTTCTCCACGTTTTATGTGTCATACCGATACAAACAAAAGAAATAAACATGAGAATGCCTAAACACTTGTAATTGTAACAATTTTCTGGGGGAAGTGGTGCATTGTCTACCAGAAATGCATGGGTGCCAATATTTTTTGCCATGACTCATATATATATATATATATATATATATATATATATATATATATATATATATATATAAAAATCTATATCTATATAGATATCTATATATATAGATATATAGATATATTTTTTTTTCCCTAAATATATATTTTTTTATGCTTTGTCCACTGTAGCCAACGTCCTTGGCACCATACTAACTTTTCTGGCACATACCCACATTCTTTAGACATTGATAAGACACTACACCATCTATGTACTGCTTACAATTGTAATATTACTGTGATGCCAACCAGTAGCACATTCTGGTAAAGGAGATGCCGCATGAATTGAATAAATAAAAAAGGTACATATAATGGGATTTTATAGGCATCAAAAATTAATAAACAAGATTAACATTAGAAAAGTTTATTATTATAATTAAAAACACCATGGATATAAAAGAATGATATAAACTGGACCATAATCATAAACAAACCCACAGTGCATCACATGATCATAATTAATATATGTGAAAACCATGTCGCTTTTCAATTCTTGGCATGAATCTTCATCAGGGGGATAAATCACAGCGGTTAAATAGGACCAAAGCAACATAATCCTCAGGTTCCCTAAGGGCAAAAGGAGCACCCCAGCAAAATAAGGTCTTGATTACTGGAGCACAAAGAACATCAGAGTCCCTCAATAATAAAACATAAATCCAAACAAGTTTTAAGGATCACAGTCCATATACGATGTATATTCAAAATACTGAATAGTAAACATACTCTATATAGGGTGTGGAGAGGAGACCCCATGTCACGGTGTATATTGGCAGTTTTAGCCTGATTTTGGCAGGCATGCTGATTGCACACCTGTGGGCTGGCTTCATATCTCCTCCCAGGAAGAGAGCTTAGGGCTCACACTTGGAGACAGCTCCGCCCAGCAGACAGAAGGTCTGGTCTAGGAGGTTGGGAGGGTCCCAGTAGGAGACCAGGGTGTCTTTAATATTGATTGGACTCCAGACAAACATTTTCTTGTGACCCCCCCTTCCATGCAATTTCGCTCTCCACCTGTTCTGAGACATGCAATAAATAGCAGCTAGACTCAAAATCAGAGTACTGAATTAGATCAGGCAGTGCTTGCGATTGGTTGCCAGAGGGTAAAGTGTATCATTACTGCTCACTGACTGGCTGCTAGAGGTTACAGCACACATTATGGCTCACTGATTATTTGCTAGAGGTTACAGCACATGACTTCTGCTTGTTGATTGGTTGCTAGAGATTACTGTACATCAATACTGCTCACTGATTGGTTGCTAGAGGTTACTGGACATCCTTACCACTCACTAATTGATTGCTAGAGGTTACTGCACATTATTACTGCTCATTGATTGGTTGCTAGAGGTTACTGCATATCCTTACTGCTTAATGATTGGTTTCAAGAGGTTAGTGCACATCATTACTGCTAACTCATTGGTTGCTAAAGGTTACAGCACATTGTCTCCTCACTACCTGCACACCATGGACTGGGGAGGTCAGGGGACCCATCAATAGACAGAATACTCATAGGGATCCTAGGACTCCTGTGATCAGTGGCAATGCTTGGGGAGGGGGTGTGATCAGTGGCAATTCTGGGGGGTTGATAGGATCAGGGGCAGTGGTGGGGAGATGGGATTAGTTAGAAGGCAGTACATTGTGGCAAATTCTGAATCATGTAGAGCAAACACTGACACTAACCACCAATGTAATGGGGAATTTACAATGACCAGCAATGTGCGGGAGGATTTACACTGACCACCAATGTGAGGGGGGATTTACACTAACCACCAATGTGAGGGGGGTTTTATATCACCCACCAATATAAAGAGGGATTTCTACACTAACACCAATGTAATAGGAGCATTTACACCAACCACCAGCGAAAGGGGGGATATACAATGACCTCCATGTAAGGGAGAATTGACACTGACAACCATTGTCAAGGAGATTTCTACTGAACACCAATGTAAGGTGACACTTCTACACCAACCACCAATGTTAGGGGGGATTTACACTGACCACTGGTGTAAGGGCAATTCTGCACTTACCACCAATGTAACAGGAAATGTACACTGATCTCCAATGTAATGAAGAATTTACACTGAGAACTAATGTAATGTGATTTTACATCAACAACCAATAAAGGGGGGTTTCTACACTGGCCACCAATGTAAGGGGGATTTAAAATGACTAAAAATGCAAGTTTGGATTTCTTTTACCACTTACCAATATAAAGAGGAGTTTCTACACTGCCCACCAATGAAATGGGGATTTACAATAACCACTAATATAATAGGAGCATTCACAGTAACCACCAATGTAAGGAGGGATTTACACTGACCACCAATGTAAGGGACAATTTGCTTACCTCTACAGAACAGGCTGATGTTAGTTTTAATGACTGCAGTTGTAGGCAGGGCTTTCAAGCATGCCCCTTTAACTCCACAGTGGGCAGCATTCAGCAGAATTAATGGTTGTTTATGACCCCAGGGGGGCATGATACGCATATAAATGCCCAGTCTATTTAGATATCAATGCCGCTGGTCCACGACTATTTACATATTAATGCTGCCACTGTTTACATATCAATGCAGGTTATTTACATGTAAACACAGGGTTTGCAGGTGAGTCATCTGTGCATGGCAATAGGGCAGCGCTGGGCAGCATTAGTAACAGAACTTCACACTGAGATATCGGGACACAGCAGGGGACTAAAACTTCAAGGGATAATGGAATTTAAAATGGGATAGTTGGCAAGTATGAGGCAGCTGCTTTGGGCCCCACAACAATGATGGGGCCCAGGGCAGCTACCCCTTTTCCCTGCATTAAAGATGGCCCTGTAGGAGATGGCTCCATGAGAGAGAGACACAAGGGCTTTGGGAGTCTAAGGCTGCAGGTTACAGTCTGACCGTGCATGTCTGCAGGAGGCAGATGTGGCCCATAACCAAGCAGCAGGAGGCTGACAGTGAGTAAGCCAGGAGGCTGAAGGATGTGTATACAGTGATGGTGGAACCCCCTGTGAAGGAAGATTGTTGTTTGTTTGAACTTTTTCATTTCCTTTAAATAAAAGTGGTCTGCCATGCTCTTAAAAATGCAGTCTGGACGTGTCACATTTCTGAAAATCGCATGCACCACTTGAATCTAATCACCCCCAACATTTACAGGGGTCATAGAGGAGAAAGACCCAATGATTGATGATTACCCAGTACAAAAAGACAGGGTGATATCCTGGCAAGAATACACAGGCATTTGGGTGCATCTAACAGCATGGCCATCCTGTCCAAGAGTCAGTCAAAAAGTCTGTATTTTCAGAGTCACAAAAAACAGGGAATCGCTCCGGGACTTTCAATGAGGTGAATGCGGTTAGCCAACAGTTGACAGAGTAAATACAATCTTAAAATGTATTAAAATAGTCATGCAAACCTAAACATGAATCATAGCCAAGCCACTGGAATGATACATACAGTAGAAAATGTCATTACACTTATCATGGTATAAAATGTAAATTGCAGAGTACACAGGCAAAAAAGTATTCCAACGCATTTTGCAAGACCATGCTCGCTTCATCAGGGGTAGATGCGTGTGTAGTACATCTGTAGGAGGTATAATGAACCAAATTAGTATCAACACAGACATGGTATCATGACAATAAGTCAAGAGGGTTCAAAAATGATTGGCCCTATACTCACCTAAGGCTGGATCAGACTACAATTGATTGATACCCAGAGGTGGCAGTAATGAGCGTCCGGCTCGGGAGCTGAGGAGGCAGAGGAAAAGCCAACCCAACAGAGCACAAACGGGGGTCAGACATGGCCGGGATGGGGGAATGTGTCACCAAAGATCTCCCAGTATCCATTAATAATCTCAACTGAAACAGAAATGCATATGTATCAATAGATGCTGCCATACCAGCATAGAAGTAAAGTAGTATATGATAAAAATATGTATAGGCATGAACTAAACTGGTTCAATAATAGTATGAGCTAAGAATCTTGGGGACAATGGAGAAAGAAAAAAATAAATACGGAAATGAAGAAATAAAATGAAGATAATATGACAAAAACAGTATGATAAAGTGTGTGTCCCATATAGCATGTATCCAAGTCCATTGTATATGTCAGCTAAGATAAGAACATATGTATGTCAGTTTGTACTATACCAACAGAGTAACCATGAAGTATACAATGTAATGAAAAAAATGATATATATATATATATACACACATATGAACCAATGTTGTTCAAAGCTAGATGGACTTGGAAACTCGGAGACAGTGAAATGAATGAGATGAATGTGTAATGGTGTGTGCATGAATGAACCATGAGAGTGAATATAATAATGTATGAGACAATGTATATGGCAGACCATGCTAAAGTTAAGTGCTCAAATGTGAAAGGAGTGAATGGATGATTAGCATCCATCAAGGAGTGTGGACACCTTGAATGAAGTAAACTGCTGCATGTGAGTGAAACAGGAAACAGGAAGTGACAAACAGATCCCAGCCATGGCTAGCCCTCAATTTATATCCCCAGAGGGCCCAGTGAGCTCCGCCTCCAACGCCATGTGTGTGACAAGGCAAGCGAACGTTAATGGCTCTCGCCGCCAAATGGGGGCGCGGTTGCGCAGACGCCCCCAAGTCGCACATGCTGACATTCCGCGCAATAGCGAGCTGGCGCTGCAACCGCGGACGTCGCACGGTATGCGTGGTCACATGGCGCCGATGTGTAGGTGGCCCCACCCGTACAGATAGGGCAGAGGGGACAGCAGGAGGTATGAGAACCTCCCTTGTACACATCATATTTTCATAGTCTCCCAAGTTGGAGCACATATAGTAGTGGATAGATTAAGGGCAGTCATGCCTGGAGGTATCCCACCCCTCCTTAAAGGCACAGGAATGCCCAGCAAAAGCCCAATGACAGCTGAAGGTATCCAGTACATCTCTGCATCCAATTCAACCAACTGTAAAAAAAAAAGTGTGTGTCTTTGAAATGTTGCTATCTTCTGCTGTGATGTGATTATTCCATTAGGTGTTGGACCTCTTTATCTAGTTCCTCAGTATACTGGTGACCTATTTCTTGATTGAAAGTCATTCTAGTCTCCAGCTGATGGTTACTACAGCACCCACTCAACCCTTCAGCCATTATTAGGAACATATGTGTTGGGAATATTGTTTTTGACTTGTAGTTTTACTAGTCGCAGATTTGATTCTGAAATGTGACAGCAGGTGCGGGGAGAGGAACTCCCCTGTCAAAAGGGAAGGGGGGTTATGAAGGCGGAACCATGTGAACATACTGGTGTAATATGCTCTGAAGAGAGGTGTGGACACTTCAGGTGAACCCACTTCTATTCGACAATTCTTTCCTTCCCACTTTCTTCCCCCTCTTTTTTTTTCTTCTTTCTTTTGCGCCCTCTTTCCCCCCTTTCTTTGTTTTTTTCTCCCTCTTGCTCATCTTCACGTAGGTCCTGAACCCCTACATCAACAGACATATGGTCACACCCGGCACTTGCCAATCTGTTTTTTTGCCACCACAAATTAGGATCATGGTTTTTAGGTGTGGAGTTTGATACCATCCACCTATCTCGTTGTGCGCCCTACAATGGCCATTGAATTTCACCAAGGCCACCATATTTTCTATAATTTATGATTTTTCAATTTTTTCATTATCGCCACGTTGTGTCCTCTGTTTTTTATATTGCCTGAACAAGAAACCATATTATTATAAAAAGAAAAGATATTCTCCTGTGCTAGTACGGAGGGTCTTAGTACAGATGGTAGTATTTCCTGGTAGTGGAGTGATCATGCATACCCCGCTGCCTAGGCCGACTAGGGGAAGTCCGAAATGCTATGTAGGAAAAGGAAAGGAAGGCATGTGGCCTGGTGCATGAATCAAAATAAAAAGTTTATTATAATAAATAAATGGGTTAACCACTTCAGCCCCGAAAGGATTTCCCCCTTTCTGACCAGAGCATTTTTTGCGATTCGGCACTGCGTCACTTTAGCTGACAATTGCGCGGACGTGCGACGTTGTACCCAAACAAAATTGACGTCCTTTTTTTCCCACAAATAGAGCTTTCTTTTGGTGGTATTTGATCACTTCTACGATTTTTATTTTTTGTGCTATAAACAAAAAAAGAGTGACAATTTTGAAAAAAAGTATATATATAAAAGTAAATATTTTTTACTTTTTGCTATAATAAATATCCCCCAAAAATATATATAAAAAAATTTCTTCCACAGTTTAGGCCGATACGTATTCTTCTACATATTTTTGGAAAAAAAAATCGCAATAAGTGCATCTTGATTGGTTTGCGCAAAAGGTATAACCTACAAAATAGGTGATAGATTTATGGCGTTTTTACTATTAATTTTATTTTTTACTCGTAATGGCGGTGATCTGTGATTTTTATCGGGACTTTGAGATTATGGCAGACACATCGGACACATTTGACACTATTTTGGGACCATTGTCATTTATACAGCAGTCAGAGCTACAAATAGAAACTGATTACTGTATAAATGACACTGGCAAGGAAGGGGTTAAACACTAGGGGGAGAGGAAGGGGTTAAGTGTGTCCTAGGGAGTGATTTTAACTGTGGGGGGGATGGGCTCACTACAACATGACAGAGATCACTGCTCCCGATGACAGGGAGCAGTAGATCCCTGTCATGTTGCTAGGCTGAACAGGGAGATGCATCTCCCCATTCTGCCTCTCCTTGCCGCAATCGCATCATCAAGTTGGTGGGACCCCCGGCCACGCTCCCGCGGCACATGCTCCCACGGCGCACGCTCCCGCAGCGCACGCCCGATAGGAGGGAAATTCAAAGGGACGTACAGGTTCGCCCATTTGCCTGCCTTAGCCATTCTGCTGACGTATATGTGTGTGCGGTGGTTGGCAAGTGATTAATACAGGGGTAGATACTACATATTCAAAATTAAAATAATAATAATAGCTAACCACAATGTTGTCACTAGATGGACTAACATAAAATGATACCCAAACAAGGGATAAAATGAAATAAATACTTGGTTAACGCATTTCAAGGGTTTTCCTCTTCATCAGAGCCTTGGAGAACAAAATCTGGTCTGCGTGTTATAATATAGAGACAATTGGACGGGTGGTATAACTCTAGTTGAGTGGTGTAACCATATGGGTAGAATATATTTCACTGTAGGGATTTATCCTTCCACATCGCGGTGTTCTATATTAAACCGACACCAAATAGACATATGTAGAGAATTGCAGACGCTAATACAAATGTTAGAATCATAGTATATAAAATGTGGATTATGAAATATATGGATATATATGTATATATCTATGGAAAAAAGTATAAAATCTATTCAGAGTATGAAAGAATATACACACACATATATATTTACAAACACATGTGTACACACACATATACATATGTATGCAAACACACATGTTCATGCACATTGAGTGTGCACAGAACACACATGTGCCGAGAGTGCATACACAAATGTACATACATAAACAAATGAATGCACACACACTCCTGCTTGTGTAAGTACAATAAAACTGGCCTCATCGGTGGTTAGACTGAAAGCAAGCATAGGACATTTAGAAAATTAAAAAATGTATTAATAAATTAAATATTGGTAATTGTCATATATTGCTGTGATCATGAACCACTATAGCTGAGCCACCATATTGTTATGTCTGTACGTAAGGACAGTTACCCCCACACACTGTACTTCTATTGAACCCGTCTTGTTCTTACTTTCAGATGGATTCTCATTTGTGTTTATTGCACTGTGCCTATTTTGAAAACCTTAATAAACTCTCCGTGAAACAACAACATGATCTGAAAGGTGATCCTATCCTTCAAATCTGCAGCAAGAAATAACAAATCACCCTGTTACACAAATTATCTTATGGCTTGTTATTGTTTTATTACTGGCCCTTTTGTACAGTTTGACAACAATTCAGCAGAATCCCCTTATAGATCGGTGCTCTTATTGTTGGTATATGTACAGAGAATATAAAGCCATCATGTGATTGGAATCTGTGTCTTCTGAAAAGTAAAAGTGAAACAAGGTTCAGACAATGTTGGTTACTTCATACAGATCAGACGTCTCTCACAGTTCTCTTGGAAGGGATCCGGCATGGATGGAGCAATGAGGAACGGGCTGAAAATTCTGCATATAATCTGCTTTCTGCTCCTCCTAGGATCAGGTCAGTGTCACTCTTCTGTATTTAATGTCATTGTACCCGAGGATACATTACAGAGCCGTACAACAAAAGTTCTCCAACAGTGCTACTGTTACTGTATAATACTATTACCAATCACCGATCCTCAGGAAGGATGTGCTGGAGCTGGAGAGAGTCCAGAGAAGGGCAACAAAGCTGATAAGGGGTCTGGAGGACCTCAGTTATGAGGAATGTCTACAAACATTAAACGTATTCCCCCGGAGAAGAGAAGCTTAACTAACTCAATACCGGGCCAATTCTGACACTTCAGGTACATGTAAAAATCTACTTTTTTTACTAGAACCCCCAAACATTATATATTTTTGTTAAGCAGAGACCCTACAGAATAAAATGGCAGTCATTGCAATATTTTATGTCACACTGTATTTGAGAAGAAGTCTTTCAAACGCATTTGTTTTTTATAAAAAATACACTTTAATGAGTTAAAAAAAAAACACTAAAGTTAGCCCAATTTTTTTGTATAATGTGAAAAATTATGTATCCGAGTAAATGGATACCTAACATGTCATACTTCTAAATTGTGTGCATTCATGGAATGGAGACAAGCTACGGTAATTTAAATTATCCATAGGTGACACTTTAAAAGCCTTTGTTTAGATTTAGAGAGGAGGTCTGGTGATAGAATTATTGCTCTCGCTCTGATGATCGCAGTAATTCCTCACATGTGTTGTGCGATCACTCTTTAAACTGACGTGTGCGTTCGCCACTGCATATGGGCACAGGGTGTCAGGAGCGCTTTGCTTTTTTTTAAATTATTATTATTTATTTTATTCATTTTTTATTATTTATTTTTACAGTGTTTTTTTTTATTTTTTTTTTTTTAAATGTGATCACTTTTATCGCTGTCAAAAGGAATGTAAACATCCCTTTTGATGGCAATAGAAATGGCAGGTACTCTTTAGATAGAGATTAGACCCCTCATCTCTCCTTTGGACTCCAATTCAGATCAGTCTGATCAACAGTTTCACTGGCTGCACAGAAACAAATGAAGAGCCGGAACCGGAAGTGATGACATCGTCGACGTTCACTGGTTCTGACGTCACACAGTGGAAGGAACAGCTTTGGTTCCTCTCACTGTGATGCCGGACATGGATGTTGCAGGTCGCATCACTCCCGGGCTTCCCTACCGCTCGGGAGTCCCCGAGAATGACGGCGGCAGCGGGAGGAGGGTGGGACCCCCTTCCGGCAGCTATAAAAGTATTCCAACGGCTGCTCAACCACTCAGGAATATAACATAAAAGAGAATTTCCGGCTGAAAAAAATTACACCGGGCTTATGGTTGTAGTCTCAACCATGATCCCAGTACAACCACCTCCCTACCAGGACGTATGTATACAGTGGAGAAGAGATATGATAGTAATATACAAATCCATGAATGATGACTCTAGCATTGGGAGGAAACTATTTAATCTAAGGTCTCTACAAAAGACACCCGACCACACCATGACGTTGTATGAGAAGCAGTTCTGTGTAAGAAGTGTATTACTGAAAGGCCTCTCTCACATGGGCTTTCCGATCAGGTCCACCTGTCAGTTTTTCAGGCAGATCTGATCGGACACTGCATTCACCTCTATGGGGCAGCGGATGTCAGCGGTGACAAGTCTGCTGATATCCGCCGCTATCCGATCCTGTTTGTGAAATCCAGGTGCATGGAAACCCTATTTTCTATCCATCTGGAGGATCTGATGGGATCAGATGAAATTTGACAGGCGGTCAGTTTTCATCCGATCTCCCATAGAGAAGGGCGGGACTCTGACAGGTCCGTCTCAGCACAGTGAGTGGAGACGGACCTGTCATCTACCTGATCAGCGGGGATCAACTCCCGCTGAGCAAAGCTGAGTCCGTTGGGAGGATCGCCCGTGTAAAAGGGCCCTTAGGGTAGTGAGGATATGGAGTTCCCTTCCACTAGAGATGTGCATGACAGAAATATTTGTTTTGTTTCATTTTGGATTTGTTTGTTAATAATTTTGTTTCATCATATTTGTTATGTAAAAATTAATTGTTTTCGGAATTAATTTCATACATTCGGATTTGTTTTGTATATTCACTATTTTCAAATTCATTTGAAATTTTAAATTTGAATTTTGAAATTTGAATTTTGAAATTTGAATTTCAGAAAACAGCTATGATTGTTTATTCTATTCTATTCTTTTTTTTATTCTATTCTACTCTATTTTATTCTGTGTTATTCTATTCTTTTATATTCTATCCTGTTTTGTTCTATTTTATGCTTTTATACTCTATTATATTTTATTCTATTTAACAGCCTAAGTAGGAATCATCATCTTATTTCACTTTTATAGCTTACTGCATCTATTGCAATACGTTTCAATTTCAAATCTGAATTAATTTTATAATTTGAATTAAAATTCATTTTTAAATGTGGTTAATTCATTTTGTTATCATTTATTTCGGATTAGTTGAAATTCATTATTATTGTGATTCAGAAAGTTGGATACATCGTAAATATGTCCAAATAGCTTAAATTTCATCCAAATTTTGATTTGTAATGAAAAAAATTGCACATGTCTACCTTCCACAGTTGGCGGTGGTGTCAGTAGAGAGTTTAGATAAATACCCATAAAAAACTTTTAGATCTGTTTCTTAGCAACACAATTGTAAGGGATATGAAAGTCTGCAGTCTCACACATACACATAGGTGGAACTGGATGGACCAGTCTTTATTCAAGCTTCCCAACTATGTAACTATGTATATGTAACTATGTATATGTAACTATGTAATTACTATTACAGTACAATGCTATACAACAGTGTTACTATCACAATATTATTATATTATTATTAACAACTTTTAAATCACAATGCTACTGTTGGGTCTATTTATAAAGACCTTTGCACACTTTTTCCCAACAATCACTCTTTTTTTTAAATTTGACTCAATACAGAAATCCTAGGAGGAGGTTATGAAAACATTTATAAATTGACCCTTATGAGTCTTACTAGGAGGGTAAGACTTAAAAGGGTCAAAATTCAAATTTTAATTTTGAAATTTGAATTTTAGAACATGGCTATTTTTGTTCTATGCTATTCTATTATGCTCTGTTCTACTCTGTTCTATTTTTTTCTATTCCACTGTATTCAGTTATTTTTATTCTTTTCCTTCTTATTGCGTTCTATTCTACTCTGTTCTATAAACCAACCTAAGTAGGAACCATCTTATTTCAATTTTATGTGTATAAAATAAAGATCTGCGCTAACCCAAATCAAAAATATGATTGTTAACCACTTCAGCCCTGGAAGGATTTACATGAATGACACTGGCAGGGAAGGGGTTAAACACTAGGGGGAGATCAAGGGGTTAAGTGTATCCTAGGGAGTGATTCTAACTGTAGGGGGGATGGGCTCACTACAACATGACAGAGATCACTGCTCCCGATGACAGGGAGCAGTGGATCTCTGTCATGTTGCTAGGCAGAACAGGGAAATGCCTTGTTTACAAAGGCATCTCCCCGTTCTGCCGCTCCGTGACACAATCGCGGGACACCAGCGGACATTGAGTTTGTGGGACCCACGGGCATGGTCACACAGTACACGGTGGGCGTGCACACGTGCCCACTAGCCTGCAAATTAAAGGGGATGTACCTGTACGCCCATTTGCCCGCCACTGCCATTGTGCCGACGTATATTGGCGTGCGCCGGTCGGCAAGTGGTTAAGAAGGTGCTGCTGCTTAGAAAAAGTCTGAATACTGAATAAAGGTCTGAAATAAGCGCTCCTTCAATACTGAATAAAATCAAACTTAGTGATATAAATGTGAATTCCAAAGTCAATATATTATCATAAAAAACACCAATAAAATTCTTATTCTTATGTCAAAAAAGAAAGTCCATGTGGTGCTCCAAAAAGTGCAAAGTGATGTGTGGATACAATTTGTGCACCCGGTGCTCCTTCTCACAATCAGCGCCGGGGACAGTCTCCTCCTCAAACTCCTCCAGGGGAAAGTTCCTCTATGGTGCAGCCGGCTGTTCAGTTATATGGAAGTCTCAGAGACATGAATCATCCTTCTCCAAGTTATCTCCGACATCATAGGATAAAAGGAAGAGGCTTCATGGTGTAGTATTCCAAGGATATGTTTATTTTAACTACTTAAGGACCGGGCCTATTTTTCAGACTTGGTGTTTATAAGTTAAAATATTTTTTTTTTTTGCAAAAGAATCACTTAGAACCCCCAAACATATTATATTATATATATATATAATATATATTTTTTTTCAGACACCCTAGAGAATAAAATGGCGGTCGTTGCAATACTTTATGTCACACCGTATTTGCGCAGCGGTGTTACAAGCGCAAATTTTTTAAATAGAATAGAATTAAAAAGTAAGACAATAGTAAAGTTAGCCCAATTTTTTTTTTCCAAAAGTATTTTAAGATTTTCACACAGATTATGAAGACATACATAACAAAAAAAAAGGGGGGGCGGGGGGGAGATATACAAAACATGTCATACATTTTGAAACGTAAATGGTAAACTTTCGTAGTATATCTTTTGTCTTAGCTGAATATCAACCATGAGAAGAAATATCAAACCGAAAATCATTAACACTCTTAACGATTAAATATATAGTGGAGTGCGTTTCTCCTCTTCCTTCCGACACCCCGTTTCAATTTTAAATATGAATTCAAATTCATTTTCAAATTCATTTTCAAATTTGGATAATTGATTTTGTTATTATTTATTTTCGGATTAGTGGAAATTCTAAATAGGCCTCACTAGACACCACCAATCTTAACAACCTAAGACCCATTTCTTTTGCCTCCAAACTCCTTGAACGTTTAGTCTAAAACCGACTGAGCGACCACCTCATTGAGAATAACCTTCTTAATCCCCTTCAGTCTGGATTTTGCCCACAGCACTCCACAGAAACTGACCTCCTAAAACTGACAAATGACTTACTAACAGCCAAAACCAACATTCATTATTCCGTACTCTAATGCCCTGCACACACGGCCGGATTTTCTGATGGAAAATGTGTGATAGGAACTTAATGTCGGAAATTCCGACCGTGTGTGGGCACATTTTCCATCGGAATTTCCCGACACACAAAGTTTAAGAGCTTGCTATAAAATTTTCTGGCAATTCGATCGTGTGTATACAAATCCGACGCACAAAGTGCCACGCATGCTCAGAATAAATTAAGAGACGAAAGCTATGGCTACTGCCCTGTTTATAGTCCCGACATACGTGTATTACGTCACCGCTTTCGGAACGATTGGATTTTCCGACAACTTTGTGTGACCGTGTGTATGCAAGACAAGTTTGAGCCAACATCCGTTGGAAAAAATCCATGGATTTTGTTGTCAGAATGTCCGATCAATGTCCGACTGTGTGTATGGGGCATTACTCTTGGACCTTTCCGCTGCCTTTGATACAGTTGACCACCCCCTCCTCCTCGAAAAACGAAATTTGCTTGGTCTCCATGGATGGACTCTCCGTTGGTTCGATTCTTACCTATCTCATCGCACCTTCAGTGTCACTTACAACTCCACTTCCTCCTCTCCAACTCCTCTTACTGTTGAGGTCCCCCAAGGTTAATGTCCTTGGACCTCTACTATTCTCTATCTACACATCTTCCCTGGGTCAGCTGATGGCCTCCTATGGCTTTCACTACCATTTATATGCTGATGACACCCAAATCTATCTCTCTGCCCCTCAGCTAACCCCATCAATTTCCTCACGCATCACTGATTTAATAACAGACATATCAGCCTGGATGTCAAACCATTTCCTCAAACTGAATCTAAAACTGAGCTCTTAATATTTCCTCCCCACGTGCCCCTTCCCCTGACTTCTTTTTTAAGATCAATGGCACATCTATCAGTCCGTCACCACATGCCAGGGTGGTAGGGGTAACCTTAGACTCTGAACTGTCCTTTCAGGCCCACATCCAATCCCTGTCCAAATCATGCCGCCTTAGCCTCAGCAACATTTCTAGAATATGCCCCTTTTTAACTAATGACACCACCAAGCTTCTAATTCACTCTCTGATTATCTCTCACCTCAACACCTTTTTCCCATATTAACTCTTACAGGAGATAATTTCCCTTCCTAGGGGTAGATTTCCTCTCACTTCCTGTTTGAAAGTAGGAGTCGTTTGTAAGTTGGAAGTTTGAAAACAGTGGACCACCTGTATATACTATACGGCCTGCCCTATACACTCTGTGGGAAATTGGGCCTTAGGTGTTGGTGGTACCAGAACCAGTAAGCCCTCACAGTTACTCTTGGTGGGCGCAAGAATGGGCCCTGCTGTGAAATATTATATCAAGAATTGTAATTACATGCCACTGTTAAACAGGGGCAGAAAAAATGGGTCTTAGGCAGAGGTAATGCTGCCACAACACTGTAACCCCTCACAGATTCTCTTGTTGAGCGCAGGAATGAGCCCTGCTGTGAAATATTAGATCAAAAATTGTAATTACACGTCCCTGTAAAACAGGGGCAGAAAAATTGGGCCTTAGGCAGTGGTGGTGGGGCCACAACACTGCAACCCCTCACAGATACTCTTGTTGAGCACAGGAATGAGCCCTGCTCTGAAATATTTGATCAAAAATTGTAATTACATGCCCCTGTTAAACAGGGGCAGAAAAATTGGGCCTTAGGCAGTGGTGGTGGTGCCCTGAACCAAAAATATTCTTAGAAGCTATCATCATGATGATTGTGGAGGAATAGCATAGTCACTCAGCATAATAGGATAGTCACTCAGCATAGGCAATCTTCAAGGGATCCCACATCCATAGAAAAATCAATCGGTTACATTAGCATCAGGTGCTTGGTAGCTGGTGATCCAAGACTGATTCATTTTTATGAATGTGAGCCGATCAACAGAGTCTGTGGACAGGCGCATTCTGTGATCAGTTACAAAGCCTCCAGTAGCACTGAATGTGCGTTCAGACAGAACGCTGGATGCAGGACAGGCCAGTAGCTCAATTGCATATTGAGCAAGCTCTGGCCAGTGGTCCATCCTTAAGACCCAGTAACCCAGTGGATGTTCTGTTGGAAAGGTCTCCAAGTCAGATCTTGCCCATAGATATTCCTGCACCATGTAATTCAGACACTGGCGATGGTTGCTGGAACCAATCAGACCTTGGCGCTGAAGACTGAAGAATTGTCTGAAGATATCGTCAGCCGGCCACCGCTCTTTCTGTGACTGAATGAAGCCTCAGCAACACGTTGTCCAGCACCAGGAAATTGTAACCTCCCAGGCTCTGGAAACACATTGCACAAACCTTTCTGCAAGGCCTCCCGAAGATGTTTCATTCTCTGCTCCCTCTGCGAAGGCTGGATAAGTTCTGCAACCTTACCCTTGTAATATGGATCAAGAAGGGTTGCCAGCCAGTAATGATTATTCTCCTTGATACCACAAATCCTAGCGTCCTTTCGCAGGCTTTGAAGGATCAGGGAGGCTATGCAGCATAAGTTTGCAGAGGCATTCGATCCTGAGTCCTCTGGGTCACTAAGGATCACATAATCCTCAACCACCTCCTCCCAGCCACATACAACTCCATGGGTTTCTGGGGACTGAAAAGGATCTCTTGAAGACTGCTGCTGATGTTGAGTGCTATCCTCCACCTCCATGCTGACACAATCCTCCTCCTCCTCCTCTTCTTCCTGTGTGATCGGCAGGCCCGCAAGAATACTATCTTGATAAAGGGGTCCTTGAGAGGTAAGGAAGTCCTCCTCTTCCTCCCGCTGTTCTGCCTCAAGTGCCCTGTGCATTATTCCACAAAGCGTGTGCTCCAACAGGAAGACAAGAGGGACAGTATCACTGATGCATGCACTGTCACTGCTCACATCCTCGTGGCCTCCTCAAATGGTGACAGGACAGTGCATGCATCTTTGATCAGTAGCCACTGGTGTGGCTAAAAAAATCCAAGCTCCCCTGACCCTGTCCTGGTGCCATACTCACACAGGTACTCATTGATGGCCCTCTGCTGCATGTGCAGCCACTGCAGCATTGCCAACATTGAGTTTCACCTGGTGGGCATGTCACAAATAAGGCGGTTCTTGGGCAGGTTGCATTCCCTTTGGAGATCAGCCAGCCAAGCACTGGCATTATATATGACCACAGACTTTCCTGGCCTGCCTCAGGAGATCCTGTAAGTGTCCCTGTCAGAGGGCTTAGAGGAGGTTGGTGCTATTGTCGCATACAACCATTCCTGGCTGAAGCTGGCGTGGCGTCAACCACCTCTGAGCCTGCCCCTGCAGAGCTGACAGAATCTCTGCCCCAGTGTGGCTCCTGTCCCCTAAGCAGACCAACTCAAGCACCGCATGGCATCTTTTTGCCTGAGTGCTTGCATAGCCCCTTGAACGCCTACAGAGCACCGATAGTTAAGATGACAAATCTGCAGAGGAAGAGGCCATAAAGGAAGAAGAAGAGGGGTTGGAGGAGAGAGCTGTGGCAGAATCACCACTAGCATTTTGGAGGCATGGTGGCGGAACAAGCTCCAACAATACTGAACCCTATCCTGCATCCTTCCCAGCTACCAGCATAGTTACCCAGTGCGTCGTGAAAGAAAGGTAACGTCCCTGTCCATGCCTGCTGGACCATGAGTCAGCAGTAATATGCACCTTACTGCTGAGCGCCCTGTCAGGCCAGGACATTGCCTTCCACATGCTGGTAGAGAGCCGGAATGGCCTTCCGTGAAAAGAAATGGCGTTTGGGAACCTGCCACTGAGGTACCGCACATTCCACAAATTCACGAAAGGGGCAGAGTCTACCAGCTGAAAAGGCAGCTGTTGCAGTGCTAGCAATTTGGCCAAGCTAGCATTCAGACGCTGAGCATGTGGATGGCTGGGACCGAATTTCTTTCGACGGTTTAGCAACTGGGGTAGGGAAATTTGCCTGCTAAAATCGGATGTTGGTGTACTGCTAGCAGATTGGTAGTAAGTACTTGGGACACCTATTTCTATACCTTCATTCCTCTCAGTGCAGGTTTCTGAGAGGACTGGGGGTATAGCGGGGTTGGAGATCCCAACTGAAGGAGGAAGGAGAGGTCCGCCTTGTTCTTTGATGTGGGTCTTTTAAATGCTGTTGCCAATGGACTGCATGGGAGGTCATCATGTCTGGTCAAGCATGTGGTGCCCAAGCGGCTGCTGTTTTGGCCACGCTTGATACGCTTCAGACATATATTGCAAACAGCAACGGTGCGATCTGCTGCACATGTGTCAAAAAAGGCCCACACCAAAGAACTTTTCAAAATATGCGGGGAGTCAGCAGCGCCCTGCACCTGCTTAGCTCTGCGGTGTGATGCAATAGGGTGGCTGCCCTTAAGCTGCTCCCTGGAGGGCATCCTGCCTCGTTGGAGATGTGCCTCCTCCTCCTCTCTTCTATCAGCAAGTAGAGTCAGTTACCTCATCATCCCCTCCCTCCTCATCACTGGAGCAAACATGGCAGTATGCTGCAGCTGGGGGAGCATGACTGCCAGTTTGTTATCCTTCTTGGGCACCCCCTTTCTATAGGCTCACGTTACTCCCTTTCTCAACCTGGGTACCATCATTGGAGCCTTCAAATCGCTGTGCATCCTCCTGCAGCATGTACCTGACACTGTGGTCGAAAAGTTCAGGGGACTCCTCCGTGCATGATGGTGGGGCTAGGGAAGGAGTGACTGTTGACATGGAGCCGATGGAATAGGCTGCTTTAACAGCTGCATTGGCAAGCAAACTACTCTGAGCCTGGGTGACAGAGGATGAGGACGGCTTTGTTATCCATTCCACCAACTCTTCTGTATGTTGTGGCTCAATAACACAGTCAGCTGCAGAAAAAAAGGACAAACGTGCCCCACGGCCACGTGCTGAGGATTATTATTATTATACAAGATTTATATAGCACCGACAGTTTACGCAGCGCTTTACAACATTAGGGCAGACAGTACAATTACAATACAATTCAATACAGGGGGGAATCAGAGAGCCCTGCTCATTAGAGCTTACAATTTAGGAGATAGGGTCAAGTTATACAATAGGGTAATAGCTGTGGGGGATGAGATAATAGAGAAAATAGTGCAGTTGTGAGATGGAGGCAGGATAGGCTTCTCTGAAGAGAAAAGTTTTCAGGGATCGCCTAAAAGTGGATAAATTTGAAGACAGTATGACAGATTGGGGTAGCGAATTCCAGAGGATGGGCGAGGCTCGGGAGAAGTCCTTAAGGCGGATATGGGAGGATTTGATGAGGGAGCTAGAGAGCAGGAGGTCTTGGGAGGAACGAAGTGGGCGATTAGGTTGGTATTTTGAGACCAGGCTAGTGATGTAGCTGGGGGCAGAGTTGTGGATGGCTTTGTAACTTATTGTTAGTATTTTGAATTTAATTTGTTGGGCAAGTGGCAGCCAATGGAGGGATTGGCAGAGAGGGGTAGCAGACACTGTGCGGTTTGTAAGGTGGATGAGTCTGGATGCACCGTGTCCACGACCAGTACTGTTGACTGTAGACACAGAGCCTGCTTGCCCTCTTTTAGTGGCCTGTGAGCGTCTGCCTCTCCTTGGTGGCCTTCCAGACATGTTGTAAATTTTGTTTAGCAAAACCACACTACACTGTATTGTGTACTGTGTACACCACCAGAAAAGTAGTAGCTACTGCAATAGGGGTGCACGGTACTGTGTACATCACCAGAAGTCTAATAGCAACTATGGGTGCACTGTATTGTGTACTGTGTACACCACCAGAAAAGTAGTAGCAACTGCACTATGGGTGCACGGTACTGTGTACACCACCAGAAGTGTAATAGCAACTATGGGTGTACTGTATGTATTGTGTACTGTGTACACCACCAGAAAAGTAGTAGAGACTGCACTATGGGTGCACAGTTGTGTACACCACCAGAAGTGTAATAACAACTATGGGTGCACTGTATTGTGTACTGTGTACACCGCCATAAAAGTAGTAGCAACTGCACTATGGGTGTACGGTACTGTGTACACTACCAGAAGTGTAATAAAAACTATGGGTGCAAAGTATGTATTGTGTACTGTATACACCGCCAGAACAGTAGTAGCAACTGCACTATGGGTGCACGGTACTGTGTACACCACCAGAATAGGGTTGCCACATCATCCCTTTAATCCAGGACACATATTAATTACACAGGTTCTGAGGCTGATTTAATTCAGATAAGGCACCAAGTGAGTTTAATTACCACCTTAATCAGCCACAGAACCTATGTAATTAATTTGTGTCCTGGATTAAAGGGATGATGTGGCAACCCTACACCAGAAGTGTAATAGCAACTATGGGTGCACTGTATTGTGTACTTTCTACACCACCAGAAAAGTAGTAGCAACTGCACTATGGGTGCACGGTACTGTATACACCAACAGAAGTGCCTGACTGCTCAATCTAAATCACACTCTCTCTCCATCCACGCCAACAACACACTACTCAGGGCTGCCGTGCAGGCAGCCTTATGTAGTGTGGGGCATGGACTTAGTCCCCCTGAGCCATAATTGGCCAAAGGCACCCTGCCTTTGGTCAATTGTGGCTCTCTTAGCTGAGGGCGCTGGGATTGGTCAAAACATGCAGGTCATGGTGCATGCTTTGGCCAATCATCATACAGCAATGCACTGCGATCTCGTAGTGCATTATGGGGCGTTACGTGGCGCTCAAATTTGCCACAAACGCCCCATAATGTTTGTTTTTCAGTGAACACCTGATGTTCAAGTCAAACTCATGTTCAACCCAAACATAAAGCTCATCCCTAATAATGAATGCCGCCGCAAGACTCATCCACCTTATCAACCATTCAGTGTCCTCCACCCCTCTCTGCCAATCCCTCCACTGGCTTCCACTCCCCCAACAAATAAAATTCAAAGTACTAACAATAATTTACAAAGGCATCCATAACTCTTCCCCCAGCTACATCACTAACCTATTCCCAAAATTCAAAGAAGTGGTAACCCCCTTAATTGGGACTTTGAATAGACCACGCATTCAGAAGATCCATAAAAATGAAAACTTTAATAATGAAAAAATATAAAAAATCCACAAATAACAAATATGCACAACATCAATTACATGGAATGTCATAAAAGTGTTATACATAAAGTAGTATAAAATATGAATGCCCAGGTGCCCAAAATTCCAACCAAGCCGCTCTCCTCGGTCCTCCAAGACCTCCTGCTCTCTAGCTCCCCTGTCACCTCCTCCCATGCTCACTTACAGGATTTCTCCAGAGCTTCTCCCATCCTTTGGAACTCCCTACCCCAATCTGTCCGATTGTCCCCTAATCTATCCATCTTTAGACGATCCCTGAAAACCATTCTCTTTAAAGAAGCCTATCCTGCTTCTAACTAATACATTGTTCTACTTCCTCTATCAGCTCATCACCCACAGCTATTACCTTTTGTATCAATTGACTCTCCCTTTTTAGATTGTAAGCTCTAATGAGCAGGGCCCTCTGATTCCTCTTGTACCAAATTGTAATGTAACTGTAATGTTTGCCTTTATTTTGTAAAGCGCTGCACAAACTGTTGGCACTATATAAAACCTGTATAATAATTATAATAAAAATAATAATTATTGTGATTCGGATATTCAGGAACATTTGAATCTTCGAATAACGAAAAAGTTGTCCGAATTTTGATTTGTAACTTAACAAATTGCACATGTCTATCTTCCACAGATGGTGATGGTGTCAGTAGAGAGTTTAGATAAATCAAAAAAAAAAAAAAAAACATTTTAGATCTATTTCTTAGCAAATACAATTTACAGTGTGTAGCCTCGCACACACAGGAGGAACTGGATGGACCAGTCTTTATTCCACCTTCCCAACTATGTAAATATGCATATGTATTATGTATATGTAACTACTGTTACGGTACAATGTTATACAACGGTGTTACTATTAGAATATTATATGATTATTAAGAACTTTTAAATTACAATACTACTATGGGTCTAATAATAAGACCTTTGCACACTTTTTCCCAACAATCACACATTTTTCTAAATTGGACTCAATGTGGGAATCCTAGAAGAAAGTTATAAAAACATTTATAAATGGACCTCTGAGTCTTACTAGGAGGGTGATGATGATCCTCACCTCTGAGGCAAGCAATGCATATGCAAAAAGTTAAAGTAATTGCAAAGACAAAACAAAAACTTTTATCCCTTTACCCCATCGCTTCCAGAGACATTTTTCCATTTTGCACACAGATATTACATTACATTTTGTACATAAAAATGCACTTAAAACCCCCAATCTTTATTTTTCTAAAAGAAGAGTAGCCAGGTTACATGCTTGGATTTAGGGTCTGGTACAGATTTAGAACAGATTGTAGAAGTAAATGGTAGTAGTTGCAATTTTTATGTCACGTGACCTTTAATTTTGTTGCACATAAATACTTTTTTTTGTGAAATATAAAAGATGAGTTTGTACCCAGTGACCACATCCAGGGAGGGAAACATAATTTAGGTGGGGGAATTAAGTGATTAGACATGTGCATGAGGAAAAAATGTGTTATGTTTAGTTTAGATTCGCTATCAACCCAGCCAGGGCCTTTATAGATTTGTAGAGTTGTCAGCACACAGTGGATTCTTGGTGAATATTAGACAGATCACCCACACATCCGGACCAGGGCAATATGATGTGCAATGGTTTTAAACATGAGCCAGGCAGGTACACCAAAAAGCAAAAAAGGAACAGGTTTAATTGTATTAAAGGTTGCACTTACATAAAAAAAGTTAAAAAGTAGCATTAATAATAAAACAAGCCGGCCTGCTAGCAAACACCCATCCTCCCGGGATCACAACGCAATGACGTCAGCAAACCACTCCCCCGACACGCGTTTCGTCATATTCTGACGTTGTCATGGGGCACGGGTGACGCACCTTCTCATCGCGCTAAATAGTACACAGGAAGCCATGCCTCAATTTGAGTCTCGGGCAGCGGATATCAAAGCTCCATGTTGGAGACTGGCACATCACCCCTATACGTCAGTACTAACCTTCTATAGAGGAAAGATTAACCAAATTAAAAGAATTGTTAAAACTATTGTGAAAAGGTCTACCTCAATCAATCACTAACGGGCAATAAGTAACTAACTATTCATGTGGGGGTATAACCACCCTAAATACATTACCTATCAAACTGTCAGTTACTCCTGTATTAAGAGTTTAATCTCAACAGCAGGTAGACATACTGTAGCAGGATTGGGGAAAAAAATTCGAACACCCATACAACTAATAGATGGTACTGGATTACCCAAAACTATCCATAGAAACTCCCACCTATAGAAGAAAAACAAAAAGCCGAAAAAGGGGCAAAGCAAATGAACTCAACGCTGACCCCTAATGTCGAAAGTAGAAATAGGATAGGAGTGATTTACAACTCCCTTGCCATCATATTCTCATATATTAAGTACTACCCAATCCCCTTCATAATAAAGCCTCAACAATTACCCCATCACATTTATTGATTTATTATATACACATATTATTTATTTTACTTTTTATTTTTTATTTTTACACTGTCCTTTTAAAAAAAAATTTGGGTCACTTTTATTCCTATTGCAAGGAATGTAAAAATCCCTTGTAATAGAAAAAAGCATGAAAGGACCTCTTAAATGTGAGATCTGGGGTCAAAAAGACCTCACATCTCATATTTACACTTAAATGCAATAAAAAAAAAATGAAATTTTTTTTTTTATGCCAAAAATAAAAAATGTTCCCTTTAAGACCATTGGGCGGAAGTAACGTTTGACGTCGCTTGCGCCATCCAATGGTGTGGAGCCAAGCAGGGGCCATCTTTCCCTCACTCAGCATCCAGCCTGTGAGGGGAGAGGACCCGATCGTCTCTGCTGCCATAGACAAGCTGTGGAGACGACCAGAGGGCGGCGGGAGGGGGGCCCTCTCCTGCCCCCCGATAAAAGTGATTCTGCGGTGAATCCACTGCAGAGACCTCTTCTATCTGAAAGCAGACCGCCCAATGTTGAAGAGGATACTGGGGTTATGGCAACTATCTGCTGCCATAACAATGGTATTCCACTTTAAACTGCTGACTTACAATGGCGGCGGGTGGTCCGCAAGTAGTTAAAAATAGTAACACTTACATCCAAGAACACGGTAGAAAGTTGAAATATCACACAGCCCCGGCTCTAACCGACATTTGTGTGAGTGTGTATGATCTCTATAACTTGAGATCCAACTGTTCTGGTAAGCGGCGCTTACCGGGGTGAACACATTGTATCCACACATCACTTTGCAGTGCACTTTTTGGAGCATGGACTTTCTTTTTTTACATAAGAATAAGAATTTTATTAGTGTTTTTTATGATAATATATTGAATTGGGAATTCACATTTATATCACTAAGTTTTATACCTTACTGTATTTATTGCAACATGTTTCAATTTTAAATATAAATTCAAATTCATTTTAAAATTTGGATAATTCATTTTGTTATTATTTATTTCGGATTAGTTGAAATTCGAAATAGGCCTCACTAGACCCCACCAATCTTAACAACCTAAGACCCATCTCTTTACTCGCTTTTGCCTCCAAACTCCTTGAACGTTTAGTCTAAAACCGGCTGAGCGACCACCTCATTGAGAATAACCTTCTTGATCCCCTTCAGTCTTGATTTCGCCTACAGCACTCCACAGAAACTGTCCTCCTAAAACTCACAAACGACTTACTAACAGCCAAAACCAACGGTCATTATTCTGTACTCTTACGCCCCGTACACATGGTCAGACTTTGTTCGAACATTCCAACAACAAAATCCTAGGATTTTTTCAGACGGATGTTGGCTCAAACTTGTCCTGCATACATACTGTCACACAAAGTTGTCGGAAAATCCGATCATTCTGAACACGGTGACGTAAAACACGTACGTCGGGACTATAAACGGGGCAGTGGCCAATAGCTTTCGTCTCTTTATTTATTCTGAGCATGCATGGCACTTTGTCCGTCGGATTTGTGTACACATGATCAGAATTTCCGACAACGGATTTTGTTGTTGGAAAATTTTATATCCTGCTCTCAAACTTTGTGTGTCGGAAAATCTGATGGAAAATGTGTGATGGAGCCTACACACGGTCGGAATTTCCGACAACAAGGTCCTATCACACATTTTCCGTCGGAAAATCCGACCGTGTGTACGGGGCATAAGACCTTTCCGCTGCCTTTGATACAGTTGACCACCCCCTTATCCTCTAAAAACTCAATTTGCTTGATCTCCATGGCTGCACTCTCCGTTGGTTTGAATCTTACCTATCTCATCGCACCTTCAGTGTGACTTACAACTCCACTTCCTCCTCTCC
The DNA here is from genome assembly GCF_042186555.1 of Aquarana catesbeiana. Taxonomy (NCBI): domain Eukaryota; kingdom Metazoa; phylum Chordata; class Amphibia; order Anura; family Ranidae; genus Aquarana; species Aquarana catesbeiana. The sequence goes on along the minus strand of NC_133334.1, from coordinate 13,395,644 downwards.
AACTCCTCTTACCGTTGGGGTCCACCAAGGTTCTGTCCTTGGACCTCTACTATTCTCGATCTACACGTCCTCCCTGGGTCATCCGATGGCCTCCCATGGCTTTCACTACCATTTATATGCTGATGACACCCAAATCTATCTCTCTGCCCCTCAACTAACCCCATCATTCTCCTCACGCATCACTGATTTACTAACAGACATATCAGCCTGGATGTCAAACCATTTCCTCAAACTGAATTTATCTAAAACTGAGCTCTTAATATTTCCTCCCCCACGTGCCCCTTCCCCTGACTTCTCTTTCAAGATCAATGGCACATCTATCAGTCCGTCACCACATGCCAGGGTGGTAGGGGTAACCTTAGACTCTGAACTGTCCTTTCAGGCCCACATCCAATCCCTGTCCAAATCATGCCGCCTTAGCCTCAGCAACATTTCCAGAATACGCCCCTTTTTAACTAATGACACCACCAAGCTTCTAATTCACTCCCTGGTTATCTCTCACCTCGACTACTGCAACTCCCTCCTCATTGGATTACCTTTACATAGACTATCCCCCTTTCAGTCCGTAATGAATGCCGCTGCAAGACTCATCCACCTTATCAACCCTTCAGTGTCCTCCACCCAGGGGCGGACTGACCATTCGGTCATTCGGAAGCCGACCGAGGGCCCGTGGCCAGTAGGGGGCCCGTGAGTCTCTTATCGGGTGCTGTGGCTGTGTGTAAATAGAAGAGAGAGAATCGCTCTCTATTCTCTCATTGGCTCCAGAGAAGCTGAATTTGTGGCGCGAAATCTGAGTCCTGAGCAGGAGAGGAGCTAGCTGGAGGAAGGATGGGGAATGTCAGCGCTGACAATTAGCGCACATTGGACACTGAACTGAGCTAAGTGAGCGAGGGAGGGAGGGGGAGAATGTCCACCCAGGAGCCTGGACATTGTCACTGCTCATATAAGACACTCCTCGGGTCAATGGACAAGTGAGGAGCGGGAAACGAGCATGCAGAGGAATGTCCAGAAAGGAGAAACTCGATCTCTTCCATGCTTGTGTGTGTCAGGCAGCACCCGAGCCTCCCTCTCCCCTCTCCTCCTGGGGGAGAACAGGGCAAGCAGGACAACACAGTAACAATCGATCATTGCTACCCATAAAGTAGTCACCGGAGCTCCCCCAAGGCAAGATAACAGGACGGAATGGAGACTGCATTCTTCTCCTGTGAGTCACGATTGTTCTGCCTTCCACACTGTATAATTCTGTGCTTTAAACTTGTCTCCTGTACCTCAGCAGGACAGGTCTAGTGAAAGTAAAATTCTTTAAACTTTTCAGGTATTACATACATAGATGCATTTTCACAAAATAATTCTTTTTAATATATGTGTATGTAGAATATATCTGTAGCACCTGAAAAGTCCCAGTATATTTCTAACATATTCATGAATTTGAGCAATAACAGCAAAGGACGTGGTGCCACAATACAGCCCATCTCCAGGAAACTAAGATAAAGTCCATTCTTGCAGTGTGTGGGGGGAGAGGGGGAAGTAAGGGGAAGCCTCTTTCACCTACCTGTTTTCATGCTCCAGCCAGCTGCACTGCTCTCTTCCTCCACTAAAACCCCCACCTCATCACATACCATAAAGTAACATTAACCCTGTATGGTATGATGAGGGGGGCTGGAGTGTCATCTGCATATGCACCGCCGCCGCGCGGGCAAGCCCGTACACGTTCGGTCATTTTCGAACATGCAGTCGCAGCGACATAATGGCACCAGGCGGCACTATTTTTAAATGTAAGGCAGCAGTGGCACTTTGTGAGGTCTCAGCAGTGACGTACACCTCTCATCACAGCCTGGTAAGACCCCTCTGCAGCCTCTGACCCCTGTACTATGACCGCAGCCTCTGACCCCTGTACCATGACCGCAGCCTCTGACCCCTGTACCATGACCGCAGCCTCTGACCCCTGTACCATGACCACAGCCTCTGACCCCTGTAACATGTCCACAACCTCTGACCCCTGTACCATGTCCACAACCTCTGACCCCTGTACCATGACCGCAGCCTCTGCAGTGTGTGTGTGTCTTTACTTCGCTGCTATGGGCTCTAGCCCCAGGATCTCAGTCTTCCCTACTAACAGAATAGCAATTTGACTTGTTTACGTCGGCAGACCACGGTTCTGCCTCTGTTGGAAACGATCATCGGGGCCCGGTGGACATCGGGTCCGCCAGACCCGCTGATTAGCTCTCGGTGTGTCCAATCACAGCAGCAGCGGGTCAAACAGCATGCAGACCCAAGTGCCTGTACGTGATTCTGCTCACAGGAGACGCAGCCCCGCAGTAAATGTATGTGGTTAATGTGAGTTTATTTTTCTTTATTTTCTTAACTCTTTAAACATTTATTTTGAACATATAGTAGAGAAATTCTGTGACCAATGCATGTAATGTAGCAGTGCAATATATACGTGGGGCTTTGTGAGGGTGAGGCTTGTGTGTGGGTGGGGACAAGGGGGTCCCATGATCCCCTATTGCCCGGGGGCCCCATGAGTTGTCAGTCTGCCCCTGCCTCCACCCCTCTCTGCCAATCCCTCCACTGGCTTCCACTCACCTAACAAATAAAATTCAAAGTACTAACAATAATTTTCAAAGCCATCCATAACTCTGCCCCCAACTACATCACTAACCTAGTCCCAAAATACCAACCAAGCCGCTCTCCTCGGTCCTCCAAGACCTCCTGCTCTCTAGCTCCCTTGTCACCTCCTCCCATGCTCGCCTCCAGGATTTCTCCAGAGCTTCTCCCATCCTTTGGAACTCCCTACCCCATTCTGTCTGACTGTCCCCTAATCTATCTATCTTGTAATGTAACTGTAATGTTTGCCTTTATTTTGTAAAGCGCTGCACAAACTGTTGGCGCCATATAAAACCTGTATAATAATAATAATAAAAATAATAATTGTGATTTGGATATTCAGGAATATTCAAATCTTTGAATAACGAAAATGTTGTCCGAATTTCGATTTGTAACTTAACAAATTGCACATGTCTACCTTCCACAGATGGTGATGGTGTCAGTAGAGAGTTTAGATAAATAAGAAAAAAAAAAACATTTTAGATCTGTTTCTTAGCAAATACAATTTACAGTGTGTAGCCTCGCACACACAGGAGGAACTGGATGGACCAGTCTTTATTCCACCTTCCCAACTACTGTATGTAACTATATATATGTAACTATGTATATGTAACTATGTATATGTAACTACTGTTACAGTACAATGCTATACAACATGGAATCTGTGTCTTCTAAAAGGTAAAAGTGAAATAAGGTTCAGACAATGTTGGTTACTTCATACAGTTGAGAAGTCTTTCAAAGTGTTACTATTAGAATATTATTATATTATTATTAACAACTATTACATTACAATACTACTATGGGTCTAATTATAAAGACCTTTGCACACTTTTTCCCAACAATCACACATTTTTCTAGTTGGACTCAATGAGGGAATCCTAGAAGGAAGTTATGAAAACATTTATAAATGGACCTCTGAGTCTTACTAGGAGGGTGATGATGATCCTCACCTCTGAGGCAAGCAATGCATATGCAAAAAGTTAAAGTAAATGCAAAGACAACAACAAAAACTTTTATCCCTTTACCCCATCGCTTTCAGAGACATTTTTCCATTTTGCGCACAGATATTAAATTACATTTTGTACATAAAAATGCACTTAAAACCCCCAATCTTTATTTTTCTAAAAGAAGAGTAGCCAGGTTACATGCTTGGATTTAGGGTCTGGTACAGATTTAGAACAGATTGTAGAAGTAAATGGTAGTAGTTGCAATTTTTATGTCATGTGACCTTGAATTTTGTTGCACATAAATACTTTTTTTTGTGAAATATAAAAGATGAGTTTGTACCCAGTGACCACATCCAGAGGGAAACATAATTTAGGTGGTGGAATTAAGTGATTAGACATGTGCATGAGGAAAAATGTGTTTTGTTTAGTTTAGATTCGTTAATCTAGATATTTCATTTCTTAAATTCGGTTGATTTGTTTAATTCGTATTAAGGATTCATATTCGGAATTCCTATTTGGAACGCGTTCTATGTATTTTTCTAATTTTCTTTAAGCTTATTCATTTTTCCTTGATTTGAAACGTTCGATTTGATAAATTTTGAATTGGTGGAACTCATTTTTTATTTTTTTTTTCAAATCGAATGAGGGAGCCGAGTAACCAAACATCTGATTGTTATTTATACACATTGATCGTGTTTGTATCAATAATACGTTTATTCAAAATATGGAAAGTGTTCTAATTAGTAAAAGTATTATCTTACTTTCAACATTTTGCTATGTACAATGAATGTAAAGATATGTGGCACTAACTAAAAATAATAAGTAATACAAATAGTGAACAGAAATGAGTGTGATAAACACACTGAGTAGAAATCACTTCCGGAACTGTGCTGCAACTACTGTGCTACATAATAAAGTGCAAAATAATCTTCAGCATAATAAATGGTAATAAACATTCATTATACTAATAAAGTGCAAACAAAGCAATAAAGTGCAATAAATACTCAAAAAGTGCTGCTAGTGCAATCAAAATCCAATAAAGTCCAATATTCTCATTAGGTGCAAATGAAGCAATAAAGTGCAAAAAATTACTCCAAAAGTGATGAAAGCGCAATCAGAGTCCAAAAAAGAGGGAACAAATCTCCAAATAACAGTTCATAGAAAAAGAAGAAAGTGCATGTGCAATGTGATCGAACGATATCCACTTCATCCAATTACTATCACCATCCGTGGTGCGCCACTCGTTTTCCCCAGTCTCTCATCTCATATGAAGACCCCTACAGGTCAAGTCAGGCCTTGGTATGAATAATACCACGATCCGCAGCAATCGATCTACTCCCACAGATATCCACAGCAGTACCGGTACCAGGGTGGACTTCAGGCTCATCCGATGTAGTAAGGTCATGCAATAAAGAAGGGGGCTCCATAGTGCAGTATTTCAATCAAATTTATTTGAACAAAAAGTAGTAACTTACAATTTAAAATCCTATGTACAGCTATGTAGGTACTTCCAGTCTCGGCCGCAACCAGAAGTGACGACACCTGGCTCCTCCCTGACGTGTTGCATCACTGAACACGGGACTTCATTAAAGGGTGATCTCATCTCTCCTTCTCAGACTCCCCCCACACCCCCTCTCCTCATCACTCCTCCTAAGATCACCCCACTCCCCCCTATCCTCCTCAGACCCCCCACCTCCCTTATCCTCCTCAGACCCACCCCACACCCCCTTTTCTCATCTCTCCTCCTCAGACCCCCCATACCCCCTCTCCTCATTTCTCCTCCTCAGACCTCCCCACACCCCCTCTCCTCATCTCTACTCCTCAGACCCCCCATACCTCCTCTCCTCATCACTTCTCCTAAGATCACACCACTCCCCCCTATCCTCCTCAGACCTCCCCCACCTCCCTTATCCTCTTCAGGCCCACCCCACACCCTCTCTCATCCTCAGACCCCCCCACACCCCCTCTCCTCATCTCTCCTCCTCAGACCCCCCCATACTCCTTCTCCTCATCGCTCCTAAGAAGATCACCCCACTCCCCCTATCCTCCTCAGACCTCCCCCACCTCTCTTCTCCTCCTCAGACCCCCCCATACCCCTCTCCTCATCTCTCCTTCTCAGATCCCCCACACCCCCTCTCCTCATCTCTCCTCCTCAGACCCCCCATACTCCCTCTCCTCATTGTTCCTCCTAAGATCACCCCACTCCCCCTATCCTCCTCAGACCCCCCACCTCCCTTCTCCTCCTCTGACCCCCTCACACCCCCTCTCCTCATCTCTCCTCCTCAGACCCCCCATACTCCCTCTCCTCTTTGTTCCTCCTAAGATCACCCCACTCCCCCTATCCTCCTCAGACCCCCCACCTCCCTTCTCCTCCTCTGACCCCCTCACACCCCCTCTCCTCATCTCTCCTCCTCAGACCCCCCATACTCCCTCTCCTCTTTGTTCCTCCTAAGATCACCCCACTCCCCCTATCCTCCTCAGACCCTCCACCTCCCTTCTCCTCTGACCCACCCCACACCTCCTCTCCTCATCTCTCCTTCTCAGACCCCTCCATACCCCCTCTTCTCATCTCTCCTTTTCAGACCCCCCATACCCCCTGTCCTCATCTCTCCTCCTCAGACCCCCCATACCCCCTCTCCTCATCTCTCCTCCTCAGACCACCCCACACCCCCTCTCCTCATCGCTCCTCCTAAGATCACCCCACTCCCCCCTATCCTCCTAAGACCTCCCCTGAAGAGAATTCAATGGTATTTCCGTATACCTAACAAGACCAGCTAGGTATAATCACAGCAATTACCACACTCACAAGATCCTCTCAGTACTGAGGAGCTTCTTGGTGAACACAAAAAGAGATGATGCAAAGTCTATGTTCAAAGCTATCTGATTTAATTCTGGGAGGGTATACAGTTTATATACGTTATCTTTAACCAATCATTATATGGAAGATGGGCGAGGTTAATACAGAGGTGTACATTTCACATCATTACATATCATTAATTATGCCATCTGCTTTCATGACTCATTGTCATGAGTCCTGCTTTCCCATTTCATGTCTCATTACACAGGAAGAGTGGCCCAGACATAATGAGCCACAATTCTTTATTTAGATGGTACAGAATAAAACTGCTTACGCAAGCTATATTTTCCTATATGTGTGCTTTATAGAGAACCTGTTATCAACTAGTTGACTTCAACTAGAGTCTGAATATACAAGTTAAGATATATGAATCCATATGACTTTATGGCCCCACAAAATGGAGTCACCTCTGTTCAGTCATATTACTACATCCCCCACCTCCCTTCTCCTCTTCCGACCCGGCCCACACCCCCTTTTCTCATCTCTCCTCCTCAGACCCCCCCCACACCCCCTCTCCTCATCACTCCTCCTAAGATCACCCCACTCCCCCCTATACTCCTCAGACCCCCCCACCTCCTTTCTCCTCCTCAGTCCCACCCCACACCCCCTTTTCTCATCTCTCCTCCTCAGAAAGGGTATATTTCAGTGTAAGAAGAGGAGTTGTCTGACGTGCCAATTTATTGCCCATGGCACCAAGTTCATTACAACCCATACAGGCAAAAAATACGAGATTAGGCCATTCATCACATGTTCCACAGACTTCGTTATCTACGTACTACGGTGCCCTTGTGGGCTCCTCTACCTTGGTCGGACCATTCGGGCACTACGGGCAAGAGTGGGTGACCACCGTAGACTGATTTCTAAAGGAAGTGATGAACATAGTGTTCCTCGACACTTTTTACGTTTCCATAGCAAAGACATTAGACAGTTAGAGGTCTTTGTGATTGAAACTATCCCCAAGGGTACACTAACCAATAATGAGAGATTTTCCTTGTTATGCAAGCGCGAAGTTTTCTGCATTTATATGTTCGACTCGCTTGCCCCCAAGGGGTTGAATGAGGAACTAGAGACTTGTAGCTTTGTGTAGATTTTTTGCTCATGCTGGGTGATTCTTTTTCTCAATAATTCAATAAAATAAAGCCTTTAGAAAGAGACCAAATAATTTTTTTGAAAAACGTTTTTAGAATAAAACACCTTGTTTTAACTTCATTTCTAATTGCAATTCTAAGTATGTGTTTTTATAATTTATGTACCATCAATGTATGTTTTATTTTATTTTATTCTATTGTATTGGATATTCCATTGTGGGTCGTTGAGCAGCGGGGAGCCAACACGAGAGATATCATCCTCCCCCTCTTCCCACAATGGGTTAATTAATTGTGTGTGTGCTCCTCTTTTTTTTTTTTTCCCCTCCCACTGCTCCCTCCCTCTAATTTATATCAGTATATTTAAACCGTGCGAGTTGCCTCACCCCTTGACTATGATAAAGCGCTCATGCGCGAAACGTGTCGTCAAGGCAACCCTATGACAGTGGTCCCATCCAGAACTAGAGCACGGTGTTCATAAACCCATTCACCCATCCATCCATTCATTCATCTCTCTCTGCGAGCTCTACATTGGCCATTGCCAGTCCCATCAATTCCCTTTTTGCTTGTTATTTTCTCCACTGGACCCCCTGGGTGACACCATTTATCCCTGTAGTACTTTCTTTTTGAAGGGTCACAATTTGATCTGGCACATGAGTTGTTCCATTAGCGTGGCTGGGGCTATTTACAACTTTTTCTCCCCCCCTAAGTTTATCTCTGGATTCCCTCAAGTGACACCATCCACCATTGGGGTTGAATCCATCCCTGAGGAGACACAGCTGGAGACACAGCCGGGAGTCAGCAGCTCACGCTTACCAGCTGACACTCCGGCGGCTCTCCCGTGCTGACGTCACTGGTCACCGCGACGGAGCCTCGGTGAGGTTGTTCTTCCTTCGGTGGAGCTTTGGCTCCTTCCACATTACATCCCCTGCCTGCTGGAGCCAGTGAGTTGTCCCTCCCGACTTTGGATCACACCGCGCTGCTCTCCTCCCGCCGGAGCGTCGGCTCCTTCCACACTACATCCTCTGCTCGCTGGAGCTGGTGAGTTGTCCTTCACGACCTCAGATTACACAGCCAGCGGGGTTTCTGTCAGTCCCCTTGATTCCTTGGGCGAGGCGCCACTTTTTTGTTTCATTAACTTTTTCCCATTTTGACTTTGGTTGCTATATAACACCTGGATGGATTTCCCGTGTGGGTTTTCTGCTGCTCAAGGGCCAACTGTCTAATACATATATGTTTTTACCCTAAGTACACATTAATATGTCTTCATTCAGTGCAATATAGTTCTGTGTTACTGTGGGTTCAATTTTAACTGTTCAAAGCTTGTTTTTACAATTTATGAATTATCATTTACATTATCATTGGACTTAATAAACTGTCCTTTTTTATTGTTGGACTGCCAGATTTTATTTTATTTTATTTATGTGAATTCCAGAGCGCTGGACATTTTTTGTTGTTTTATCTTGATCTGTATCTATCAGCTACGGTTGGTCCAGCTGCACTGGTCTTCCTTTCATTCTCCCTCTATGTCCAGTCATGCTAAATGCACATAAGATATTATATGACATGGTATGATAACAATACATGCTATACACCCCACGTCCTGATTGAGTTCTCCAGGTGGTTATTCATTGGCGCTGGGTTATTGTTGTTGGTGTCCTCCTAAGATCACCCCACTCCCCCCTATACTCCTCAGACCCCCCCCACCTCCTTTCTCCTCCTCAGTCCCACCCCACACCCCCTTATCTCATCTTTCCTCCTCAGACCTTACATACCCCCTCTCCTCATCTCTCCTCCTCACACCTCCCTATACCCCCTCTCCTCATCGCTCCTCCTAAGATCACCCCACTTGCCCCTATCCTCCTCAGACGTCCCCCATCTCCCTTTTCCTCCTCAGACCCACCCCACACCCCCTCTCCTCATCTCTCCTCCTCAGACCCACCCCACATCCCTTCTTCTCATCTCTCCTCAGACCCCCCCATACCCCCTCTCCTTATCGCTCCTCCTAAGATCACCCCACTCCCCCCTATCCTCCTCAGACCCCTGCCCACCTCTCTTCTCCTCCTCAGACCCACCCCACACCCCCTCTCCTCATCTCTCCTCCTCAGATCACCCCCCTGTGATCACTGACTGTCCATTCACATAACTGAGCATTATAATCTTTGTGCTCCTCGGTCCCCCTCTGTGTTTACTATGCTTCAGTTTACGATTGGAGAGGAGCCTCCTCTCCATTCATCTCCAGTGCAGCTGAGGCTGCTGAGAAATGGACTGGGGAATCTGAGTCCTCAGTCCCTTTCCCTGTCTTAAAAGGGAGATGTCAGGGGTTTATTAAGACCCCTGATATCTCACCACAGCCACCCTCCAATAGGGCTAAAAAAACATAAAAAATAAAAAAATAAAAAAGAATTGTAATAAATTAATATTGAAAAGGCTAAATTTTAAAAATAATAAAAAAAACCACTGACACCATCCACTCCCCTGCCTCCCCCCCAAAAAAAGGAAAGTATTGAAAAATAAAAGAAAAAAGAAACTGTAAAAAATAAAATTGTAAAAAACCAAAAAAATTAAATTGTAACAAACATATTCAAATGAACTGTGATCACATTAAGCCAGCACATTTGCATAATCCTTTCTAAGAGAAAACACAAAAACAAAGTGTTATAATAATTTTCGAAAATATACATACACTTATTAGAGCACTCTATATAATCATATCATACTTAACATTTCAAATAACACATACAGTACACAGCTTTATCTCACATTGCACGCACTCCTAACCAAATCCTCCAGTGTTCACACACAACTCCGAGGGAGGAGGGGAGGGGGGGTGTAACAGCTGCGTACATTTCTTATCCATCCATTGATCACTGAAACATTCTTTAACCACTTACAGACTGGAAGGATTTGCCCCCTTAATGACCAGCCCATTTTTGGCAAAACGGCACTGCGTCGTTTTAACTTTGACAATTGCGCGGTTGTGCGACGCTGTACCCAAACAAAATTGACGCCCTTTTTTTCCCCACAAATAGAGCTTTCTTTTAGTGGAATTTGATCACCTTTGCGGTTTTTATTTTTTGCGCTATAAACAAAAAAATAGCGACAATTTTGACACTTTTTTGGGACCAGTGACATTTATACAGTGATCAGAGCTAAAAATAGCCACTGATTACTGTATAAATGACACTGGAAAGAAAAGGATTAACACTAGGGGGCGATCAAGGAGTTAAGCGTGTTCCCTGGGAGGTGTTTCTAACTGTGGGGGGGTGGGACTGACAGGGAGTACAGAGAAATTGTTGTTCCTGATCACTAGGAACAGCAGCTCTCTCTACTCCCCTGACAGAACAGGGATCTGTTTGTTTACATTGACAGATCTCCATTCTGTCTCTCAGGAGCGATCGTGGGTCACTGGTGGACATTGCAGTCGCCGGCCACACGTAGCGGCTTCAGCGTCATGCTGCGCCCCTATACCTCTTAAAACGGCCGACATACAGCTACAGCAGTTTGTGCAGCCGTGCCAACTTGCCACAGTATAACTGTGGTGGCTGGTCGTTAAGAGGTCAAGAAAGAAATGCACCCCCCCCAAAAAAAAAAAAAAACACAAAAAAATTGTTCCCTCCCCCCGATTTATTTTGGTTTGGTGGAGCAGCAATGGGGGCCAAATATTCAGCAAGTCTTCCTAATATTTATGTAGAGCTTCCCCCTTAAGGGCTGCAAATGCCAGTCACATAGCATTTTCCGCTTTTGAGAATTATGCCCAACTTGACAATAATAAACAAAAACCAGAGACAACTTTCTTCCTATTTCCAGCTTCCTCTTGATCCTCCTGAACAACAACTTGACACCTTTGTACAGCTCCGCTGGGTTCACTCCTTTTAACCATTTCAGCCCCGGAAGGTTTTACCCCCTTCATGACCAGACCATTTTTATTGTGATACGGCACTGCGATACTTTAACGGACAATTGCGTGGTCGTGTGACATTGTACACAAATAAAATGTATGTCCTTTTTTCCCCACAAATTGATCTTTCTTTTGGTGGTATTTGATCAACTCTGCAGTTTTTATTTTTTGAGCTATAAACAAAAAAAGAGCGACAATTTCAAAATAAAAAACACAATATTTTTTACTTTCTGCTGTAAAACAAACTTCTGCTAAAATCGGCATGTAAATGTGGCACAACGGATGTTTTTAAACGTCGGTTATTAGCTGTCAAGTTCAATCATTCAGGAGAGGTTTTAGAACGTCCTGTGTACATGAAGCCTTACATTCATACAAACCAACTATCATACACTTATTAGGATTTTTTTTACATTCTGGCCTAAATTTATGATGATTTTTTGAAAACAGAAAGTAGAAACTATTGTTTTACTTCAAAATGTTTGCTCTTTTTCGCTTATATTGCAAAAAATTAAAAACACAGTGGTGAATAAATACCACCAAAAAAAAGCTCTGTTTGTGTGAAAAAAATGATAAAAATTGAATTTAAGTACAGTGTTGCATGACTGAGTAATTGTCATTAAAAATGCGAGAGCACTGAAAGCTGAAAATTGGGTAGGAAGGGGGTGAAAGTGCCCCATATTGAGGTGGTTAAGGAAAGAATCCAGGCCCTTCTTAAAATAATCTACTGAGCTGGCCAGAACCAGTTCTTTAGGGAGTCTAGTCCACATTTTCATGAACAAATATCTCTTACATGGACCCCAGTTTGGCTGCTTTGGAATCACATGGCATCTCGGTCACTTGTTGCAGATTTCTCGGCATCAACTGATAGGATTACGTAATTTGTCTCCACAAACTTTCAGGCCACTCATCCAGTTCTTAAACAATCAACATCTGCCTTGACAGATTCCATAAGACAAATATGCTGTGCACTGCAAGTATAGTTGCTCCAGACCTTAGTAAATGAGGTGAAGCTTCACTTTGCAAAAAATACCCAATCACTTGCAAGAAAAAGAAGAAAGCATTTTTGCTTGCGCATGATTGGATGATAGCAATCAGCATAGCTTTCCCTCATTTCAGAGCTCCTCCCCAGATCTGGAGCAAATCGCACATGCAGTGCACAGTATATTTTCCTTTAGTAAATTAACCTCAATGTATTTCAGTTTAGCTGAGTTAGGGCTCAATCACACTACAACACAATGTGCAGCAACACTCACATTTTTGTGTGTTGCGGTGCATTTAGTTAGATGAGACTTTTCGGAATGAATGGGCTGTAATACACCCCAACACGTGAATATTACATTTTTGCAAACCTTAAAAAAAAGGTTGTGGGTGTAGTTGGAGAGACAAAGTTTACATTTATTTTTCTTTTTGGGACCAAATCCCTCTTTCTCATTTGTCACTCCTTCAGTCCACTGGACTAATGTATAGACCTTTATAAAGATTACACTATATACTGTAACTATCAAAGGCATTACAGTGGCTAGGGTGCTGCATTATTTTACCCAATATTATGCTGGCCATGGTGCTGCAATATGAAGGGTTTAATATGGTGAACATAGGCCAATGTGCCATGGCACATAATGGGGTTGACAGTGATAGAGGAAGAAATTCCTCATTGTTGGCATTACAGTGCCCATGGTGCTGCATACATGAAAAGAGGTACAGTTATAAAGCACAGTGCTGTACAATTAGGCTTAGTGATCTTCTGACTTTGGGCTTCAGAAATTGGTAAGAGTTGTGGTATAAGCAGAATGATGTGTCAAATGGTTGTGTCACACAATTACATCACAGCAATATGAAGAGTTTATTAGTGGTGAACATAGTGTGCCATCGCAGATAATGGGGTGAACAGTGATAGAGGAAGACATTCCTCATTGGTGGTGGTGTCAGTAAAAGATACAATTTGAAAGCACCTGGGGTGTCAGGGGAAAGAAAAATGTTCTGGCATCCAGGTCAGGGAGATAAAGGAGAACTGGGGGAGAGCTGGAATGTTCAGAGGAAGGGAGAGGGCTACGGAGCTTAGAGGCCTTCCCCCATCGTCCATGCATTTATATTTCAGACCTCATTTTCAGTACCATAAAAGGAATAATCCATGCCAGGAAAGAAAAATAAATACATGTGGATGAAGCTATTGATAATAAGTGGCCTGATGAGCAAATCAATAAATAAATAGTAAAGCACTAGCCAACTTAGAATGAACTGTTTCCCCACAGTGCTGAATAAAGGAATAAATATAAGTGGTGCTCGCTGAAATATAAATGACGAATAAAGTGCAAGATATGTGCAATAAATCCAAAAGTGAAAATACAATAATCCAATAGTCCACAAAAAAACAGTATTAAAAATAAATAAAGTGCAAAAAAAGTATGTAAAAAACAATGTGAAAAAGTTGCAAAAATATTTCAAAGTCCAATAACTGATAATTAAAATTAAAGTGCAATAATCCAAAGGTGGTAAAGGTGAACTTTTAGACGATCCATGAAAACCCTCCTCTTCAGAGAAGCCTATCCTACCCACACCTAACAACTGTATTTTAATTTTGTCCATCTGATTATCCCCCACAGCTACTCCCCTTTAATCCACTTGACCCTCCCTTCTAGATTGTAAGCTCTAACGCGCAGGGCCCTCTGATCTTTCCTGTATTGAATTGTATTGTAATTGTACTGTCTTCCCCGATGTTGTAAAGCGCTGCGCAAACTGTAGGCGCTATATACATCCTGTATAATAATAATAATAATAACTTCAATTACTATGTGATATGAAACTCCTCCGTGATCCACCACAGGTGTGCCACAGCCTCTCACCTCAAAGAAAGACCTCAATAAGTCTTATGGCGCTTCTGGTCACTGCAGACCTTTAGGAAATCCTCTGTTTGTGATATCCCATAAAGCAGCGGTATATGGAAATGAAAATGGATCAAGGCAGAATGATATTCCTTCTGGATAGATAAACTCTCCTCCACTCTCCTCCATTACACTTATAAGAAAGGGAAAGAAAATCTCCATAGTTTCAACCCTTGAAAAGTCACGTGATCTGTGACACAATGCGTCGGGAAGGAACCGGGTGGTGTTCTACTTTCGGCCACGGCTGAGACCGGAAGTCCATGAATAGATTGATGCTGATGACTGAATTTTTATGTGAGTTACTACAATTAAATAAACGTATTTTACCTGAATTACTACACTATAGAGATTTTGTTTCCCATTCTTAAGAGTGTAATAAGGGAGAGTGGAGAAGTTTAAGGAGAGTTTATCTATCCAGAAGGAATATCATTGTGCCTTGTTCCATTGTCATTTCCATATACCGCTGCTTTATGGGATATCACAAAGAGAGGACTTCCTAAAGGTCTGCAGTGACCAGAAGTGCTATAAGACCTATTGAGGTCTTTCTTTGAGATAAGAGGCTGGGGCATACCTGTGGTGGATCACGGATGTTGGTGGAGGAGTTTTACATCACATAGTAATTGAAGTTCACCTTTACCACCTTTGGATTATTGCACTTTAATTTGAACTGTAAACTATTGGACTTTGAAATATTTTTGCAACATTTGCACATTGTTTTTTTACATACCTTTTCTTGCACTTTATTTATTTTAAATACTGCTTTTTTCTGGACTATTTGATTATCTTATTTTCACTTTTGGATTTATTGCACATATTTTGCACTTTATTCGTCATTTACATTTCAGTGAGCACCATTTATATTTATACCTTTATGTGGATGAAGCTGCCAACACTGAAATTTATAATACCAAATTGTAAATAATATTAATAAAAAGGTGTATCACTTAGGGGCGTGGCCGGAAGTCGTTTGGGATGGCCGCACACTAGCTCGGCTCCGAGACTCGGCAATTGATCAGGGTACACAGTGAAGGTGGTGAACACTCAATACCGACACACCAGGCAGGATGTCAAAGAGGAAGAAGGAGAAGACTGCGCTGTGGAAACTGACAGAATTTTATCCCCCACCACTCAGACAGGCAATCCAAAATGGCGCCTGTGGACACAGGGCCCCGCAGCGTGGTGAGGCAGCGGGGAAAGTCAGAGAGCTTCTTCCACAGAGGAGACTGCACAGAAGCCATATCTCCAGCTGTGTTTAGCTCACAGACCTCCTCTCCAATCTAATAGTCCAGCAAAATCCCAACTAAAGCTGACACCAGCAGCAGAAATGGACTCTGAGGTGAGTCATTCTCCAATACCTATCCCTGAGGGACCTGGGCTCCAAAACTCAATAACAGCCTTCCCCACCTCCAACCAACCGGTGTTAGACACCACCTTGAAAGACATGCTGCTCTCACTACAGAGCTCCATTCCATTCCTCAACTTTGTGCACAATTTCAAAACTGAAAAAATTATCTAGGAAAAAGGGTCACACATATTGAACCTAAAGCAGGCAAATTTGCCACCTCATTTAATGATTTAGTGGATGCCCACAATGAGAAGGAGGAAGAGATGGACTGGGTAAAAGCTAAATTGGCTGATCTGGAAGATTGTTCCAGAAGGAACAATGTGAAAATTAGGGGTATACCAGAATGTATTCAGCCAGCGGCACTGAAAGATTATTTTGTGCAACTCATGGCGGTATTTCTACCCAATACCCCTTAAACTGATTTAGTAGTTGACCGCATTCACTGCCTACCAAAAACATCTTCCAGACACCATACCACAAGATACGATTGTCCATGTCCACTTTTTTCATATGAAGGAGAAACTAATGAGAGCCACAGAAAACACTACTACATACCCACAACTATATGCTGGTTTATCCTTTTATACTGACTGAAATACATATGGGGTGGTTTTGGATTCCCCTATTTATTGTAAATATGTATTATCTTGTCTAAAACTATAGTTAGCTATTCTAGCAAAGCTCTGATAAGGTTAATGGTGATGATATAATAACAATGTTAGCTATAGAAATAAGCACAATGCTCAAATAAGCAAATGTCTCATTTATTTACAAGGAAAGTATAAATGCTAACATAAAACACTAAAAGAATACTACAGAGCAGATCAAACAAAGAGCAGGGGTGATACAATACCGTAAGTCCTTCCTTTCAGGTTCTGTATGCTGGCTGGGCTCCAGGACAAAGAGACAGACCCTCGCAGAACATTACCTTTTAAAACATTCTCAGACACAACCCACACAAATACCCTCTGCCCGCACTTGTAGTCCCCTGTCCAATGAGAAGCTATAAGGGGCTATTCTTCCAATCACCAGGAAGTATGTTATTCTCTTCCACAAGGGGCAGCATTAGTCTATGAACCCCTGTCGTGATCCAAGTCAACATCCCAGCAACAACTGGCCTTTTGATGTCCTGGTTGCAGGAAAGACAATTAGGTACTTTAATCTTCCCATCACCAGGTGGTCTGCGCCTGAATGACACACCACCACCATTCTTCCGCGACTACTTCCATTGTCTTCTCCATATTGGCATCTTCACGATAGGGTCTACTACAGGCAAGGGGTGTGCATTTACTTACCATTCATCAACACACACTCAGAACCATACACCGATAAGCTTTCAGAGACAGAACCTTGAGGAGGGCCTTACTGAACCATGTCACTAACCTAATACATGTACGTCAAACTATAAGAGCACACAAATCAACATGTTACCATAATATATATTCGACCAAATTAAGATTCCCACTCCCAGCCTCCTATAACCCTTCATTGTATATACTGGTCGGGATTAGGCAGGCTTGCTCAGTATGGCCTTTTCTACCACAATTTTGGCAAGTCAGAGGTATTTCAGGACTCCTGATTGATAGCAAAGCCTCTTACTTGTATAAAGAGACCTTACCGTCAATTTTATTTGAATTTCAACAGACTTCACACTTTCACTGTCTAAATGGACTCATCAGAAGTTTCCACTGTTACAGTGTTACTGTACTTCAAAAGATCAGGAGCTGCTACAATAGTTTGTTTGAATATTCCTCATCTACATCACCAACATTGATTCCCACCCATTTAGCATTACTTGCAGAAACAAGAGCATTAGGCATTCCTAACTGTTGTTCTAGAGCCTCTATCTGTGCTGAGCACTGAGACTGCTCAACCTTTGCATGTTTGGAGGATAACTCCACTATGGAAGCCTGGACCTTCTGTAACTCCCTCCTAAGCAGTATTATAATACACTCATTCTCAGCCTCCCTCTGTTTTAAAGAGGCAACACAACTTTCTCTTAGTTTACACGTTTCTTCCAATTCATTAATTTTCTGTTCCAATACACACTTCTCAGTTACTAATTCCTCCTGCTGCAGCTGGTACCAAGAGTGCAGGGCCAAGCTGCCAAAGGAAGACTAAACCAAATCCAAGTTGTAATAGGATAGCCATCGCCTCTAAATAAATACCCCATAACAGGTCCATTCTGCTCAAATTATATTTAAAGGATAAGTTCACTTTAAAAAAAAAATAATAATAATTAAATAAATAATAATTGCACCGGCGATCAGCAGATCACTGGTATCATGCAGCTCTCATCTAGATCTTACAGTCAAACTAAATCTCCTGCACTCAACATTAGTGCGATGGCAATGGAAGAATCCTGGAATTCCTATGGCTCCCAGTACATGCACAGCCCTTTCTGCCCTCCAAGGGTTAGGGGATACCCAGTGGAAACACTGTAAAAGAATATCACTTCTAGATCTGTCAGTATATCTGTGTACCCATACATCCTGTACGGATAAGCTGATACTCACTGACAGGAAGAATCAATGAATTACCACAGAACTCCATAGCGCTGTGCTAGTTCATTAAGAACTACAAGCCGCCAGTTGCAAAGGATGGCACAGCTGTACTGATTTCTAAAAGTGACAGCTAGTATGGGAAACCTCTCCCCGTACTGCGGTCACAGGGAGGGGGGAATTGGGAAGCGGCTGCAGCACGGTCCTTCAGACTTTAGGGGGGCTGGAGTGTGGGCTGCGGAAGTAGAAAAACTTCCTAACATCAGTGGGAGTAAACAATGCTCAATCTTTAGTATTAGTGGAAGGAATAGTGTACCAATGTTGGTGTCAGTGGATGGAATAGTGCCTCAATGTTGGTGTCAATGAGAATAACAATGCCCCGTTGTTGGTGTCAGTGGATGGAATAGTGCCTCATTCTTGGTGTCAGTGAGAGGAGTAGTGCTCCAAGGGCTGGAAAAAGGGAAGCCCAGGGCCGCATTTGGCCCCCGAGCCACAGTTTGGAGACCACAGCTTAAAGGATAAGTTCAGCAGAACAAAAACAGATCACCCTGTTGTATAAATGAGCCTATAACTTCTTACTTTTATTTTTGTCTCTTTTGTAAAGTTTAACCACTTCCGGACCGCTGCACGGCAATATACGTTGGCTGTTTGAAGAGGGATATCTCTGTTATGGCAGCAGCTAGCTGGTATCTTCATCTTCAGCAGGCTGTCCAGTTTCCGATAATAGTGGTCTCTGCAGCAGGTTCGTGAGGGATGGGCGATCGCGTCCTCTTGCTGGCTGGATATTGAGATGAGTGAGGGGAAGATACCATACCATAGCAGGGCGGAAGCAATGTCAAAACGTCACTTCCACCCATAGCTCTTAAAGGGCCATTTTTTTTCTTTTCTTTTTTTAAATGACAAATTTTATTTATTAATTTTTTTATTGCATTTTAGTGTATATATATATGAGGTCTGAGGTATTTTTGACCCAAGATCTTATATTTAAGAGGTCCTGTCATGCTTTTTTTCTATTACAAGGGATGTTTACATTTCTTGTAATAGGAATAAAAGTGACACAATTTTTTTTTTTTTTTGAAAGAACAGTGTAAAAAATAAAAATAAAGTTCTGCGTTCGCTTCTGCACGCCGAGCTCACGTGCAGAAGCGGACGCATACATGAGCAGCTCCCACATATGAAAACGATGTTTAAACCACACATGTGAGGTATCACCACGATCAGTAGAGTGAGAGCAATAATTCTAGCCCTAGATCCCCTCTAACTCAAAACATGCAACCTGTAGAATTTTTTAAACGTCGCCTATGGGGATTTTTAAGGGTAAAAGTTTGTCGCCATTCCACGAGCGGGCGCAATTTTGAAGCGTGACATGTTGGGTATCAATTTACTCGGCGTAACATTATCTTTCACAATATAAAAAAAAAAAAATTGGCTAACTTTACTGTTGTCTTATTTTTTAACTCAAAAAAGTGTATTTTTTCCAAAAAAAGTGCGCTTGTAAGAACGCTGCGCAAATACGGTGTGACATAAAGTATTGCAACAACCGCCATTTTATTCTCTAGAGTGTTAGAAAAAAATGTATAATGTTTGGGGGTTCTAAGTAATTTTCTAGCAAAAAAAAAAGTGTTTTTAACTTGTAAACAACAAATCTCAGAAAGAGGCTCGGTCCTTAAGTGGTTAAAAAAAAAAAAAAAAGCATATCAGTCAGTATCCCTTTATTATCTGGTTCTCTGAGTACATATACACCTCACAGAGATTACACTGCTATGTCTGAAAAGTAAAAGTGAAACAAGATTTAGACAACGTTGGTTAGTTCATAGAGATCAGATGTCTCTCACAGTTCTCTTGGAGGGGATCCACTTAGGATGGAGCAATGAGGACCGGACTGAAAATTCTGCATATAATCTTCTTTCTTCTCCTCCTAGGATCAGGTCAGTGTCACTCTTCTGTATTTAATGTCATTGTACCCGAGGATACATTACAGAGCCGTAAAGCACTGGTTGTTTTGGCAATGCTGCTATTACTGTATATTATTATCATTCTAATTATTATTGTTATTGTTTTTACTATTATTATTATTGTTATTATTATTAATTACTATTACATTACAATGCTGAAGCAGCCTCACCTGTGCCCAATACTGCCTCACCTGTGCAGAGAAAGAGGCGAGCCAGTGGCGGAACTACCGGGGAGGATGAGGAATGCATACTGCAGCCCTAAAATGGCTGTTGGTGAGCGTGGGGCTGCCTCAGAGTGGGGGGGCGAGCACTGCTCGCACAGTCCCCCAGCAGAGGAAGTAAGGAGAGGAAGAGGCAAGCTGTCCGTACGAGCAGAGAGCTGTAATGGCTTTCATTTGAATTTCCTGTGTTCCTGGGGCTCACCGTCACATAGCCCCACCTCTTGGCCCGCCGCCTTTGATGAAGTCACATATCCCACATTGGAACGACGTTCTGTCTATCAAAGGCGCCGGGACAAGAGGTGGGGCTATGTGACGGTGAGCCCCAGGAACACAGGAAATTCAAATGAAAGCCATTACAGCTCTTTGCTCGTACGGACAGCTTGCCTCTTCCTCTCCTCACTTCCCCTGCTGGGGGACTGTGCAGGCGGTGCTCGCCCCCTGCAGTATGCATTCCTCATCCTCCCCACAGGCCCCTCTCGGCTGTGGGCCCCATAGCGACCGCGTGGCTTGCTATGGCGGTAGTTCCGCCACTGGTCTGCACACATTTGCAAATACAGTTTATTAGCCAAGGCACCCCGGTATTTTCTGTAGTCCAAACTCTAAATTATGAGAGCCTCCACAGTGGAAGCCCATGCAATCTTCTGACAGCCCTCCACTCTGTGTTCAGCAACCCATATGTTAAAGGGGTTGTAAAGCCTAAACATTTTTTTACCTTAATACATTCCTTGTATAGGTGTCATCTTCCCTCCTCAGCCCCCCTTTACTTACCTGCACCCTTGTGTGATCCAGCACCGTGTACATCTGCACCTCTTCTCTCCCCTTACTTCTGGGTCTCGCTGGCTTTGCCAGGGCACTGGAAATCCATTGTCACCCGGTGCTGTCAATCAAAGCCAGTGGCGAGGGAGCAGAGGTGTGTCAGTGTTATTGGACGCAGCTCGGGTATAAGCACGCACGAGTGCCCCCATGGGATGCGGTGTACCATGGGGGCACTGGGGAGAGGGGAGGGGCAAGGAGCAGCAGCGGGGGACCCGAATAGAGGAGGTTTGCGGCCGGTCTGTGCAATTCAATTGCACAGAGCAGGTAAGTATAGACGGCTGCCAGTATCAGCAGGCAGCAGTCACTCTGTTTGCACATAGTGTCAGAGGACTGTGTCTGTGTCCCGACTCCTGAATGAATTGAAGCAAGCAAACATTCATTGATGGGCGCTGGTGAGGCTGCATTTGATGGGTGCTGGTGAGGCTGCATTTGATGGGCACTGGCCAGGCTGCATTTGATGGGCGCTGGCCAGGCTGCATTTGATGGGCGCTGGCCAGGCTGTATTAATGGGCACTGGTGAGGCTGCATTTGATGGGCGCTGGTGAGGCTGCATTTGATGGGCGCTGGTGAGGCTGCATTTGATGGGTGCTTCATTAAAAAGGTGGGATATACATGGGCAGCGCAAAGGGGGTGGAGTCAAGGGTGGAGCTGGGGGGGTGGCAAAATGAGGTTTTGTCTAGGGTGCCAAAAATCCTTGCACCAGCCCTGCTTATACAAGAAAGGACTTTTCTCGTTTTGGAAACTGCAGCTTGGCATTACATGCTATTATTGAGCTTATGATCTACCAAAATGGTGTAGTAATGTGGTAGTAATGGCGCTGCTGGGTATTGGTAAATTTAATTAAAGTGACATGTGCTCTTGTCCTGTTAGTTAATGTAAACCAATACACAACCCAAGACAAACCAAATACGAATAAATATGTGCATAAAAAAATTATATATATATATATATATATATATATATATATATATATATATATATATATATATATATATATATATATATATATATTATATATATATATATATATATATATATATATATACATACACACACACACACCATAAAGTGTCAGGTGACACTATTTAATATGCACACATATTTAAATAATTCAGTTTGTAAAGGCACCTGTGCTAATAAAGTGACCCAAATTAGGATACAATGGTAATACAATTAAGATGGCTAGATGACTAGCAATAATAGTCTTTGAGAGTAAAATGAAGAAAAAAATATAAAATAAAAATAAATAAATCGATTGCAAGAAAAACCAACAATAATTAATATATTGTGCAAGGTTCATCCATATAAAGTGACTAAATTGCTTGCAGAGATTCAAAAATTGACAGTAAGTTCATCCATATAAAGTGACTGGTGACATGTTTTTCTGTGCCTTGAAAGTATAAGTGCAAGTGCTCCAATCCGTGCTCTTGTTTTATATATTCTTACCAGAGAGTTCTCCCCATTAGGGGGTGTTGCGCTTTCACAGCCTTAATGCAGTACAATGGAACAGACCTCCAGTAAAGGTGACACTATATCGCCCTTCCTCCTCGTTTTTACACTGTACCAATCGCAGGGGTCCTCGCACTCGCAGCATGTCAGTCCTTGGCACTCTTGTTGGTGGCCTGCGGTTGGTACAGTATAAAAATCAGAAGCCACGTAGCTCTTCCTCTCAACGGGAAGGAAGAAGAGGAGAGAGCTGAGAGGATTTCTAAGCGCTGAAGCCGTGAGGGGGCTATACCAGGGCTCAGAATGGGCAATTGCCACCATTCAGGTCAGCAGGACTGGGGGGGGGGGGGCGAGGTGGGGGTCCTGTGTAAGTTCACCTTACAGATTTTTCTGTAAAGGTGAACTTACACTTTAAAGTGATTGTAAAGGTTATTTTTTTCATTAACCTCCTCATATCCGCGCTATTGAAAAATGATGGAAACAGAGCGGACCTACATTGCCGGGACAATGACGTCGTCCCGTGCACAAGCGGCCTGCGCGCCCCCTGCAGGGCGCGCTCGGTGATCAGCGAGTCTATGAGTACCCCTTACCACATGATCAGCTGTCAGCCAATGACAGCTGATCATGTGATGTAAACAGAGCCGGTAATCGGCTATTTTTTCTCCTCGCGCTGACAGCGTGAGGAGGAAAAAAAAAGCCGATCACCGGCGGCCATGAGAGGGACATCAGTCCCGATCACGGCGATCATCTGTGCCCCCTACCAGTGACACATAGCAATAGGCAGCAGTGCTGCCTACCAGTGCCCACCAGCATCACCCATCAATGCCCACAGTGCCACCCATCAGTGCCCACAGTGCCACCCATCAGCGCCCACAATCAGTGCCACAACAACAACAGTGCTGCACATCAGTGCCACCTATCAGTGCCCATCAGTGTCACCTACCAGTGCCCATCATTGCTGCCCATCACTGCCACCCATCAGTGCCCCCCCATCAGTGCCGCCCATCAGTGCCCCCATCAGTGCCACCTATCCATGCCACCCATCCGTGCCACCCATCAGCGCCCATCAGTGGCCATTAGTGCCGCCTTATCTGTGCCCATCAATACCGCCTTATCTGTCCCCATCAGTGCCACCTTATCTGTGCCTATCAGTGCCGCCTTATCTGTGCCTATCCGTGCAGCCTATCAGTGCCCACCAGTGCCACCTCATCAGCGCATATCAATGAAGGAGAAAAATTACCTGTTTACAAAATATTATTCCAAACTATGAAACATGATTTTTTTTTCAAAATTTTGTTTGTTTAGCAAAAAATAAAAATCCCAGCTGTGAATAAATACCACCAAAAGAAATCTCTATTTGTGGGAAAAAAAATGATAAAAATTTCATTTGGGTACAATGTTGTATGACCGCGCAATTGTCATTCAAAGAGTGACAGCGCTGAAAGCCGAAAATTGGTCTGGGCAGGAGGGGAGTTTAAGTGCCCAGTAAGCAAGTGGTTAATAACAAACCTGTTATACTTATCTGCTCTGTGTAATGGTATTGCACAGAGCAGCCCCGATCCTCTTCTTCTCAAGTCGCTCGCTGGCGCTCCTGGCGCCTATCCCTTGACCAGTGCCCCTCAATAGCAAGCCGCTTGCTGTGAGGGCACTGGTGCACGCTCACTCCTGAGCTCCATAAGACACATGGAGCCTCAACTCTGCCTCCACTCTGGCCAATTCTGTTTGCACACATTTATTGTAAACCACAAAGGATTAAAAACACTCACAAGAAAATCTAGGTAACAAGCGTAAAAATCATCAGCTCACCATGCGGACCCCCCAACTCAAATTTGTTTATAAAAAAGCACCAACATTGAGAAACATATTAGCCCCAGATGTTATAGACCCCCTAGGAACAATAATGGTGGTAGATTGTTTCCATCTTTAGTGGGGTTCTACGCCTGTGGTAAATGTAAGGCGTGAAGGACTTCAAAGTATAATAATAAGAGGAAGAGAGATTTTTTGTCCACAACTAGGGATAAGCCGAACGGACCGAAAATTCGCACGAACGTTAGAACCCCATTGACGTCTATGGGACTCGAACGTTCGAAATCAAAAATGCTCATTTTAAAGGCTAATTTGCATGGTATTGTCCTAAAAAGGGTTTGGGGACCCGGGTCCTGCCCCAGGGGACATGTATCAATGCAAAAAAAAACTTTTAAAAATGGACGTTTTTTTGGGAGCAGTGATTTTAATGATGCTTAAAGTAGAAGAAAAAGTGAAATATTCCTTTAAATATTGCACCTGGGGGGTGTCTATAGTATGCCTGTAAAGTGGCGCATGTTTCCCGTGCTTAGAACAGTCCCTGCACAAAATGTCATTTTTAAAGGAAAAAAAGTCATTTAAAACTGCTTGCGGGTTTAATGTAATGTCGGGTCCTGGCAATATGGATGAAAATCAGTGAGACAAACGGCATGGGTACCCCCCAGTCCTTTACCAGGCCCTTTGGGTCTTGTATGGATATTAAGGGGAACCCCGCAACCAAATTAAAAAAGGAAACAGCAGAACAGCAGTATACAGGCGGTGCAAACAAGACAGGGACTGTAGGTTTGCTGTTAAGTAGAATCTGTTTGTAATTTTAAACTGATACATTTTTAACGTGCTTAGCTCCATCCAAAAAAATATTTTTTAAGCTTTTTAGAAAACATAGGGAAGGGTTATCACCCCTGTGACATTTGTTTTGCTGTCTGTGCTCCTCTTCAGAAGATTGAACCTCACTTTTTGTCCCATTGACAAATGTTTTTTGAAAATTCAGTTTGGTGATAAAGCATCAGTTGAAAGGAGAAATGTTTTTCCCATATTAACTCTTACAGGAGAGAATTTCCCTTCCTAGGGGTAGATTTCATCTCACTTCCTGTTGTCTCCTTCCGTTTGCAAGTGGGAGTCATTTGTAAGTTGGATGTTTGAAAGTAGGGGCCTGCCCTATATACTCAGCAGAAATTTGGGCCTTAGGTGTTGTTGTGGCCACAACACTGTAAGCCCTCACAGGGCCCTGCTGTGAAATATTAGATCAAGAATTGTAATTACATGCCCCTGTTGAACAGGGGCAGAAAAATTGGGCCTTTGGTGGTGGTGCTGGTGCCACCACACTGTAAGTCCTCACTCGCTCTTGGTGGACACAGAAACGGGCCCTGCTGTGAAATATTAGATCAAGAATTGTAATTACATGCCCCTGTTGAACAGGGGCTGAAAAATTGGGCCTTAGGCACTGGTGCTGGTGGCACAACACTGCATCCCCTCACTGATACTCTAGTTGGAACGCAGGAACGAGCCCTGCTGCAAAGTATTGCATCAAAAATTGTAATTACACTGGTGGCGGCGCCCAGAACCAAAAATGTTCTTACAAGCTATCAGCATGATCATTGAGGAGGAAGAGGATAATTATTCAGGATAGTCACTCAGCATCAGCATAGGCAGTCTTTGAAGGGATCTGAGATTTAAAAAAAAAATATTCGGTTACATCAGCATCAGGTGCTTGGTAGCTGGTGGTGATCCAAGACTGATTCATTTTTATGAAGGTCAGTCGATCGACCGAGTCAGTGGACAGACGCACCCTGTGGTCGGTTACAAAGCCTCCAGCAGCACTGAATGTGCGTTCCGAAAGAACGCTGGATGCAGGACAGGCCAGTAGCTCAATTGCATACTGTGCAAGCTCTGGCCAGTGATCCATCCTCAAGACCCAGTAACCCAGTGGATTTTTGGTGGGAAAGGTGTACAAGTCAGATCTTTCCCCCAGGTATTCCTGCACCATGTAAAACAGACGCTGGCGATTTTTGCTGGAACCGATCATACCTTGGGGCTGTGGACTAAAAAATTGTCTGAACACATTGGTCAGACGGCCACCTTCTCCACTGCTCCTTCTTTGACTGACCGAAGCCTCAGCAACACGTTGTCCAGAAACAGGAGTTTGTAACCTCCCAGTCTCTGGGAACGCGTTGCACAGACCTTTTTGCAAGGCCTCCCGAAGATGTTTCATCCTCTGCTCCCTCTGCGATGGCAAGATAAGGTCTGCAACCTTACCCTTGTAACATGAATCAAGGAGGGTTGCCAGCCAGTATTGGTACTTCTCCTTGATACCACGAATACGAGGATCCTTACGCAGGCTTTGCAGGATCAGGGAGGCCATGCAGCGTAGGTTTGCTGAGGCATTCGGTCCGGAGTCCTCTGGGTCACTAAGGACGACATGGTCCGCAGCCACCTCCTCCCAGCCATGTACAAGTCCATGTGTTTCTTGGGACTGATCCCTTAAAGACTGCTGCTGATGCTGAGTGCCAGGCTCCACCTCCATACTGACACAATCCTCCTGCTCTTCCTCTTGTCCTCTTCCTGTGTGATCGGTGGGCACGCAGGAACACTGTCTGGATAAAGGGGGCCTTGAGAGCTAAGGAAGTCCTCCTCTTCCTGCCTCTGTTCTGCCTCAAGTGCCCTGTCCATTATTCCACGCAGCGTGTGCTGGACAAGGGGGACAGTGTCACTGATGCATGCACTGTCACTGCTCACCATCCTCGTGGCCTCCTCAAATGGTGACAGGACAGTGCATGCATCCCTGATCATGGCCCACTGGCATGGGGAAAAAAAAACAAGCTCCCCTGACCCTGTCCTGGTGCCATAGTCGCACAGGTACTCATTGATGGCCCTCTGCTGCGTGTGCAGCCGCTGCAGCATGGCCAACATTGAGTTCCACCTGGTGGGCATGTTACAGATTAGGCGGTTCTTGGGCAGGTTAAACTCCTTTTGGAGGTCCGCCAGCCGAGCACTGGCATTATATGACCGGCGGAAATGCACACAGACTTTCCTGGCCTGCCTCAGGACATCCTGTAAGCCCGGGTACCTGCCCAAGAATCGCTGCACCACCAAGTTAAGGATGTGAGCCAAACAGGGCACATGGGTCATTTGTCCCTGTCGGAGGGCAGAGAGGAGGTTGGTGCAAAAGTTGCAAACCACCATTCCTGCCTTAAGTTGGCGTGGCGTCAACCACCTCTGAACCTGCAGAGCTGACAAAACCTCTGCCCCAGTGTGGCTCCTGTTCCCCAAGCACACCAGCTCAAGCACCGCATGGCATCTTTTGGCCTGCTACTTGCGTAGCCCCTTGAACGCCTACGGAGCAACGCTGGTTCCGAGGACAAAGCACAGGAAGAGGACATGGAGGAAGAAGAAGAGGAGAGGGTGGAGGAGAGAGGTGTGTCACAATCATTAGTAAAGGCATTTTAGAGGCGTGGTGGTGGAACAACCTCCAACACTACTGCACCTTGTCCTGCATCCTTCCCAGCTGCCAGCAGAGTCACCCAATGCGCGGTGAAACTTAGGTAACGTCCCTGTCCATGCCTGCTGGACCATGGCTTTGGCCAATTACAGCTCTCTCTACCGATGGCGCTGTGATTGGCCAAGCATGCGGGTCATAGATCATGCATTGTATCACATGCTCCGCTAGGGGGGTAGTCTATATGCTTCAAGACAGAATTAAAGAACATATTAGGAATGGGAAAAGGGAAGATAGCATCCCTAAACATTTTAGAACTGGGGGGTGGAAAAGGTAGTAAAGCATTGGAGAGGGGGAACTTTATCAGGCAACTAAGTAAGAGAGAGTCCTTTTGGATATACGAAGCCAAAGTTCAAGCACCTTTCGGCATGAATTCAGATTTTGACATGAATTGTTTCCTCTCTGATAAACAAATAGAGAATTTTCCTTCTGACTATTACTTTTGTGTTATTGTACTACTGTGTTTTATGTATGCATTTAAAGAAAAATGTATACACTTTTTTTAATATATAAATTCATGTACCTATTTTCCATATATGTTTATGTACATTTTTTTCATTTAGATTTTTTTATAATTTTTACATATATATACATATATACACCCGCATGCTTTGGCCAATCACAGTGCCGTAAGCAAACAGAGCCATAATTGGCCAAAGGCAGGGTGCCTTTGGCCAGTTATGGCTCAGGGGATTAAGTACACGCCCCACACTAAATAAGGCCGCCTGCACGTCGGCCGTGTGTAGTGTGTTCCGGCGTTCAGAGAGAGAGAGAGAGAGAGAGAGAGAGAGAGAGAGAGATTGAGTCATTTAATTTCATTTAGATAGATTGAGCAGACAGTTGATTCAGTTCAGTTGATTCAGATATATATATATATATATATATATATATATATATACACACACACACACACACACACACACACTCCAGGCTTTGTATATTTTATATATATATATATATATATATATATATATATACACACACACACACACAATTTAGCTAGATCTCACTGCAGACTGTTTCTATTGTTCTGTTCCTAATATACTACAGGCAGGCAGTTCATTCAGTTAGCTGCAGTATATTCAGTACTGTATCCTGTGCAGCTAGATCTTGCTGCAGACCATTCCTGTTGTTCTCTTCCGAATATACTACAGGCAGGCAGTTGATTCAGTTAGCTGCAGTATATTCAGTACTGTATCCTGTGCAGCTAGATCTCACTGCAGACCGTTCCTGTTGTTCTGTTCCTAATATACTACAGGCAGGCAGTTGATTCAGTTAGCTGCAGTATATTCAGTACCTTATCCTGTGCAGCTAGATCTCACTGCAGACTTTTCCTGTTCTCTTCCTAATATACTACAGGCAAGCAGTTGATTCAGTTAGCTGCAGTATATTCAGTACTGTATCCTGTGCAGCTAGATCTCACTGCATGCACTATGACCCGCATGCTTTGGCCAATCACAGCGCCGTAAGCAAACAGAGCCATAATTGGCCAAAGGCAGGGAATTAAGTACACGCCCCACACTAAATAAGGCCACCTGCACGTCGGCCGTGTGTAGTGTGTTCAGAGAGAGAGAGAGAGAGAGAGAGAGAGAGAGAGAGAGAGTCATTTAATTTCATTTAGATAGATTGAACAGACAGTTGATTCAGTTACTAATTATGTGGGGGTCTTGTGAGCCAAAGATGGACTGATGCCTCTGTGAGGTGAAACAAATATAGATAACCTGCAAACACTAACCATGTTACATTGCGTGCATAAACCAAAAAATATAAATAAACGTGCCTGCGCTGAAAAAACAGATATAACCCAATAGTTGGGAGGTGCATATATAGTGTAAAACTATACTACAAAATTTCAATATAAAAAAAAAAAAAAAAGCTAGTAATATATGAATTATAGAATGAATACAATCCTTATATATATTTTTTTTTGCATGTTGCACTTTATGGGATACTTTTATATATGTGGTTATAAATATAAGATCAAAGTGCAAAATCAAGTGTCCACATTTAAAAAGTTCAATTCATTGATATCAACACATAAAGTGCAAGTAAGTGGTGTCCACAAAAAACAGTGTTCCTCATGCTCCTCCTTAATGGTGTTCACAATCCAGCATGCTTCAGTGCTGTCCTGTGACCCCCCACTTGTGCTTGCACTCACCTCTGAGCGTGTGACACTGTAATTAAACGGTGTCTAAACACGCATTGGAGCCACCCCTTGGGCTCATACAGGGTATGCTGGTATAAACTCCACCACTCTCAGATGTCATCAGATAGTCTCACATACAAGAAAGAAAAAGCTCCATAGTGTGATACAGTAGGGATTTATTTAAAATATATTAAAACTTCCCTCCAGAAGGGTACTCACAATATGTAGGTGCGTGAGTGCACCAATCTTTCCAGAGAGTGTTTGTATAAAACAAGCGTTTGTATGGCGTGCAGTGTGTCGTTCCTCATCTACCTCTGTTGCTGACAGCTCCGTCCTACCCCTCCCCGACGCGTATTCGGCACAGGGATCACGTGCCTTCCTCTGGGGGATCTAACAATCCCCCATTTTATATAAGGATTGTATTCATTCTATAATTTATATATTACTAGCTTTTTTTTTTTTTTTTTTATTGAAATTTTGTAGTATAGTTTTACACTATATATGCACCTCCCAACTATTGGGATATATGTGTTTTTTCAGCGCAGGCACGTTTTTTTATATTTTTTAGTTGATTCAGTTAGCTCCAATATATATACTAAATTTATATATATATATATATATATATTTAGTATATATAGGACAACAGGAACAACAGTTCCTGTTGTTCTCTTCCTATTATTCCTATTATACTACAGGCAGGCAGTTCATTGAGTTAGCTGCAGTATATATATATATATATATTATTATATATATATTATATATATTATACAGTTTAGCTAGATCTCACTACAGACCGTTCCTGTTCTGTTCCTAATATACTACAGGCAGGCAGTTCATTCAGTTAGCTGCAGTATATTCAGTACTGTATCCTGTGCAGCTAGATCTTGCTGCAGACCGTTCCTGTTGTTCTCTTCCTAATATACTACAGGCAGGCAGTTCATTCAGTTAGCTGCAGTAAATTCAGTACTGTATCCTGTGCAGCTAGATCTCGCTGCAGACCGTTCCTGTTGTTCTGTTACTAATATACTACAGGCAGGCAGTTCCTTCAGTTAGCTGCAGTATATTGAGTACTGTGTCCTGTGCAGCTAGATCTCACTGCACACCTTTCCTGTTCTCTTCCTAATATACTACAGGCAGGCAGTTCATTCAGTTAGCTGCAGTATATTCAGTACCTTATCCTGTGCAGCTATATCTTGCTGCAGACCATTCCTGTTGTTCTCTTCCTAATATACTACAGGCAGGCAGTTGATTCAGTTAGCTGCAGTATATTGAGTACTGTATCCTGTGCAGCTAGATCTCACTGCAGACAGTTCCTGTTGTTCTCTTCCTATTATACTACAGGCAGGCAGTTGATTCAGTTAGCTGCAGTATATTCAGTATATATATATATATATATATATATATATATATATATATATATACACATACACACACACACACACATCACAGCTTTGTGCATCTACATCTCACTGCAGGCCATTCCTGGTGTACCTATTCAAATACATCAAATACAGTATGTCTGGAAGGCCAACAAGGAGAGGCAGATACTCACAGGCCACTAAAAGAGGGCAAGCAGGCTCTGTGTCTACAGCCAACATTGCTGGTCGTGGACACGGTGCATCCTCAGCACGTGGCCGTGGGGCACGCTTGTCCTTTTTTTCGGCAGCTGGCCGTGTTGAGCCACAACATGCAGAAGAGTTGGTAGAGTGGTTGACCAAGCCGTCCTCATCCTCCTCATCCTCTGTCACGCAGGCTCAGAGTATGTCAGTCACTCCTTACCTAGCCCCATCCATGCCCTGAGGAGTCCCCTGAACTGTTCGACCACAGTGTTGGGTACATGCTGCAGGAGGATGAGCAGCGTTTTGAAGGCTCCAATGATGGTACCCAGATTGAGGAAGGCAGTAACGTGAGCCCAGAGAGAGGGGGTGCCCAAGAAGGAAAAAAACTGGCAGTCATGTTCCTCCAGCTGCAGCATACTGCCAGGTTTGTTCCAGTGATGAGGAGGGAGGAGATGATGAGGTCACTGACTCTACATGGATGCCTGATAGGAGAGAGGAGGAGGAGGAGGCACATCTCCAATGAGGCAAGATGCCATCCAGGGGCCAGCTTAAGGGCAGCCAACCAACTGCATCACACCGGCATGGCATTGCTGACTCAGCGTGTTTTTCCAAAAGTTCTTTGATGTGGGCCTTTTTTGAGACGTGTGTAGCAGATCGCACCATTGCTGTTTGCAACATATGTCTGAAGCGTATCAAGCGTGGCCAAAACAGCAGCCGCTTGGGCACCACATGCTTGACCAGACATATGTCGAACTCCCATGCAGTCCATTGGCAAGCATTCTTAAAAGACTCACACCAAAGAACAAGGCGGACCTCTCCTTGCTCCTCATCAGCTGGGATCTCCAACCCCACTATACCTTTAGTTCTCTCAGAAACCTGCACTGAGCGGAATGAAGGTGTAGAATTAGATGTGCCAAGTACTTGCGGGCAATCTGCTATCACTACACCAACGTCCAATTGTAGCAGGCAAATCTCCCTACCCCAGTTGCTAAACCAGCTAAAGAAATTCGCTCCCAGCCATCCACATGCCCAGCAGCTAAATGCTAGCTTGGCTAAATTGCTAGCACTCCAACTGCTGCCTTTTCAGCTGGTAGACTCCGCCCCCTTTTGTGAATTTGTGGAATGTGCAGTACCTCAGTGGCAGGTTCCCAAACGCCACTTTTTTTCACAGAAGGCGATTCCAGCTCTCTACCGCCATGTGGAAGGCAATGTCTTGGCCTCGCTGGACAGGGCGGTCAGCGGTAAGGTGCATATTACCGCTGACTCATGGTCCAGCAGGCATGGACAGGGGCGTTACCTATCTTTCAC
Source organism: Aquarana catesbeiana (assembly GCF_042186555.1). NCBI lineage: Eukaryota > Metazoa > Chordata > Amphibia > Anura > Ranidae > Aquarana > Aquarana catesbeiana. The sequence goes on along the minus strand of NC_133334.1, from coordinate 13,362,769 downwards.
GGCACACTGGGTGACCCTGCTGGCAGCTGGGAAGGATGCAGGACAGGGTGCAGTATTGTTGGAGCATGTTCCGCCACCACGCCTCCAAAATGCTACTAGTGGTGATTCTACCACACCTCTCTCCTCCACCCCCTCCTCTTCTTCTTCCTCCATGGCCTCTTCCTCTAAAGATTTGTCCTTGGAACCAGCAGTGCTCCGTAGGCGTTCAAGGGGCTACGCAAGTACTCAGGCAAAAAGATGCCATGCAGTGCTTGAGCTGGTGTGCTTAGGGGACAGGAGCCACACTGGGGTAGAGATTCTGTCAGCTCTAACAAAAAACAGAAAGGAGAGGGCGCACCGGCCTTGTGCATTATCTTTAAAAAAGTTTATTAAAAAAGAAAACGTAAAAGTTACTACTCACAAGGGTAGATGAAAATCACGCATAATGGTCTAATGATGGTGGTGGTAGATCCACCGATGGCAGTCTCCAGACCTATGGACAAGATGCGCAGACCGCTGTTGGCTGACGCGTTTTCGAAGGTAGCACCTTCTTCTTCAGAGCCTAGCAGTGTTCATCTCTTACAGCTACTTAAATAGTGTGCTCATCTAGGAAGCACAGACCAGACTGACCCAGGAGCCACTCCCATGTAGATGGGCGGTCTAGAGGCGGGCCCTGACACAGCACCATAGAAACCATTTGTATACACATATAAGGACATACCAAAATGTATGGGGAGCACAAGTGCACAAAACATGAGTGTGGCATGTGTCTCAAAGAGGGGGGGGGGATCCAACAATGATGACAGGGGTTAATGTGCGCATAGAGTGTGTAGTGCGGCACATCAGACAGCCAGGCAAGCTCTAATCTTAAAATCCCATAAATGCGGCCACTTGCATAAACAAAGATAGCTATAGCTATCAAATCGTATGTAAAAGTCTGCACCATAGACAGCATATAAGAGATGTCATAAGGGACAATAATTACCTAAAACAGCAGGACCCATCCACACTAGTCTTCTAAGGAGACGAATAACTTCATCCCCAAAGTGTGTAAATACAAAAGATCTTACCTCAAGAACGCTGTATGACTATAGGCGTGGGTTGGAACGCACGCCATATTCGTTGTGTGTTGTGCGGTCCAGGGAGCGGAAGTGAAAACTCCGTGTCACTTCCTGTGCGCCCGCTGTCACTCTGGGATGTGTCAGCAATAGGAAATGCCTGCAGCCATGTAAGGGAAGACGAACTATAGAGGCTGAAAGCAGAGACATACCAAAATGGCAAAAACGAATACACCATATCAAGGGAATGGAAAGACTTTGGGACAAAAAAACATGTATCTAATTTGCCAATAGCATCCATGCACTTGTAAACACTTGCAACCCCACACGAATAATATGTGTCTACATGTACACAAAGGGAGCATGTTGATCAGTAATGTCGCTGAATAAAGGAATAAATGGCCAAATAGTCAACAAGGCATGCACACTTACATGTAAACACTCATAAATATACACACACACGCATATGTGTGTATGCATATATAACGTGTGCATGCCAAGTGACATATGTAGGTAAGAGATGAAAACCTGCACTCCAATTACAGATAAAGTTATATAAATAATACATATTAAATGAGCGCATGGTTATCATTAAAAATGGTATACAATAACATTCCAATACATAGATAAAACAGAGTAAAAAGGTTCCCAGATAGAATAAATATTTTCCAATGAATGCATATTTCTGTATATATACATACACAATCCATTACTATCCCTACAGAAATACCTTTGTTCAGCAAAAGAAAAAAAGGGGGATCACAATTGATAAACTGTTAAAAAATTGTAATATATATATATATTCACTTGTAGAGGAGAACCGCACTCTGCTTACAGTTTAGTGCCAGCAATCAGGTCTTCCCACCGACCTTCTATCCATTGAAGCACATCTGAAGGTTTCATTCCAATCATTCATTTAAATACAGGTTTAGTGAAGTACTTCACATATGGAATCAATATGGCTAATTAGTTCAAATCGCATACCATTTAACATCTATATATGCATATGTTTATCTATAACATGCCATTAAAGCAAGGATAAGCAGCAGGTGTCAAATCTCTCAATCTCCTCACTCCCATTTTAATATGTTCAGAATACCTATAAAGATGCAGGGAAATGGTACATTCATGAGTAAAACAAAAAGATATCCCCATCATAAAGTTATTTTATCTGGCTACTTTTAAATGCTTATTCCAACAATTAAACAAATAAATAAAGATCCAAATCAACGTTTAAGCCATATGGAGCAATAGTATTTAAAAAATGTATCCAGTATACTTTTCTTTTTCTTAGAATCAATTCACGGTTGCCCCCTCTCCTATTTTTCTCAAATAGAGAGAATTTTAAGGAAAAAAACTTTTAGGAGGGAAGTTTAAGGAAAAAAAACTTACATTAAAATGCCCATCAATGCAGCCTCATCAGTGTTCATCTGCAGCCTTGTTAGTGTCATTGCAGCCTTTTCAGTGTCAGTGCAGCCTTGCCCCAGTGTCCATTGCAGCCTTGTCAGTGCAGCTTTGCCCCAGTGCAGTCTTGTCAGTGCAGCTTTGCCCCAGTGCAGTCTTGTCAGTGCAGCTTTGCCCCAGTGCAGTCTTGTCAGTGCAGCTTTGCCCCAGTGCAGTCTTGTCAGTGCAGCTTTGACCCAGTGCAGCCTTGTCAGTGCAGCTTTGCCTCAGTGCAGCCTTGTCAGTGCAGCTTTGCCCCAGTGCAGCCTTGTCAGTGCAGCTTTGCCCCAGTGCAGCCTTGTCAGTGCAGCTTTGCCCCAGTGCAGCCTTGCCCCCAGTGTCAATGCTTGCCGCCGCCGCCGACATATACATAGCTTCATGTAGTTTTAAATATGGCGCCACGGAGTTCAGAGGGACTCGGCGGAGCTGAACGATTGATACACATAGTCGAGTGTATCCGGCTCTTTCCGGCGCCGCTCACAGTCCCGCCCAGTCCTGCCCTATGATGGACATAACACAGGTCCAATGGCGGGACTGGGCGTGACTGTGAGCGGCGCCGGAAAGAGCCGAATACACTCGACTATGTGTATCTCAGCTCCGAGCAGTCACTGTGATTTCGGCGGCGCTCATTCAGCTCCGCCGAGTCCCTCCGAACTCCGCGGCGCCACATTTAAAACAACGCGCTATGTGAATGTCGCCGATAGATCACAATTAGCGGGGATCGGCGTATAACACGCCCCCACTATTTTCCCCTGATTTTTTTCCCCGAAACAGAATAATAAATCAATCTGTAAACAGGAATATGGGAACATGAATATAACCGCACAACCTGTGCGTACTATTGCTCTAGAATATACATATATAAGGCCCTCTGAAAGCTAAAAATAAACATAAAAAAAAAATATATTGAATAAAAATGGATGAATAAAAACGGATGCATATATATGTGTATGTGTAGGAGGGAAGAAAAAAGGGGGGGTTGAAATGAGGGGGGGAAGGGGGGGGTGGTTTGGGGGGATACCTTATACCATCACACTATTTTATGTATCTTGGGGTCTTCGTTGAGACCTCTGGGAGCGAGACTACCGAGGGTGAAAATCCAGTAGGCCTCGTGCTTACATAGTCTCTGGTGTTTCCTCCCTGAGTCTAACTCACCCCCAATTGACTCAATTCCAAATACCCTCATACCTGCAGGATTTCCTTGGTGGGCTTCTAAAAAATGGTGGGGAACTGGATATTTATCCCTTAAATTAATGATGCCACACTTATGCTCTCCTATTCTGACCCTCATAGGGCGCTGAGTGCGGCCGACATAGAGACGGCCACAGGGGCAAACAATGCTATAGACTATATACTCAGTCCCGCAGTTCATGAACTGTTTGAGTTTGTGGACCCTTCCATCTCTCCCTTCAATGGTTTTCTTTCTGTGCCACATGTACATACATGTGCCACAGTTTTTAACGCCGCACTTGTAGCTCCCTTTCTGATCAAATATTGTGGTCCAAAGGCTAGTGGGTCTATTGGTAGTATTATTTACCCTACTAGGTGCAACAAGGCTCCTAAGGTCACGTGGTTTACAGAACACAATATTAGGATGGTCTGGAAGTGTGTCACCTAGCACGGGGTCGTGTTTAAGGATGTTCCAATTTCTCTTTAGGATGTTCTGGATCTCAAAGGCCTTGTTCGTATACTGGGTGGAGAATCTAAACTGTTGGGTATCAGGTGTGGTATGGCGTAGGGGACCAATGGTGTCATCTGATAGATTATTATAGAGAACCAGATATTTATTAAAAGCCGTCTCAATATGGCTTGCATCATAATCTTTTTCTCTAAATTTCTGTATAAGAAGCTTACTCTGTTCTAAGTAGTCTTCTTTTTTCGAACATGTATGCCTCAGGCGACAAAATTGACCATAGGGGACGTTTTGTATCCACCCTGGGTGGTGATTGCTTTTGGCATATAGGTACGAATTACCTCCACTAGGTTTAAAGTGGGTTCTAGAACAGATGTCACCATCGGGATCTCCCTGAAGTTCTAGATCTAAAAAAACTAAACACTTGCTGTCTATAACATGTGTAAATTCTATGGCAAAGGAGTTGTTCTTACAATACTCGAAAAAGTTATTAAGATCATCATCTGACCCATCCCATATGATCAAAATATCGTCAATATATCTGGCGTACAGCACCAGTTTGGCCCCAAAAGGATTGTTTTTCAATATATAAGTGTTCTCCCAGAGGCCTATGAAAATATTGGCATATCTGTCAGCTCTGCAGGTGCAGGCTCAGAGGTGGTTGACGCCACGCCAGCTTCAGGCAGGAATGGTGGTTTGCGACAATAGCACCAACCTCCTCTCTGCCCTCTGACGGGGACACTTCACCCATGTTCCCTGTTTGGCTCACATCCTTAATTTGGTGGTGCAGCGGTTCTTGTGCAGCTACCCGGGCTTACAGGATCTCCTGAGGCAGGCCAGGAAAGTCTGTGGGCATTTCCGACAGTCATATAATGCCAGTGCTCGACTGGCTGACCTCCAAAAGGAATACAACCTGTCCAAGAACTGCCTAATCTGTCACATGCCCACCAAATGGAACTCAACATTGGCCATGCTGCAGCAGCTGCACACGCAGCAGAGGGCCATCAATGAGTACCTGTGCGACTATGGCACCAGGACAGGGTCAGGGGAGCCTGGCTTTTTTTTGCCATGCCAGTGGCTCATGATCAAGGATGCATGCACTGTCCTGTCACCATTTGAGGAGGCCACGAGGATGGTGAGCAGTGACAGTGCATGCATCAGTGATACTGTCCCTCTTGTCTACCTGTTGGAGCACATGCTGTGTGTAATAATGGACAGGGCACTTGAGGCAGAATAGAGGGAGGAAGAGGAGGACTTCCCTACCTCTCAAGGCCCCCTTTATCCAAACAGTGTTCCTATGGGCCTGCCGATCACACAGGAAGAGGAGGAGAAGGATTGTGTCAGCATGGAGGTGGAGCCTAGCACTCAGCATCAGCAGAAGTCTTCAAGGGATCGTTTACAGTAACCAGAAACCCATGGACTTGTACGTGGCTGGGAGGAGGTGGCTGCGGATCAGGTCGTCCTTAGTGACCTAGAGGACTCTGGCCTGAATGCCTCAGCAAACCTATGCTGCATGGCCTCCCTGATCCTGCAAAGCCTGCGAAAGGACCCTCGAATTTGTGGTATCAAGGAGAGGGATCACTACTGGCTGGCAACCCTCCTTGATCCACGTTACAAGGGTAAGGTTGCGGAACTTATCCAGCCATTGCAGAGGGAGCAGAGTATGAAACATCTTCGGGAGAACTTGCAGAAAGGTTTGTGCAAAGCGTTTCCAGAGCCTAGGAAGTTACAAATTTCTGGTCCTGGACAACGTGTTGCTGAGGCTTTGGTCAGTCACAGAAGTAGCGGTGGAGAAGGTGGCCGTCTGACAGATGCATTCAGACAATTTTTTAGTCTGCAGCCCCAAGGTCTGATCGGTTCCAGCAACCATCGCCGGCATCTGATTTACATGGTGCTGCAATACCTAGGGGCAAGATCAGACTTGGAGACCTTTCCAACCGAAAATCCTCTGGGTTACTGGGTCTTGAGGATGGATCACTGGCCAGAGATTGCACAGTATGTAATTGAGGTACTGGCCTGTCCTACATCCAGCGTTCTTTCAGAACGCACATTCAGTGCTGCTGGAGGCTTTGTAACCGATCACAGAGTGCGCCTGTCCACCGACTCGGTTGTTCGGCTTACCTTCATAAAAATGAATCAGTCTTGGATCACCAGCTACCAACCGACTAATTTTTTTATGAATGTGAGATCCCTTGAAGACTGCCTATGCTGCCTATGCTGATGCTGAGTGACTATCCTGTTATGCTGAGTGGCTATCCTATTCCTCCTCAATGTTCTTGTTGATAGCTTGTAAAAACATTTTTGGTTCTGGGCACCACCACCAGTGCCTAAAGCCCAGTTTTTCTGCCCCTGTTCAACAGGGGCGTGTAATTACAATTTTTGCTGTAATATTTTGCAGCAGGACTTGTTCCTGCACTCAACTAGAGTATCTGTGAGGGGTTGCAGTGTTGTGGCACCAGCACCAGTGCCTAAAGCCCAGTTTTTCTGCCCCTGTTCAACAGGGGCGTGTAATTACAATTTTTGCTGTAATATTTTGCAGCAGGACTTGTTCCTGCGCTCAACTAGAGTATCTGTGAGGGGTTGCAGTGTTGTGGGACCAGCACCAGTGCCTAAAGCCCAATTTTTCTGCCCCTGTTTAACAGGGGCATGTAATTACAGTTTTTGCTGTAATATTTTGCAGCAGGGCTTGTTCCTGCGCTCAACTAGAGTATCTGTGAGGGGTTGCAGTGTTGTGGCACCACCGCCAGTGCCTAAAGCCCAATTTTTCTGCCCCTGTTCAACAGGAGCGTGTAATTACAATTTTTGCTGTAATGTTTTGCAGCAGGGCTTCTTCCTGCGCTCAACTAGAGTATCTGTGAGGGGTTGCAGTGTTGTGGCACCACCTCCAGTGCCTAAGGCCCAATTTTTCTGCCCCTGTTTACAGGAGTGTGTAATTACAATTCTTGATATAATATTTCACAGCAGGGCCCGTTCCAGTGCCCACCAAGAATAACTGTGAGGGCTTACAGTGTTCTAGTACCACCAACACCCAAGGCGCAAATTTCTGTATATAGGGCAGGCCCCTACTTTCAAACATCCAACTTACAAACAACTCCTACTTACAAACGGAAGGAGACAACAAGAAGTGAGAGGAAATCTACCCCTAGGAAGGGAAATTCTCTCCTGTAAGAGTTAATATGGGAAAAAGGTGTCTCCTCCATTGATGCTTTATCACCAATCCTTGTTTCCCTAAAAAACCCAAATTTTCAAATTCCAATTGTCATTGGGACAGAAAGTGAGGTGAAATCTTCTGAATAGGGGTACAGACAGCAAAACAAATGTTACAGGGGTGATAACCCTTCCCTATGTTTTCCAAAAAGCTTAACAATAGATTTTTTGGCTGGAGCTATACTTTCAAAATGTACCTGTTCCAAATTACAAACAGACTTAACTTAAGAACAAACCTACAATCCCTGTCTTTCTTGGGACTGCCTGTATACTGCTGTTTAGAGTATATAGGTCCTGGGGGCCCCACGCTTTTTCTTTTTATAATTTGGGTGCGGGGTTCCCCTTAATATCCATACAAGACCCAAAGGGCCTGGTAATGGGCTGGGGGGTTACCCATGCCTTTTTTCTCAATAATTTTCATCCATATTGCCGGAACCCGACATTACAGTACATTACAGCCGCAAGCAGTTTTAATTGACTTTTATTCCTTTAGAAATGTCATTTTGCTCTCGGACTGTTCTAAACATGGGAAACACGCGCCACTTTACAGACATACTATAGACACCCCCCAGGTACGAAATTTAAAGGAATATTTCACTTTTATTTTTTCACTTTAAGCATCATTAACCACTTACCAACCGGCCCATAGCCGAATGACCGCTACAGGGCAGTCGGATAACTCTGGGAGGGCGTACAGTGACGTCCTCCCAGAATCCCGCTCTCACGCTCCCCCTGGGGCACGCATCCAAGAACATCCGTTGACCCAGCACATCACGGATCCTGGTAAATGACGCAGCGATCCCATGTAAACAAACCATGACGCCGGTTCCTCTCTCCCCTCTGTGTACTAATCGGTACAGTGTGAGAGGAGAGGGGGAGAGATCGGATGGCAGCAGCGCTGTGGGCTGGATGTGTAGTGCCCACAGCGCTGCTCTGTGACAATTGCAGTCACATCCATGCTGAGCCATCCCTCCATGCTCAGCAATACCCTGCAATACTCTGCAATGCTCTTCAATACTCTGCAATACTCTGCAATACCCTGCAATACTCTGCAATACCCTGCAATACCCTGCAATACTCTGCAATACCCTGCAATACCCTGCAATACTCTGCAATATCCTGAAATACTCTGCAGTACTCTGCAATACTCTGCAATACTCTGCAATACCCTGCAATACCCTGCAATACTCTGCAATATCCTGCAATACTCTGCAATGCTCTGCAATACTCTGCAATACTCTGCAATACCCTGCAATACTCTGCAATACCCCGCAATACCCTGCAATACCCTGCAATACCCCGCAATACTCTGCAATGATCTGCAATACTCTGCAATACCCTGCAATACCCTGCAATACTCTGCAATACCCTGCAATACCCCGCAATACCCTGCAATACCCTGCAATACCCTGCAATACCCTGCAATACCTCGCAATACCCTGCAATACCCCGCAATACCCTGCAATACTCTGCAATTCCCCCGAAATACCCTGCAATATTCTGCAATACCCCACAATACCCCACAATACCCTGCAATACTCTGCAATACCCATCCATACTCTGCCATACTCTGTCATACTCTGCCATACCCAGCTATACTCTGCCATACCCAGCCATACTCTGCAATACCCAGCCATACTATGCAATACCCAGCCATACTATGCAATACTCGGTGATACCCAGCCATACCCAGTCATACCCTGCCATACTCAGCCATACCCAGCCATGCTCAGCCATGCTCAGCCATACTCAGCCATACTCAGCCATACTCTGCCATACTCTGCCATACTCTGCCATGCTCAGCCATACTCGGCTGTACTCGGCCTCTGTATGTGGGCAGGCTGTGGAAGTCTCACGCATGTGGTATCGCCATACTCAGGAGGAGTAGGAGAATCTATTTTGGGGTGTCATTTTTGGTATGTGTACATGCTATGTGTTAGAAATATTGTATAAATGGACAACTTTGTGTTAAAAAAAATGTGTTTTAAACATTTCCTGCCCGCCGGCCGTCATATGACGTCCTTGACTTTGTCCAGGGATATCTGAATGATGGGTGCAGCTACAGGCATCATTCAGATATCATCTTTTTTAGCCAGCAATATCCTACACCATAAGAATGATCATAGTGGCTGTTCCACTGCTTGATCGTTCTTACGGGAGGCCAGAGGGGATATCCCCCTTCCCGTCGCCCTCTGGTGCTTCTACCGACTCACTGCTACGATGGAAGCCAAGATCGTTTTAATTTTTTTTTTATTTCAGGCTTCCCAGCCTAGTGGTGAGATGTGGGGTCTTATTGACCCCATATCTCACTGTAAAGAGGACCTGTCATGCCATATTCCTATTACAGGGGATGTTTACATTCTTTGTAATAGGAATAAAAGTGTGCAAAAAATTATTTTTTTGGAAAAAAGTGTCAAACTAAAATAAATAAAGTAAAATGAAAAAAAAAATAAAAAAATTTAAACCGCCCTTGTCCCCGTATGCTCGCACGCAGAAGCGAACGCATACGTAAGTCCCGCCCACATATGAAAATGGTGTTCAAACCACACATGTGAGGTATTGCTGCGAACGTTAGAGCGAGAGCAATAATTTTGGCCCTAGACCTCCTCTGTAACTCGAAACATGTAACCAATAAAAAATTTTAAAGCGTTGCCTATGGGGATTGTTAAGTAGCGAAGTTTGGCGCCATTCCACGAGCGTGTGCATTTTTGAAGAGTGACATGTTAGGTATCTATTTACTCTGCGTAACTTCATCTTTCACTTTATGCAAAAACATTGGGCTAACTTTTTTTTTTTTAAGCATTCCAAAAATTGCTGCGCAAATACCGTGAAATACCTTGGAATGTCTTCTTTCCAAAAAGGGGTCATTTGGGAGGTATTTGTACTTTTCTGGCATGTTAGGGTCTCAAGAAATTAGATAGGCCGTCAGTACTTCAGGTGTGATCAATTTTCTGATATTGGCACCATAGCTTTTGGACTCTATAATTTTCACAAAGACCAAATAATATACACCAATGTGTACTTATTTTTACCAAAGATATGTAGCAGTATAAATTTTGGCCAAAATTTATGAAGGAAAATTACTAATTTGCTAAATTTTATAACAGAAACAAAGAAAAATAAATTTTTTTACCGAATTTTCAGTCTTTTTTCTTTTATAGTGCAAAAAATAAAAAGCCCAACGGTGATTAAATACGAACAAAAGAAAGCTCTATTTGTGTGAAAAAAGGACAAAAAATTCATATGGGTACAGTGTCGTATGACTGAGTAATTGTCATTCAAAACGTGAGAGCACCAAAAGCTGAAAATTGGTCTGGTTAAGAAGGGATTTTAAATGCCCAGTGGTCAAGTGGTTAAAATCACTGCTCCCGAAAAAATGGCGGTTTTTAAAACTTTTTTTTGCATTGATTCATGTCTCCTGGGGCAGGACCCGGGTCCCCAAACACTTTTTAGGACAATAACTTGCATATTAGCCTTTAAAATTTGCACTTTTGATTTCTCACTTTAGAGTCCCATAGACTTTAACGGTGTTTGAATGTTCGCGCAAACTTTCGGTCCCCTACACGTGTTCTGGATATGAACCGAACCAGGGGGTGTTCGGCTCATCCCTAATACTCACACATAGGGGGTTATTTAATAAAGGGAAATCCACTGTGCACTTCCAAGTGCACTGCAAGTGTACCTGGAAGTGCAATCGCTGTAGATCTGAGGAGGACATGCAAGGAAAATAAAAAACAGCATTTTTGCTTGTACATGATTGGATGATAAAATCAGCAGAGCTTCCCCTCATTTCAGATCTTCCCCTCAGTTCTACAGCGACTGTGCTTCCAAGTGCACTTGTAGTGCAGAGTGCATTAGCCTTTAGTAAATCAACCCCATTGTGTACTGTGAAAAAAAAATGTAAACTTACATTTAAAGCGTTTGTTAACCCAAAAATATATATATATATATATATATATATATATATATATATATATTTTTTTTTTTTTGGGTTAACAAACGCTTTAAATGTAAGTTTACATTTTTTTTTCACAGTACACAATGGGGTTGATTTACTAAAGGCAAATGCACTCTGCACTACAAGTGGGCAGCAAGTGGGCAGCATTTAGTATGGGTGATGGTGGATATGACCTCAGAAGGGCATGATATACAAATGAATGCTGCCTTTATTTACATATCAATGCTGCTGGCCACCACTATTTACTTATGAATGCCACAACTATTTACATATGATTGCCAGTTATTTACATGTAAAGAGACTGCAGGTAAGTCATCTGTACACAACAATAGGGCAGAGCTGGGCAGAATTAGTAGCAGCACTTCACACTGAGATTTTGGGACACAGCACAGGACTAAAACTTCAAGGGACAAGGGAATTTAAACCAGGATAGTTGGCAAGTATAAGGCAGCTGCTTTGGGCTCCACAACAATGACAGGGCCCAGGGCAGCTGTCCTTTTTGCCCTGCCTTAAAGACGGCCCTGTCCCCGTGGGTTGGGTTGCCTCACTTCTGTGGTGGGTAGAGGTGGAGTCTCATCCCATTTCCTCTCTCTGCTACCTTAATATGTGAAGCGAGGGGGGCGTGGCCTAGCAAGCGAACGAGATGGCAGCACATTAGCGGAGCTCCGTGAACAGACACAGCCGACAGCACTTTACCCCGCTTACCTGGGTCGGGAGATGGGCAAACTGACTCACCAGACCTCTCACCCCAAAACACGCCGAACTCCAGCTTCTTCCTCGTCCAGAAGCATCTCGGAGCTACTGAAAGCCAAACCCGCGGACCGAGGCAGCGTGGCGGGACACAAGATGGCGTGCTCTCAGCAGGAGGAAGATGATTTTAGCGAGGAGTCACAATCTGCTCTGGAGGACACAGGTAGGAGTGGGACAAACAAACCCCTCACCTACGCCGACATGTCTGGCTTTGCAGAAGACATCAAAGCAACATTCTCAGCAGCCATTACAGACTTAAAGTCTAATCTGCTAGTGCTGTCTGACAAGATGGAGGCAGTGGAAGTGCAGGGAAAGCACAGAGACAGAGAACTAATCAGATTAGACAAGATCGCAGATACACATGTTTCCCACTTCATTGAAATGAACCGGCACATAGAGGACCTCGATAACCGAGGAAGGAGAAACAACATCAGGGTGAGAGGGATCCCTGAGTCTGTAGATAATGTTTAGATAATTCCTGCCCTGAAACGAGTATTTAACAGACTCTTGGAAAGACAGGAGGACTCAGACATAGAATTTGTCAGAGCACACAGAGCACTCAGAGCTAGAGGCCCAGACACTGCTCCTCCAAGAGACATAATATGCTGTCTGCAGAGTTTCCCTCTTAAGGAGGATATCATGAGGAAAGCAAGGAGGAATGATCACATCATTTTTAATGGGGCGAACATAATGTTATATCAGGACCTCTCACAGATTACACTGAAAAACCACAGGGCTCTGCGACCCTTCCTGGATAAACTAAGGGAAAGAGTTATAAGATACACATGGCGCTTCCCCTTTGCCCTTGTAATCACAGTCTCAGGAAAACAATTTGTGCTACGCACGCCAGATGACCTCCCTGATTTTTGTGCAGCCCTGGATTTGGATCTAATTGAGCTACCTGAATGGTACCAGGAGTTTACTCTACCCCCTCACACCAGAAGCCCGCCCAGCTCTCCTTTATCTACCCCTGATAAACAATTAACCAAGAAAATTAAACATGGAAAGGGAGGAGGAACAATAAGGGGGACCCCTGCATCACGTTCCACGCCATCCAGGTTTCACAAACTTGACTGATCCAGCACCCTTCCTACCAGAACCCTCCCTAATATTCTCCCGCACTAAGGAGTGAGCAATATGTTAAATAACTACTATCGGCCAATTTCTCATAGGCATGGACATAATAATACAATAAGACTCGCGTAATCCATTTCAGTTAAAGCGGTTGTAAAGGTAATTTTTTTTTTTAAAAAAATAACAAACATGTTATACTTACCTTCACTGTGCAGCTCGTTCTGCACAGAGTGGCCCCGAACCTAGTCTTCTGGGGTCCCTCGGCGGCTGTTTCAGCTCCTCCCCGCAAGCATTCACCACCTTAATGCGAGCTCCCTCGCATGGTGGTGAGTGCTTGCGGGCGCGCTCCCGTGATACAGCCGGCGGCTATAGCCGCTCGCTGTATCACTCGGCCCCGCCCCCCGGTGCGCCGCGTCATCGGATGTGATTGACAGCAGCGCGAGCCAATGGCTGTGCTGCTTTCAATCCATCCACTGCAGCCAATCAGCGACCAGACTGAGCTGCAGCGAAGATGACAAGAACGAGCAGCGAAGATTCGAGGCGTCAGGTAAGCAAAACGGGGGGGCTGGGGGCGGCGGTACTTTCAAAAGTTTTTTCACCTTAATGCATAGAATGCATTAAGGTGAAAAAATTTTTACCTTTACAACCCCTTTAACGGCTAAAGCAAACATAACCGAGTTGAGGTTTTAACATTGGGTTGATCTTAGTACATTGCAGTTAAGGCCTGGAAGTGGTTCCCTACCTAAGGCATCTTGAGAAGATGTGCTCTGAAACAGAATTACTAAGATGATATACAGATATTTGTGTTCCGTGATAGCTATTCATAGACTTTAGAATATAAATCAATCGCTTTGGACTACAATAGACCACAGGCCGGTCAAGTTGATCTGTTTATTCCTAATTACCGAAACCCAGATAATGACTCCTGGATGCTGATAGTAACCTAATACACGAGTCACTAGCTGCTACAGACAATGAACTATATTCATAAGAGAACTAAAAGGAAGGGGTTCTGGAACAGGAAGCTCTCTCTGGACCCAAACTCAAATGTTGCCTTAAAGAGGCTGTGTCGTTCTTTTTCTCCTTTCTACCTGACTTAACAGTTACCTAGTTTAATACAAGTTTTTCAAACTCTCTGACGCTGGCTTCCCACGTACCCACAAAAGTGTACCTGAGCCGAGATTCTAGACTCCGGTGCACTACTTAATTACTTTAGCGCAGTGTGTTAATTGACTAAATTATATATAATTACTCTATTAGGAAGTGAACTCACCTCTGTTGTTTTCTTTTTTATCTAATAACTCTCCTTCCTTCTCCCTTTCTCTCTCTGTACCCCTCCCCCCCACCACCCAACCAACCAATAATGTACTACGGTAGAGATTGGTCGTTAACAAGCACCTAAGAATCTATTACAGGACACACCTGTTGAATTCAACCACCCAACTACACTGATGGCCTACTCAGCACTGGGGAAGTCCCCCAGAGTGATCTCGCTTAACATAAGAGGACTCAATATCTCAGAGAAAAGGACATCACTCCTTCGGGAACTGAAGAAGGGTAAGCCACACTTTGTTTTCCTCCAGGAGACCCATTTTAAAACAGGTCATATTCCAAAACTCACCAATACCTACTTTAGGGAGGCCTATCACGCGACAAATGACGCAGCTAAAACGAAGGGAGTTTCGACCCTGGTGAGTAGAGATGCCCCATTTACCCTCAGAGATAGTCTAATGGACCCTTAGGGGCAGATACATCTTTCTCAAAGGCACATATTACGACAGACCCATCACGTTAGCAAACGTATACTTCCCTAATTCAGGACAGGTTACCTTTTGCCAAAAAATAGTGCGAGAACTGACAGGGTTTACATCAGGGCTACTCATACTGGGAGGGGACTTTAATGTGCCACTAAATCCAGCAGTCGACTCCTTTTTGGGGAAATCCTACATTAAATATAGCGCTCTTAAAAGAATTAAAACCCTCCTCAACTCCCTACAGTTAATAGATTCCTGGAGGTATCTCCACCCAGACACTAGAGACTTCTCACATAATTCAGCTCCACATAATAGACACTCACGTATAGACCTACCGTTCATCACTCAAAGAGACTTACCAAACGTGACGGATGCCCAAATAGGTGTTCAAGTGTTATCTGACCATGCACCGATATCCCTGACGATAGATTTAAGCACACCAGCCCCTAGATCGAACATATGGAGACTTAATCCCTCACTTATAACAGATCCAGAAATAATGCCCAAAATAACCGCAGCACTGTCTGACTATTTTAGAAACAATATTACCCCTACAATGGATCCCATGACAATCTGGCAGGCACACAAATGCTGTATTAGAGAAGAACTAATCAAATTAGGATCCCAAAAAAAGATAAAACAGGAACAAGAAGTTACTAAACTGATAAATAAAATTATTGCATTAGAAAATAGTCATAAACAATCCCTATCGCTACAGTCAGCTAAAGAACTCCTTGACACACGCAAGATGCTACAACAAATATTTGAGTACAAATCTAAAAGAATGTTATTCTTCAAAAAAGCAATATACTATGAGACAGGAGACAAAACAGGCAGGTTGCTATCTAGAGCGTTGAAAGAAGCTAATTCGAAGAATCACATTGCTGGGATTAGATCACAAAAGGGGACATTAGACATCACCACTGAAGCTATAGCAACACATTTTCAACAATTTTACTCACATTTATACAACCTACCAATACAACACAAACCTCATGACATAAAAGTTGACAGAAAGAAAGCCATACAAGACTAGCTTAGTGAGAGTGGGATCCCCAGACTCGGAGACACAGAGGCATCCCCCTTAGAAGAAGAAATAACAGAAACAGAAATTAAGTCAGCAATAAAAGACCTCAAACCAGGAAAAAGTCCGGGCCCAGACGGCTTCACATCAATTTATTACAAAACATTTGATAATATTCTAACAACCCCCTTACAAAGAGCCTTAAATGCCTTGTCCTCGACTACTCCAGTACCAACTGAATTATTATCGGCCCACATTACAGTTGTGCCAAAACCAGGGAAAGACCCCACGGAATGCTCAAGCTACAGACCTATTTCATTACTGAATTTAGATCTAAAAATGCTGGCAAAAGTGATGGCAAAAAGATCAAATCAAAAAGGTCAATTCTACACACACTAATAGGTCCAGAACAGGTGGGCTTTATGCCCAACAGAGAAGCAAGGGATAATGTGATCAAGGCCCTTCTACTAACACATGCAGCACACAATGGGGACTGTGAGGGCCTTCTCCTGTCCACGGATGCGGAGAAGGCCTTCGATAGAGTCTCATGGGACTATATGCAAGACACATGCAAATATGTCGGTCTAGGTCCACGCATGATGATGTGGATCTCAGCCCTATATGACAAACCGTCAGCCCGGTTTAAGATTAACGGCGCGTTGTCAGATAGGGTCTTGATCACAAACGGAACTAGGCAGGGGTGCCCACTGTCCCCTCTGCTATTCATCATTTCCTTAGAACCATTCATAAGGACGATGAATCAAGATAAATCAATCACAGGATTCGAAGTAGCAAATAGGGAATACAAGATTGCAGCATATGCTGACGACCTCCTGTTTTTCCTGACTAATCCACACATAACAATACCCAACTTGATGAAACAATTTACCCATTATGGCTACCTGCCAAATCTTAAAATAAACTACACAAAATCAGAAGCTATGAATATTTCCCTCACTGATGAAAATTTGAACAAAACCAAAACCAACACCAACTGCCCCTTTAGATGGGAAACTAATTCCCTCAAATATTTAGGGATAAAATTAACACAGAGATTAACATCCATATACGTACATAACTTCCCTGCTCTGCTACAAGAAATAAAGAAAGATCTACAAAAAGGGCACAACAAATATTTCTCATGGTTCGGAAGGGCGGCGATCTTAAAAATGGTCATTCTCCCCAGATTGCTATACCTACTCAGAGCCCTGCCAATTAAGCTACCACAAACATTCTTTAAGGTCCTGCAATCTACCCTGATACAATTCCTCTGGGGACACAAAAAAGGCAGAATCAAATTCCAACTTCTCACTAGACCAAAAGATCAGGGAGGTATGGGGATACCAAATTTTTATAATTATTACCTTGCTTCACACCTCACAAGGGTGATCGATTGGCACTGTCATGCTGAGTCTAAAGACTGGATCTTGTTGGAGGCCTCACTGTGCCAAACCCCTTTGAAATTCTCCCCCTGGATACCATGGAAAACTCAAAGCATACAACTTAGAAAACATCCACTGACAGGCACTACACTAAACCTGTTTCAGAAAAAAGCAAACACTGCAGAACTGACCTCAGCCCTCAGTCCACTTTCCCCATTGATGGACAACCCTGACTTTCCACCAGGACTTAAGAACAAGACTCTACAGACCCCAGACGGTAAACAACCACTCACGATGAACTGTATAAATAAAGGCAACATTAAGGATTTCACTACACTCAAGACAGAAAATGACCTCATGGGACTTCCCCTATGGTCCTACTTTCAAATACGCAGCTACCTAACTAGCAAATCAAGAAAACCCTTCTTCCTTAGGCAGTTAACAGAACTAGAGGAAATTTGCATAAAGGGCTCACAATTCAGCAGAGCGACTTCAATCTCATACACTTGGTTACAAAACTCAAAAGTGACAACAGATGATAGATTCAAGGTTGCATTGTCTAAGGCATTACAAGCAGAGATCACTGACAAACAGTGGACATTAGCGTGCATCATGTCACACAAGTGCTCAATAAGTACTAAAACTCAGGAAACGTCGTACAAACTCCGAAACACTGGTATGCTACACCTGACAAGCTTAAGAAATTGTTTCCTCACGCTTCGGACAGGTGTTGGAGATGTGAGGAAGAGAAAGGAACTCTACTACATATCTGGTGGGAGTGTTCTATAATAAGCCCATTCTGGAATAAAGTCAAGGAGCTTGTGAAGCTAATCACAGAGACGAGTCTTGAACTTAATGCACCTTGTTGTCTACTTCACATATCAAATTTTCCTCTTAAACGATACAAAAAATCATTGACAAAACACTTACTCAATGTGGCTAAATCCTTAATACCACTCAACTGGAAAAATAGGAGCCCCCCATCCATACAAAATTGGTTAAAAAAAGTCGCTGAAATTAGGTACATGGAATACACCCTAGCCCAATCCACAGATAAAGCAGAAAAATTCCAAAAGACATGGTCTCCGTGGTTTGCTTTTAAATTCTCTAAAACATACGAAGAACTGATGAAACAGTGAAGAATCGCAAAATAAAATGAAGAAAAGAAATACATGCAGTATGTAAGCTATAACGACCACTCTCCACCAGACTATACAGATAACATAAAAGAAGTAACAAAAATAATTCATAACAAGTTATCCCTGAATACCTCATTTACATCCCTATACCCTTATCTACTTTCCTATCTACTCTATCCATTTCTATACTCTCAAAATCAAAGCTGACTATAAAAGCAGATACTGATGTGAAATAATAAGTACTATACGATACACCATAATAAATAGTTACGCTGTAATATAAGTCATATGCTAGACAAACCTAGCACTAATTTGACTCAACTTTAACTTGAAACAGTGGTGAATTACACTTTGGTAAAGATCAGCAATATGCTACTGAAATGATTTGTAACTTATCCATTGCTTTGATTTGTATGTTGTATAAAACTCTCAAATAAAACTTTTGATGATAAAAAAAAATATATATATGTGAAGCGAGTATGATTGGCCAGGACGTCATTTCCGGTTCTCCCATATGTGTACTTCGGGTGGAAGTGTCTTTATGAGTGGGATGGTATGAGGAGGGGACCAATAGATGATTGGCTGACTATTATTTAACAGGAATCTAGAATGCACTGGCCTTCTCACTTCCGGATCCTGATGTATGGATATTGTTTAATGGATGTTAGACTATAAAAGGGCTTGTTTGAGGTGGATTCCCTGCCTACTGAAGAAGCTCAATCAGAGGGTGTAACGCGTATAGGTAGGGCAGAGCTGAAGCCTGTGATGTCACGTAGTAGCTACCAGTGTCAGCGTGGTGAGCTGATGATTTTTATGTTTTTTAGTTTACAATAAATGCGTGGAAACAGAGAGCACTAGGGTTTTTCTGCTTTATTTTATGGTTTATTATGCTAATGACTGAGGAGTGAAGAGTGAAAGATAGCAGCCATACCCCTGGACGGAAAGTTCTTGCTGCACCTCCTAGAGGAGGAATTGTCAAAGGCATATTAGACTCTGTAGTGGGGTCAGATACTTGAGGTGAGCAGGCACGGCACCTGAAGGTGGTGGTCACCAGAAACACTGAGAAGATTTATGAACTGTCACTACATTTCACTATATGTATTGGACTTTTTAGATATATGCTGAATTTTGTTCATATTATTATAAGGTGTTTCTGATCACAAGTCCAGTGGAAGTGTTATCTGATCAATGAGTAGACTTCACATGCATGTTATAATATGATACACTTTATCGTTTTTGTAATATATCTATATACCTGTTGCGCTGCACTTATTTTATATATATTTTTTAATAGATTAAGTGTTATCTTGCTTCTGCATATAATTACTTTCATTAACATTTTCTCTCATTGATTAAAGAAACTAAACCATTTAACCATACATTTTTGATCATCAATGCCATCATTGGGGTTTATGTCCCACCTTAGACTTCTTGGTGTGATATTTTCTCTAAGGTATTGTTCTAAGAAGGTGATATTCCACCAGGATCTAATTTGTTTTTCCATATTGTGCTTTAACTGGTTAAACCCTTCTTCCAAACTAACATTAAATGCATCATTTTGGTGAAATATACCTTCTAAAAGTATCTGTCTATTCTCCAAAAACTTAAATTATATCCATTGTGAATACCAGTGTTAACAAACCAAAAACAACACATAGTAAATGTCAACGTGGGTTATCCCAATGTAAAGGCTAAAGAAAATGAACCAGCAAAGAACACAATGTAAAAAACAAACAACCAAAAATAGACAGCTGCCTTACAAAAGCACAAATAAATGCTTAGAAATCTAAACAGCAATCTAAAGGCGCTGTGCTATGAATGAAAAAGTATTTTTTAACATGAATTGTTAACTTAAAAAAGAAAAAAAGAAGAAAAGGAAAGTGATCTCAGCTGCCCCTTTAAGTTTGAAATATCTCCAACATATCAAAAATCCAAAATAGACGCTAGCTCATCAGTGCAAATTATATACAATATCCTGTAAAACATCCAAAAATATGGTGTACAGTCCATAATCATTATATAAAGGAAAGTCTCCGATCACCGTGATCTTGTAAAATAAAATGTGAAGTATCTATTTCTTCTTTATGTTTATAATAGGTGCTTAAAGAGGAAGTAAACCGTGTCCAATTTTTATTTTTATTTTTAAAACCCCTGTAAAGTAAAGGCATAATGTGCTAGTATGCATCCCATACTAGCACATTATAAAATACTTACCTTAGAACGAAGCCCTGCACAGCTGTGCTGACTCTAAGTGGTGTCACTAGGGTTGGTGTCACCTGGTGTGGTAAAACATGGTGTCACCCCCCCTCCATCATGCGACCTCAATGGCGCATGCACTCTGAAGGTCTGGCGTACTGTCCTGGACCTTCAGAGCACTGTGCTGTAACTGAGGGCTCCCGCACACATGCACAGGAGTGACGTCATAGCAGCTCTGCCCATACTTTTCATTATCTGATGTCCTCAGGGACAGATCCGATCCAGAAATCCCACTGTACGGCGATCTCTGGATTGGATCTGTCCCTGGGGACATCAGATAATGGCATCATTGGCATTGATGATTTGATTCGGATTTTGGAACTGACCTGCTGACACGGTGTGTTGCTTGCTGGACCGGATCTGATGGCCGCAGGGAAGATGGCAAGGTGCTGCGACCTGCGGACAAGGCGTGTTGCTTGCTGAACGGTATCTGATGGCTGCAGCCAGGGAAGATGGCAAGATGCTGCTGTGAACTTCTGTTAGCTGGACGGATCTGATGTGGGTCACTGTTTTTTTACACCTGGGCTGCGGACACCTCCCCTTATCAGAATAGCTTAGGGTGGCTCAGCTCATCTACTATACCTGGGTGGTGGACACAGCACCCCCCCCCATCAGACCAGCTCAGGGTGGGTGCTACTATATATAATATAGCTGTGTCTGATTACTGGGGGGGGGGTGCTGGACACAGCTAAATTTATATTATAATATTATATATGGGCAAAGTAGCTGACTGAGCTGCCCACCCTGGTCTGATTGGGGGGGGAGGTGCTGGACACAGCTATATTATATACTGTGTGTGTGTATATATATATATATATATATATATATATATATATATACACACACACACAGTATATAATATAGCTGTGTCCTCAACGTAAGCCGACATCCTCCCGCCCACTACAGCACCAGCTCCGGGCCAGGGCAGGGCGGGCGGCTCACAATACACCCGTGACTCTCGTGGCTGGAGAGGACAGTGTGCAGTCACGCTGCCCGGGTGGAGATAGTGACATGTGATGGGCTCAGCAGGGAAGTAGGAGGAGGTTGAAGGACTCATGCCAGGCTGCGGCGCTGGAGGTGTTCCGGCTAAGTCAGCTGGAAAAAAAAATTACAGGGCTTTCCTCAAACTCGGAAGAGTCGGGATGGTGTCACCCTTCTAGCGAGTATCACCCGGGTGCGGACCGCACCCCCCCGCACCCCCCTAGCAACGCCACTGTCAACTCTGACAGACATTTCCATCTTCACCCGGTCTTCCTTCCAGGTTCACATCCTCCGGCCGTCTGATTAGCCGCACCGCGATGACGTCACTCCAGCACATGCGCATGGGAGTCACAAACTATGGCACGGAGCTCTGAAGGGCCATCACGGATATACCGTCCCTTCAGAGTGCACGCACCAGTGACATTACCGGCTGCATGAAGTGCAAATATCTCCTAAACCATGAGGGTTTAGGAGATATTCATAGTACCTACAGGTAAGCCTTATTATGGGCTTACCTGTAGGTACAAGCCTGCAGAGTGGGTTTACATCCTCTTCAACCACTTCAGCCCTGGAATGATTTGCCCCCTTAATGACCAGGCCATTTTTTGCGATACGGCACTGCATCACTTTAACTGACAATTGCACGGTTGTGCGACGTTGTACTAAAACAAAATTGACATCCTTTTCTAGCCAGAAATAGAGCTTTCTTTTGGTGCTATTTCATCTCCTCTGCAGTTTTTATGTTTTGCGCTATAAACAAATAATTTTGAGAAAAAAAAACATTTTTTTTTACTTTCTGCTATAATAAATATCCAGAAAAAAAGTATTTTGTAGTTTAGGACAATATTTATTCTTCAACATATCACAATAGGCGTATATTGATTGGTTTACGCAAAAGTTATCGCGTCTACAAAATAGGGGAAAGATTTACTAGTTTTTACTAGTAATGGCGGCAATCTGCGATTTTTAGCAGGACTGCGACATTGTGGCGGTTAAATCTGCCCCCAAACTGACACTTTTTGGGGACCAGTGACATTGATCAGAGCTATAAAAATGCACTGATTACTGTATAATTAACAATGGCAGGGAAGGGGTAACACTAGGGGGCGATCAAGGGGTTAAGAGTGTTCCCTAGGTGAGTTCTAACTGTAGGGGGGATGGGCTACCAGGCACATGACAGAGATCACTGGGAACAGAAGATCTCTGACGTGTCATAAGGCAGAACGGGAATCGCCTTGTTTACATAGGCAGTTCCCCGTTCTGCCTCTGTACACAGCGATTGTTGGTCACTGGCGGACATCGAGTCTGTGGGACCCGCAGGCATGCTCCTGCAGCACGCTCCCACAGCGCACCAGATATCCTCCTTGCACTGCCCAATGTACAGGTACGTTGTTTTGCGCAGGAGAGCCAACTTGCCGCAGTAAATGTATGTGAACAGGTCGGCAAGTGGATAATAGGTTCTTTTCCATGTGCCCAGGTGAAATGTACACTCACCAGATGGTTGCGGCTGACAAACCAGCCTACAAGCCTTGTACTGTATGTTAGATCCTGTACATGTGCTTTCAGATCTTCTCCATAAAGGTACAAATGCCAGCTTGCTTATAGAAGTCACTGTGATGAATACTCTCCTGCACCGCTGCTCTTGTTTCCAGAGCCGGCGTGCGTTCCATGGGACCGGATGTAGACTGGATGAAAGACCGGATATGACATCAATGGCTCAGATTCTATGCATTTTGTGCGCAGTGCGTCCTCAGGAAGCTCAGCTGCCATTTTGTTGGAGTCTTATATAGCAAGGGATCAGTACTGATTGGTTGATTTATAATTTCCAACCCCGAAGGAAAACTTTTGATCTTGTGCCCTTATTGAGACACCCCATTCACATAAATTGTACAAATTGTTTATGCTATCCCAGGGAAAGTTTGATCTTGTTCCTTTATTGAGACATAAATACATAATACAAAAATTGTACAAATTGTTTATGCTAGCTTGTTTTTTCTTCCTGAGTCATCTTTGCTAAGTGAAAATATACTCATTGGCTCTGCTAACCTGCTTTGTGTCTAATTTTTAAGGCTTGACCACTTAGTGTCACAAAGCTTGTCAGTTGCTACTTGTTTGTGTGAGTATAACCTGGAGTGTCAGAGGGGCTGAGGCTCTTAGTGAGGTCGAGGCAGGAACAGAAGACCCAGTACTACTAATAGATATGCTACACCAGAATTCCCGTACAATTGTCATCACTCTTTTTTGTTCTAATTTTTTAGGTGATTTTCAGGTTCGGGGGCTGACAGTTACTGGGAAAGATGGTCCTACTGAAGCTCTTAGAGGAGAAGATGTCACCATCCCTTGTCTGCTGTCTGGTGTCCTTATACCGCTGAATCTACAGATTCTATCAGTTGTCTGGAGTCTCAGATTACAAAATGGAACTGAATACAAGGTTCATCAATTTCAAGATTCCCACCATCAATCATGGAGGAACGGATCTCACATGAATGACAGAGACCTCCAACAAGGCAATGCCAGTCTTTATATACCCAACATTCAGATCACAGATGAAGGGGACTATCTCTGCTTTGTTATTGTCACTCCTGATGGCGGCACTGCTACATCTACTCTGCATGTATTAGGTACACAATAATAACAGCAAAAAAAGACTCTAAGGCACATCTAAGACTCCACCAATGACATGTTTCGAGATTCTTCCTCACTATGGTGGCTTGGACACCACTGCTACTCTGATGCAGAAGAAGAGCCTCAAAACATTTCAATAGTGGTGACTTAGATGTGGAGCTTGTACAGAGTCATGAGATGTCTGTATTCCCATTGAGGTCCTGGGTAGACATGTGCAGAACGAAAAAATGTGTTTTGTTTTTTTCTGATTCATTATTTAAATCATTTTGTTTATTTAAATTTGTTAAATTTGTTTTCAGAATTAATTTCATTTATTTGTTTTTTAATTTGTTCTGAATGTAATCTATTCAAATTTCAGAAGACAGTTATATTCTTTCTATTTTATTCTGTTCTATTGCTTTTTTTTCTATTCACTTTCCTTCTATTCTATTCTCTTATTTTCTATTCTGAACCAAAGAGAGGGCCCCAGGGGGACTTTATAGGCAGTAGCCAAGCAGGTAGCAAGTACAAGAAACTGAAGGAATGTATAAAATCTAAAGTTTTATTTAACATAATAAAATGGTGATGGTGTACACCATTTCCCTGGATGCCCATGCTATAGTGAGCCTCTGGGGAATCTGCCAGGCCTTGCCAGATGCAGGATCCAATCCCTCCTTTCCTGGATACTCTCAGGGGACGTGGGCTCCCACAACAGGTAAAGCCCCCCAGCATTTATAAAGTGGCATCATAATTTTATTGAAGAAGTGGGTCAGGTTGCCTAATTTCCAGGGTGACTGGCAGTGGGTCTGGGCACCTCACTTCCATGGTGGGTAGAGGTGGAGTCTCATCCCATTTCCTCGCTCTGCTACTTTAATATGTGAAGGGAGTATGGTTGGCCGAGACGTCATTTCCGTTTTTCCCATATGTGTACTTCAGGCGGAAGTGTCTTTATGAGTGGGGAGGTATGAGGAGGGGAGGGGACCAATAGATAATTGACTGACTATTATCCAACAGGATTCTAGAATGCACCGGCCTCATCACTTCTGGATCTTGACGTATGGATATTGTTTAATGGATGTTAGGCTATAAAAGGGCTTGTTTGAGGTGGGCTCCCTGCCTACTGAAGAAGCCCAATTGGAGGGCACAACGTGTATGGGTGGGAGAAGCCAAAGCCAGTGACGTCACGTAGTAGCTACCAGTGTCAGTGTGGTGAGCTGATGATTTTCACGCTTGTTATCTAGATTTTCTTGTGAGTGATTTTTATCCTTTTTGGTTTACAATAAATGTGTGGTAACAGAGAGCACTAGATTTTTTTACTTTATTTTATGGTTTATTATGTTGATGACTGAGAAGTAAAAAGAGGGAAAGGTAACAGCCATACCCCTTTTTATTCTATTCTTTTATATTCTATTCTATTCAAAATTATTTTATTTGAAATATGAATTTCAGAAGACGGTTATATGCTTTCTATTTTACTCTATTCTATTCTTTTATTTTTCTATTCTAGTCTATTCTATTTTATTCTGTTCTATTCTATTCTATAACAATTAGAATTTTTTCTATTCAAATTTCAGAAGACAGTTATAGTCTTTCTATTTTATTCTATTCTGTTGTTTTTTCTCTATTCTATTCTTTTCTGTTTTATAATTTTCTACTTTATTCTTTCTATTCTATTCTTTTCTATTATGTTCTTTTCTATTTTCTATTCTATTCATTTTTTTATTCTATTTTAATCTCTTCTATTCTTTTCTTTTCTTTTATATATGTAATATCTTTATTAGTTTCAAGTATAGCAAAAAAAAAAAAAAAAAAGAACACATTGAAAATATTAACCTTACCTTCCCATATTATTTTTAGTTTGGCCATTGCCACAAGTATCCTATAAAAAGTCCTCCTGGATCTTATAGGTTGTGGTAATGTTGTGACAAAATGCCTCAATTGTAAATACCGCACGACCGCGCAATTGCTAAAGCGACGCAGTGCCGTATTGCAAAAAAATGGCATAGTCATTAAGGGGGCAAATCATGCCGGTTCTTAAGTGGATACATTTGTTACTATTGTAATTCAGAAATTTGGATACTTCCGAATCTCTCAATAATGAAAAATTAGTCTGAAATTATCCATGCAGAAACCAATAAGTGATCCAAGTTGAACTACATCCAATCTCTTACCATCATTCATTTCCAAAGTGCTGTGTCTCCACCAATAGTAAGAATGCACACTCACCAGACTATGATGCTGTCTATGAATTAAAACATCTGCATGCACTTATTTAATTATTATGCAACTCCTTCCAGTAATATGCCCCGCACACACGGTCGGATTTTCCGACGGAAAATGTGTGATAGGACCTTGTTGTCGGAAATTCCGACCGTGTGTAGGCTCCATCACACATTGTCTATCGGATTTTCCGACACACAAAGTTTGAGAGCAGGCTATAAAATTTTACGACAACAAAATCCGTTGTCGGAAATTCGATCGTGTGTACACAAATCCGACGCACAAAGTGCCACGCATGCCCAGAATAAATAAAGAGATGAAAGCTATTGGCCACTGCCCCATTTATAGTCCCGACGTACATGTTTTACATCACCGCGTTCAGAATGATCGGATTTTCCGACAACTTTGTGTGACCATGTGTATGCAAGACAAGTTTGAGCCAACATCCGTCAGAAAAAATCCTAGGATTTTGTTGCCGGAATGACCGAACAAAGTCTGACCGTGTGTACGGGGCATTAGACTGCTCCATTCCTTCAAAGTTTAATAACGGCTACAAGGATATTAATTTCATCACATATGTCATAATTCCATCTCGGTATGTATATGGTATTCACATCCAGCCCAAATCACCAACAACAGAAAAAATTATCATAGTGTAGTATTTATTAGTGACGCTAAAACATTCACAGGATAACAACAAGTAAAAACAATGAAAAATCTCCTCATATATAACAAACATGTATGCCACTAGTATAACTTACATCCAAAGCTGCCACAATGATATAGAGTGGCGGCAGGACCTCAGGCAGATAGCATTGCTTGCTCTACGACTGTTTTGCGCAATCACGTATCCTCAGGAGCTTGTATAGATAATAAAACGTGGCCATCATGATGTAGCCCTTATTAGGACATCCATAACATCACTTCTGGTGACCTCATGAAGTCCATAACGTCACTTCTGGTGACCGACTGGAGTACATAACGTCACTTCTGGTGAATGGCTGGAGTCCACAATGTCACTTCTGGTGACCGACTGGAGTCCACAACGTCACTTCTGGTAACCGGCTGGAGTCCATAACGTCACTTCTGGTAACCGGCTGGAGTCCATAACGTCACTTCTGGTAACCGGTTGGAGTCCATAACGTAATTTCCGGTGACCGGCTGGAGTGCATAACGTCACTTCTGGTGACCAGCTGGAGTCCATAACATCACTTCTGGTGACCGACTGGAGTCCATAACGTTACTTCTGGTGACCGGCTGGAGTCCATAACGTTACTTCTGGTGACCGACTGGAGCCCATAACGTCACTTCTGGTAACCGGTTGGAGTCCATAATGTAATTTCCGGTGACCGGTCAGAGTCCATAACGTCACTTCTGGTGACCGACTGGAGTCCATAACGTCACTTCTGGTTTCAGCGCCATTTTGTTGTAGACCACAGGTAAAATAATCCAGGGTTTGATATGGCTGCCAAATATGACAGAAACCAGAGTGACTCCATAGAAATATTATGTATTCAGACTACCCGCTGGGTCAGCCACAAAATGAGTATACAAAAACTTTTTTTATATGACTACCTAGAAAACATTAAAAAATTTGTTGGCACAGCTGAATCTCTGGTAGAACACCTTACTGCCCCATCAGCTCCTATCGCACACAATCCCCCTGGAGATGCCCCAATGTCGGAAATTGATATTTCCAACTCGAAAGCTTATTCTAGACAGGAAGGCCCACTTACTCCTCTTTTCTCCTTACCCTCTTTTTAATATCCTCTCCCCCCCCCCCATATCCCCCACCCAGTCCCACCTTTTCTCCTTATGTCAAGTCTTACTCCCCTCTTCTTAACTCCCCCATCACTTTGCTTTCCCGTTTCATATATATATATATACACACACAGTACCTTGAAAAAGTATTCATACCCCCTCGAAATTTTCCACATTTTGTCATGTTACAACCAAACATGTAAATGTATTTTATTGGGATTTTACATAATGGCACATAATTTTGAAGTGGAAGGAAAATGATAAATGGTTTTCAAATTTTTTACAAATAAATATGTGAAAAGTGTGGGGGGCATTTGTATGCAGCCCCATTTGCCCTGATACCCCTAACTAAAATCTAGTGGAACCAATTGCCTCCAGAAGTCACCTAATTAGTAAATAAAGCCCACCTGTGTGTAATTTAATCTCAGTATAAATACAGCTGTTCTGTGAAGCCCTCAGAGGTTTGTTAGAGAACCTTAGTGAACAAATGTCATCATGAAGGCCAAGGAACACACCAGACAGGTCAGGGATAAAGTTGTGGAGAAGTATAAAGCAGGGTTAGGTTATAAAAAATATTCCAAGATTTGAACATCTCACAGAGCTCTGTTCAATCCATCATCGGAAAATGGAAAGAGTATGGCACAACTGCAAACCTACCAAGACATGGCCGTCCACCTAAACTGACCGGCCGGGCAAGGAGAGCATTCATCAGAGAAGAGCCAAGAGGTCCATGGTAACTCTGGAGGAGCTGCAGAGATCCACAGCTCAGGTGGGAGAATCTGTCCACAGGACAACTATTAGTCGTGTTCTCCACAAATCTGCCCTTTATGGAAGAGTGACAAGAAGAAAGACATTGGTGAAAGAAAGTCATAAGAAGTCCCGTTTGCAGTTTGCGAGAAGCCATGTGGAGGACACAGCAAACATGTGGAAGAAGGTGCTCTGGTCAGATGAGACCAAAATTTACATTTTTGGCCTAAAAGCAAAATGCTATGTGTGGGGAAAACTAACACTGCGCATCACCCTGAACACACCATCCCCACCGTGAAACATGGTGGTGGCAGCATCATGTGGCGGGGATGCTTTTTTTCAGCAGGGACAGTGAAGCTGGTCAGAGTTGATGGGAAGATGGATGGAGACAAATACAGGACAATCTTAGAAGAAAACCTGTTAGAGTCTGCAAAAGACTTGAGACTGGGGCGGAGGTTCACCTTCCAGCAGGACAACGACCCGAAACATACAGCCAGAGCTACAATGGAATGGTTTAGATAAAAGCATATTCATGTGTTAGAATGGCCCAGTCACAGTCCAGAACTAAATCACATTGAGAATCTGTGGCAAGACTTGAAAATTGCTGTTCACAGACGCTCCCCATCCAATCTGACAGAGCTTGAGATATTTTGCAAAGAAGAATGGGCAAGAATATCACTCTCTATATGTGTAAAGCTGGTAGAGACATCCCCAAAAAGACTTGCAGCTGTAATTACAGAGAAAGGGGGTTCTACAAAGACTCAGTAGGGCTGAAAACAAATGCCCCCCACACTTTTCACATATTTAGTTGTAAAACGTTTTGAAAACCATTTATCATTTTCCTTCCACTTCACAATTATGAGCCACTTTGTGTTGGTCTATCACATAAAATCCCCAAAAAATACATTTGTGTGTTTGGTTGTAACATGACAAAATGTGGAGAATTTCAAGGGGTATGAATACTTTTTCAAGGCACTGTATAATATCAATAATAGTGTGTGACTGTGGGAGACATTAGAGTGTAAGCTCCTCTGCTACAGAGACATTACATGTGTAGCACTGACCCCCTAAGGAGCTGCTGAGTTATTTGGGTCTGTACTCTGATTTATACCCCTTTGAATATCTCAATCCCCCTGACACAGCTGTGGTGTAATAGTGTGCAGTAAAACGAAATCACAAAGGCAAATTCACAATACTCAATATAATATACCTGTCCGTAGTTACCTTACCCTCTTCTCGGCTGGTGATGAAGAGGAAAAAACAGCAATCACACAGTTCCACTTAAAAAATAACCGTATTTACTGTAGTTGTTGTAAAAGGTTTAAACTACAATGGTTGTACTGTCAGACCAACATAGTCTGAGAGACAACTAAACTTTATATTATAAAGGTACAATACAGGTGTATAATGTCAGAAATAATATATGAGAGGTATAACAAAGTAAATAGGATACCGTCAGAGAGAGTGTATCTCACTCTAAGCACTGTCCTATTTCCTGCGCGCTTAAAGCTGTACTAAATCCAATGACTAACTTGATCAAGTATAATACAACACTAGGGAGCTCGCTCCTGTAATATCACACCGCCCTGATATAGTAAAATAACCCAAGGCCTTATGTGTTACTGAACAGTCCTTCTTTATCTTCTTTTCTTCTGCTAGCAACTAGGTAATTTTGTAATCTAAGGGTTAATGATTCCTTAACAAAGTAACCTGAATATATAAAGCAAAGTCCTGATGCAGCAGAGCTATAACTAACTTTGATGCAGTGACTTAGTGTTGAATCCCCTTGACTTTTCTTGTGAGACTACGGGTCCCAGCAACTCTGTCTTGTATAAACTGATGTATGAAAGTGCGTCAAGAAACTTGTGGGCCTCAGCCCTCTCACCCAACCAGGACAATGCTGTCAGGAGACTCCGCTCTGCTGTGCAGGGTTCTTTTTCCACAGTATCTCAGTTTGTTCGCTGCGGCCACGCCGTCATGCTGTTCCACTTCACAGACGACCGGGAGTCCTCGGTTACCTCCTTCAAGGGTCTCTGGATGATCACTCTGCTGCTCCAGCAAGCTGTGATGTAAGGCCGGATCAAAGACTTCTCATAGACGACCGGGAGTCCTCGGTTACCTCCTTCAAGGGTCTTTGGATGATCACTCTGTTGCTCCAGCACGCAGTGATGTAAGGCAGGATCGCTGGCTGCTGTTTCGCTCCGCACAGGGTAGGCCGCACTGGGTGGAGGAACCTCACACAGATCCTCCCAGGCTGGCCATGCGTCTCCAAGAGACCTAAGATGGCCACTCCCAGCCCTTTTATAGGCTTCCCACAATGCAGTTTTGTTCCCTGGGGATTGTGGGAGTCAGTGAGCATTGTGGGCAGGTCAAGTTAATGTCCAGATATAAACAAACAAAAACTTCCAGGTCAACTTGAAAAGCGAAAAGAAAATAAAGATTCAGTCCTTTTGCACTTTGGCCGCTAGATGGCGCCAGAGGATAAGATATAACATTAACATTAAGTTACATCAAAAATGTGTCCCCGCTACACATGGTTTGATTTTCTTTCTCTCAGTGAAATAAGTAACACCTAATAACCTAAATAATATGTTAACCCAACATTTCATACTCCTAATATGTGCCTGCTTTGACATGTACTTGTATGAAGAAGACTCATATTCTCTTTGTATTGGTTCAAACTGACCACACTAGGTATGAGAACATTGTGTTCAGCTTTCTAGCTGTCAGAACAGCTTGTTGAGTTGAGTTGCATCTTGATATAGCACAGTCCTTTAACCAGCAGGGTCCCAACGTGCTTAAAAACACATACACATACTAGGGTCAATTTATAGACAGGATCTCATTAACCTACCAGCATGTCTTTGGAGCATGGGAGGAAACTGGAGTACTCAGAGGAAACCCACACAGGCACAGAGAGAACATGCAAACTCCAGGCAGATGGTGACATGCTCGGGATTTGAGCCAGCGACCCTATTGCTGTTAGGTG
Organism: Aquarana catesbeiana; assembly: GCF_042186555.1. Lineage (NCBI taxonomy): Eukaryota > Metazoa > Chordata > Amphibia > Anura > Ranidae > Aquarana > Aquarana catesbeiana. Next base: position 13,330,810 of record NC_133334.1, on the reverse strand, counting down.
AGAGTGCTACCCACTACACCACTGTGTTGCCTATCTGTTGTCCAATGATCAGACTGGTGCTGACATGACCCCCCCCCACACACCCAAAATGCCTTTCACTGCAGATCGATTTACTCCTGTTCCCCCCTCCCCCAGCTCTCTATGCAGCTGAGATCAGAGGGAATGTGATCACTTAGAAAAAACTTAAATAACTTTTTTTTTTCTTTTTTATATCTATACACATATGTTTTACCTTTCATTTCTATTTTTAACTGAATGGGTTGTTGTACAAGAGGGTTCATATATACTTTAATATAGAAACAATAAATAACAGCTTGTCTTTCCTTGTACAGTTAAACCGCAAACAACACTGAATTATGATAAACGCATTGAAGCTGGAATCCCGGGATCTGTTATTTGTGAAATCAACAATTTTTACCCAGAAGCTGTGAAGGTCCGATGGGTTAAATACAGTATAACTACGGCCACCAACTCATCTTTGGATAGAGATGTTTCTCTCACAATACCTTTGAGGAACAGCGATGGGACATTTAATGTGACCAGTCTGCTGACTGTAAAGGAATCTACTGGAATTGAACCCGGAGATGTAGTATTCTGTATTGTGAACCACAGATCCCTGAAGGAGGAAATGACTCTCAGTTTTATCATGCCAAGTAAGTAGGGTTAGAATATGATATCTGTAGAATTTGGTGCCTACTGCCACAAATCCCAGTTCCTTCAGATTAGATTCAGTGATTGCTCATTGTGATGTTTACAAAACGCTGAATTCTTGGGCAACCTTCACACCGGAGCATGAACCCCTACAGGCTATTTTAGAATGTTTTTTTTTTTTTTACTGTGTGTGTTTTCAGGTGCATTCAGACTTGAGTGTTTTTATTTTAGCTGAAGGGAAGTTAGTTATTAGGAAGAGGAGATGCTTGTTTGTGGAGAAATTTGTGTTTTTCAATCCTAAATTATCTGGTCTATACATCAATACAAACAAATGTTCTATCTTGCCAATTAACTGCCCTTCAAGCTTATTATCCCTCTTGGAAAAAACTTCAACTTTTTATGGTCCCCACACTCATTCAAATATCTAGGTGTACATATCACAGCCTCCCATAACATGCTATATAAAACTAATTATCTTCCTCTTTTCTCCCACATAAGCACTTTGATAAAAACTTGGTCTTCTTATCACATTTCCTTCCTCGGTAGGATATGTGCCTTTTAAGATGACCATCCTACCTAAACTACTTTATTATTTTAGGGCTCTTCCTATTAACGTTCCCAAAACAAGATTGGAATCCCTTCAGCGTGAAATCAATAGATTCATATGGAACAATAAAAAACCTAGATGCAGTTATTTCCTCATGCACAGATCTCAACATGGCGGTGGATTAGGACTTCCTAACCTCTGGCTTTATTTCTTAGCGCCCAGATTAGTACAGCTGGCCCAATGGTTCTCTTCTGACACAAATATTTCCTGGTTGAACTTCGAGTCCACCTCTATTCTTCCTCTCAACCTCAAAGGCATTCTATGGTCTAATATGAAATCACATCATTCCCTAAATAAACGTAACACAATAATTGCCCACTTTATTCAACTATGGAATAGAGTCAAAGATAACTTCAAATTTTCCTCAGAAACCCCTCCATTAGCCTCATTCCTAGGTGATCCTAGACTCCCCTCGGCATTTTTAGATAATTCTCTTTTTAATAACTGGACTTAAAATTATCTCACCACATTAAAATTACTCACGCTCAATATGAAATTCTCTTCTTTCACTTCTATACAATCTAGGTTTAATTTCTCCCCTTCAGAACTCTACCAATATAATTTAATCAGAGACTTTTTCTCAACATACTATTCTCTATCCATTAACCCCCCAAGTACATTATTCAAACACATTTGCATTTCCACCTCTAGAGATAAAGGATTGATCTCTCATCTATATAACTACCTCAATAACCTATACCAACCAGAGAAATCTGGCCCTGTGATTCGATGGGAAACAGAATTAGGCTGTTCATTACCCATGGATTCATGGTCTAAAATGATAAAAAATCTTCGCAAAAGCAACTGTGCCGCTGCATTCAGAGAATCCCCATTGAAACTTTTTATTAGATGGTATATGACCCCGGCTAAGATTCATTCTTTCTATCCCATGGCTTCCCCTGACTGTTTCAGAGGTTGCCCTGAGGAAGACAGTTACATCCATATTTTCTGGAGCTAGTTGTAGATAATGATCAGTGCAGCGCTGGACAGAAAAGGAAGTGAATAGCAATAAAATTAATATTACTAAAAATTGATGACAGAAAATAAAAAATAAAAATGATTATAAACAATCCATATTATGAATAAACCATCGATGTGTAAATATTTGTCAGTGCATGACCGTGCTCAAAAAATCCATTGTAATAATAACAATTAAATGGTGAAAAAAAGGAAGTGAAAAAAAGTCCAGAATAATAATAAATATATAGTGAAAAAAAGTTCCAAATGTGTAATTAGTGCAGAATCAATCCAGCGATGTTAATCGATGGTGACACCCACCACCGGAGAAGAGAAAAGGCTTACCAGAAAGCCTGCGACCGCCCTTACTCAGGGGGGTCAAAACAGGCTCAGTAGATCAACGTTGGTATCTTGTTGAAACCGCAACCGATGTCCTATGCATTACCCTCAATGTTGGCTTCTCATCAACAGTAGGAGATGCTCCAGGGAAAGGGAAATGGTTCCAGGAAGGACCAGGTGAACAATATTCAGGTAAGGATGAACCAAAAAAAGAGAGAAGGGACTCCAGTAGTGCAGATAACCAGGGACGTTTATTAAAAAATTAAATAAAAATACATTGCACCAGATTGCGCATAAAATGCATATAGATGTAAATTGCATATAGGGTGCATATAAATGACAAGTGCACTACAAGTCCAAATATAAATGCACAGGATCAAACGTGATCAAACGTGTATGCAAAAAAAGTGCCACTAGGCACCAGCAGTGAGACTGTCACGTCCAGAGAGACAGAAATCTCCACCACCTTTGAAGTTAAAAACGCGCATGCGCAATGCGAGCTCACGTTGTGACCCTACGGCCGTTTCGTCACAACTGACGTCATCAGGGGTACGTGATCGCGCACGCGCAAGTGTGTTAAATAGCCAGACGGCGCTTCAGAAAGCCACGCTATTGGCTGGCTCAGACCAAGCTGGATGCTGCGATTGGTTAATTGGGGAATCACACCCTAAGGACAGGATGAGAAACACCTAAACACAAAAACAGCAAACAGCTGGGACGCTTTCCAAACATAAATAAAATAGAACAAAATATCCAAACTAGTGCCATCTAGTGGACATTTATAAAATCCCTGGGAAATTACTTTTAAAAACCATTTGGCTAATGAAAAACTGACAGGCATATATTTAATGCCTATGCCACCATGCTTTTATGCCGTTATGCCAACTCATGCCATTTAATAAGCAAAACATAACAGAGATGGAATCAAAAATATAATATGAAAATTGAAAGAACATTAGCACCAAAATAAAACCGCTGGAAATGACTAACTTTTCACCGAGGATAGATATCATTGCAAATAGGCATACTGTTTCTCAATAATACAGGGGCCTCATCACAAGATCACCATATAGATATTTATATTGACATAATTATGTTAAAAATAATAATAAAAAGGGACCAAAAGTGAACAGTTTTGAGTACCATAAATTAGACAGAAATGAGTAACAACTGACCGGTCATCAAAATCAGTCACTAAGTAGCGAGGGGTCAGAACACTTTTGGATGGGACATCAACTGTTATTAATAAAACAGTTGATGTCCCATTCTATATTCAAGCCATTGGGGGCATGGGAACCTAATTTGTAGATCCAATTGGTCTCGGATCTGGAAATAGTCCTCTTCCCATTACTGCCACGCCAATGGGGGACATATTTCTCTATGCCAATGAAAGTGGTGCCCGTCGGGTCACGGTTGTGCACAAGGTCATAGTGCTTAGAAACACTGTGCTTATCAAAGCCTTACTTGATGTTAGTGATGTGTTCACCTAACCTCACATGCAACATTCTAATGGTACGTCCCACATATTCTAGCCCACAAGGGCACCTCAGAAGGTATACCACACATTTTGTGGTGCATGTAATAAGTGATTTGATAGGGTACGTTAGGCCCGTATTGACTGAAGTAAATTCAGTCAATCTCCTATTTTTTAATGTATTAACCCTACATACTGTACACCTTCTGCATGGGGAAAAACCTTTTAGATCACCAAAAAAACTCAAACATGCAGGTGGATCTGGGATGTTAGGTGCCAACATATGTCTCAAACTAGTAGCTCCCCTAAACAAAACCCGAGGTTTATCTGCCAATAGAGGTCCAAGAATCCGGTCGTTTTTAATAACCGGCCAATGTTTTCTTATGATCCTCTTTATGGCCCAATGTTGGCTTGAGTAAGTAGTAATAAAAGCTAACCCAAAATCTTCTCGGTCATCAGTCCGGGGAGGTTTTTCTACCAATAGGTCTTTGCGGTCCCTATTTCCTACCGCTAAGATTAAAGAATCAAGGGCTGTCGGATCATAGCCTTTATTTAAAAATCTAGATCTTAGTGTAGAGGCTTCCCTGTAGAATTGATCTACATTTGAACAGTTCCGCCTAAGTTGCAGAAATTGTCCTTTGGGAACAGCTGTTAACCATGAACGATGGTGGCAGGAGTCAAGCGGGATGAAGCTGTTCCTATCAGTTTGTTTAAAAAAGGTGGAAGTGGTAATCCTACCATTATCAATTTTTATAACCAGATCTAAAAAATGGATCTGGGTCGGACTAGCTTCATAGGTGAGCACTATACCCCTATTGTTATTATTAAGAACAGACAGATAACTTGCGACAGATTCAGCATCGCCGTCCCATATAAATAGGACATCATCTATAAATCTTTTCCACAAGATGAGTTGTGCAGGCCTTTCATGCAGAACTTCATCTTCCTCCCATTTGGCCATGAAGAGGTTGGCCATACTGGGAGCAAACTTAGCTCCCATGGCCACCCCCTTCACTTGCAAATAGTGTGCACCATTGTGCCAAAAATGATTGTGCTCCATTGAGAAGTCCAATAGCTCCATCACAAATTTACATTGTGTGATGGGGATATTGGAGTCTCGATAGAGGAAATGTCGCACCGCTTCATGTCCCAACTGATGGGATATCGATGTATAAAGCGATGCGACATCAGCTGTCACCAGCATGTATGTGGCTTTCCATTCTGCTTCATTCAATAGATTCAGGACATGCTTCGTATCCTTGAGGAATGAGGGTGTGCCTACCACCAGTGGCTGAAGAAAGAAAACAATATATTTACCCACACGTGATGTGATGGAATCTATGCCACTGATGATGGGCCTACCCGGGGGGTTCACCAAAGTTTTATGAACTATCGGTAAGATGTACATAACCGGTAAGCGGGGGGCTAAAGGGACCAAATGTTCCTTTTCCTTTTTATTCAAAATTCCCATATCATATCCTTTTTCTATCAGGGCACTCAACTCGCGTTTGAATGCGGCTGTTGGGTCTGATGACAGAGGACAATAAGTATCCACATCTGAAAGGATTCTCTCCATTTCATTACTGTAGGAATTTTTGTCCAAAATAACTATAGCCCCGCCTTTGTCAGTGGGGCGTATAATTATATCCTTCCTGCTACATAGAGTCTCTATTCCTACTCTGATGTTCTGCTGAGCCCGTACTGATCTTAATTTTAACTTAGTCAAGTCGTTCAGCACCAAATCCCGAATGGGTCACCACAGCTGCCTCCCTAGTTAATTGCCTTGATGAGTTGCTCATAATGTATCTATTGATATTTAATTTACGTGTATACTTTTGAACGTCAATAAACGTCTGAAATTTGTCAAGGTTGCGGGGTGGGACAAACTTCAGACCCTTATTGAGAGTGGCAAGCTCATCTTTTGTAAGTTCCTTGGTGCTCAGGTTTATAATGCCATTGGCATCTAGATTCTCCTCCTTTTTGGGGTGAAGTTTCCTCCCCCCTCTGCACCCTCTCTTGTGTCGCCATTTCTCTTGTTTCTTCCTCTGCCAACCAACTGAAAATCCCGTCTGGAACGGTTTTCTCCTGTATGTTGGTTTAGAGGTGGACAGGGAATATTGTTAGGATTTCCACCCAAGTTCGATGCCCTATCTTCAGTAACATCTACCGAAGGTGAAAATCTGTTCCTAACATTAATATTGGCCTCATATTGCCCACGTCCACCATTGTTTTCATAATGGTGACGTCCAGTACTAGAATTTTGCTGGTTGGGGTGGTGATAACAACCATTGCGGCTTTGATAATTCATCCGGCCCTCTTGTCTCCAAGGTGGAGGTGAGTGCTGATATGGACGAGGAAGAGAGCCATTACCTCCTCCTCCATTCCTGGGTTGACTCAGATGTCGTTGTGGTCTCCTACCTCTAGGGGGTTGGAGAGAATTAGGGTATGTATAAGATGTATTAGATACAGGAACCGCTCCAGTTACTTGGGTCATAGTTAAAGGTTGCAAACTATGATCAACGGAGGCTATGGGAGGATCAACAGAGGGGGGTATTTGCCATTTAAAGACCAAGTTGTCCTTGTAATCCTTAACATCCCTATTGTACTTCCTTTTTTTCTTTTTTGTTTTTGCTCATTTTCCTCCTTAATCAATATGGTTCTTAAAGACTCAGATCTACGTGAATATTCCTGATCGTCTTTAAAGGGAGTAAGTTTGGTCCTAATGCCATTAATTTCCAAATCTAACATGGTGAGTCTACGTTTCTTTTTAGCCACCAAAAATTGCAAGAAACCCACCCCAGCTTCATTAAAATATTTGAACCACTCCGCTAGTTCATTGTCCTCTTTCTGGGGATTGACCTCCCACCTTAAGCTTCTGGGGACCATATTTTCCTTTATATACTCCTCTAGGTAAGCAATATCCCATCTTAAATGTACTTCCGTGACGGTGAGATTTTTCAATCTGAGGAAACATCCTGCCAGGTCATCCCTCGGATCATCTCTACCATCAAAAACTCCCGTAGTATCTATAACTACCTGGGACCTATATTCAAAAATATCCATTTTAAGGAAACACCAGCTGCAGATTTGGATATCAAAGAAAATAAACCAAAAATAAATAAAAAACCTGCGCTAAGTGCATAAATAAAAAGTAATCAATAATGATGAAAAACGTGATATGGGTCCTGCTGCTGAACACTATAACCCCGATATAAGGCAAAACTAGTTGTAGATAATGATCAGTGCAGCGCTGGACAGAAAACGAAGTGAATAGCAATAAAATTAATATTACTAAAAATTGATGACAGAAAATAAAAAATAAAAATGATTATAAACAATCCATATTATGAATAAACCATCGATGTGTAAATATTTGTCAGTACATGACCGTGCTCAAAAAATCCATTGTAATAATAACAATTAAATGGTGAAAAAAAGGAAGTGAAAAAAAGTCCAGAATAATAATAAATATATAGTGAAAAAAAGTTCCAAATGTGTAATTAGTGCAGAATCAATCCAGCGATGTTAATCGATGGTGACACCCACCACCGGAGAAGAGTAAAGGCTTACCAGAAAGCCTGCGACCGCCCTTACTCAGGGGGGTCAAAACAGGCTCAGTAGATCAACGTTGGTATCTTGTTGAAACCGCAACCGATGTCCTATGGATTACCCTCAATGTTGGCTTCTCATCAACAGTAGGAGATGCTCCAGGGAAAGGGAAATGGTTCCAGGAAGGACCAGGTGAACAATATTCAGGTAAGGATGAACCAAAAAAAGAGAGAAGGGACTCCAGTAGTGCAGATAACCAGGGACGTTTAATAAAAAATTAAATAAAAATACATTGCGCCAGATTGCGCATAAAATGCATATAGATGTAAATTGCATATAGGGTGCATATAAATGACAAGTGCACTACAAGTCATCCAAATATAAATGCACAGGATCAAACGTGATCAAACGTGTATGCAAAAAAGTGCCACTAGGCACCAGCAGTGAGACTGTCACGTCCAGCGGGACAGAAATCTCCACCGCCGTTGAAGTTAAAAACGCGCATGCGCAATGCGAGCTCACGTTGTGACCCTACGGCCGTTTCGTCACAACTGACGTCATCAGGGGTACGTGATCGCGCACGCGCAAGTGTGTTAAATAGCCAGACGGCGCTTCAGAAAGCCACGCTATTGGCTGGCTCAGACCAAGCTGGATGCTGCGATTGGTTAATTGGGGAATCACACCCTAAGGACAGGATGAGAAACACCTAAACACAAAAACAGCAAACAGCTGGGACGCTTTCCAAACATAAATAAAATAGAACAAAATATCCAAACTAGTGCCATCTAGTGGACATTTATAAAATCCCTAGGAAATTACTTTTAAAAACCATTTGGCTAATGAAAAACTGACAGGCATATATCTAATGCCTATGCCACCATGCTTTTATGCCGTTATGCCAACTCATGCCATTTAATAAGCAAAACATAACAGAGATGGAATCAAAAATATAATATGAAAATTGAAAGAACATTAGCACCAAAATAAAACCGCTGGAAATGACTAACTTTTCACCGAGGATAGATATCATTGCAAATAGGCATACTGTTTCTCAATAATACAGGGGCCTCATCACAAGATCCCCATATAGATATTTATATTGACATAATTATGTTAAAAATAATAATAAAAAGGGACCAAAAGTGAACAGTTTTGAGTACCATAAATTAGACAGAAATGAGTAACAACTGACCGGTCATCAAAATCAGTCACTAAGTAGCGAGGGGTCAGAACACTTTTGGATGGGACATCAACTGTTATTAATAAAACAGTTGATGTCCCATTCTATATTCAAGCCATTGGGGGCATGGGAACCTAATTTGTAGATCCAATTGGTCTCGGATCTGGAAATAGTTCTCTTCCCATTACTGCCACGCCAATGGGGGACATATTTCTCTATGCCAATGAAAGTGGTGCCCGTCGGGTCACGGTTGTGCACAAGGTCATAGTGCTTAGAAACACTGTGCTTATCAAAGCCTTGCTTGATGTTAGTGATGTGTTCACCTAACCTCACATGCAACATTCTAATGGTACGTCCCACATATTCTAGCCCACAAGGCTAGAAGAAAAAAAGGAAGTACAATAGGGATGTTAGGGATTACAAGGACAACTTGGTCTTTAAATGGCAAATACCCCCCTCTGTTGATCCTCCCATAGCCTCCGTTGATCATAGTTTGCAACCTTTAACTATGACCCAAGTAACTGGAGCGGTTCCTGTATCTAATACATCTTATACATACCCTAATTCTCTCCAACCCCCTAGAGGTAGGAGACCACAACGACATCTGAGTCAACCCAGGAATGGAGGAGGAGGTAATGGCTCTCTTCCTCATTCATATCAGCACTCACCTACACCTTGGAGACAAGAGGGCCGGATGAATTATCAAAGCCGCAATGGTGGTTATCACCACCCCAACCAGCAAAATTCTAGTACTGGACATCACCATTATGAAAACAATGGTGGACGTGGGCAATATGAGGCCAATATCAATGTTAGGAACAGATTTTCACCTTTGGTAGATGTTACTGAAGATAGGGCATCGAACTTGGGTGGAAATCCTAACAATATTCCCTGTCCACCTCTAAACCAACATACAGGAGAAAACCGTTCCAGACGAGATTTTCAGTTGATTGGCAGAGGAAGAAACAAGAGAAATGGCGACGCAAGAGAGGGTGCAGAGGGGAAAGGAAACTTCACCCCAAAAAGGAGGAGAATCTAGATGCCAATGGCATTATAAACCTGAGCACCAAGGAACTTACAAAAGATGAGCTTGCCACTCTCAATAAGGGTCTGAAGTTTGTCCCACCCCGCAACCTTGACAAATTTTAGACGTTTATTGACGTTCAAAAGTATACACGTAAATTAAATATCAAAAGATACATTATGAGCAACTCATCAAGGCAATTAACTAGGGAGGCAGCTGTGGTGACCCATTCGGGATTTGGTGCTGAACGACTTGACTAAGTTAAAATTAAGATCAGTACGGGCTCAGCAGAACATCAGAGTAGGAATAGAGACTCTATGTAGCAGGAAGGATATAATTATACGCCCCACTGACAAAGGCGGGGCTATAGTTATTTTGGACAAAAATTCCTACAGTAATGAAATGGAGAGAATCCTTTCAGATGTGGATACTTATTGTCCTCTGTCATCAGACCCAACAGCCGCATTCAAACGCGAGTTGAGTGCCCTGATAAAAAAAGGATATGATATGGGAATTTTGAATAAAAAGGAAAAGGAACATTTGGTCCCTTTAGCCCCCCGCTTACCGGTTATGTACATCTTACCGAAAGTTCATAAAACTTTGGTGAACCCCCCGGGTAGGCCCATCATCAGTGGCATAGATTCCATCACATCACGTGTGGGTAAAAATATTGCTTTCTTTCTTCAGCCACTGGTGGTGGGCACACCCTCATTCCTCAAGGATACGAAGCATGTCCTGAATCTATTGAATGAAGTAGAATGGAAAGCCACATACATGCTGGTGACAGCTGATGTCGCATCGCTTTATACATCGATATCCCATCAGTTGGGACATGAAGCAGTGCGACATTTCCTCTATCGAGACTCCAATATCCCCATCACACAATGTAAATTTGTGATGGAGCTATTGGACTTCTCGATGGAGCACAATCATTTTTGGCACAATGGTGCACACTATTTGCATGTGAAGGGGGTGGCCATGGGAGCTAAGTTTGCTCCCAGTATGGCCAACCTCTTCATGGCCAAATGGGAGGAAGATGAAGTTCTGCATGAAAGGCCTGCACAACTTATCTCGTGGAAAAGATTTATAGATGATGTCCTATTTATATGGGACGGCGATGCTGAATCTGTCGCAAGTTATCTGTCTGTTCTTAATAATAACAATAGGGGTATAGCTATGAAGCTAGTCCGACCCAGATCCATTTTTTAGATCTGGTTATAAAAATTGATAATGGTAGGATTACCACTTCCACCTTTTTTAAACAAACTGATAGGAACAGCTTCATCCCCCTTGACTCCTGCCACCATCGTTCATGGTTAACAGCTGTTCTCAAAGGATAATTTCTGCGACTTAGGCGGAACTGTTCAAATGTAGATCAATTCTACAGGGAAGCCTCTACACTAAGATCTAGATTTTTAAATAAAGGCTATGATCCGACAGCCCTTGATTCTTTAATCTTAGAGGTAGGAAATAGGGACCGCAAAGACCTATTGGTAGAAAAACCTCCCCGGACTGATGACCGAGAAGATTTTGGGTTAGCTTTTATTACTACTTACTCAAGCCAACATTGGGCCATAAAGAGGATCATAAGAAAACATTGGCCAGTTATTAAAAACGACCGGATTCTTGGACCTCTATTGGCAGATAAACCTCGGGTTTTGTTTAGGGGAGCTACTAGTTTGAGACATATGTTGGCACCTAACATCCCAGATCCACCTGCACGTTTGAGTTTTTTTGGTGATCTAAAAGGTTTTTCCCCATGCAGAAGGTGTACAGTATGTAGGGTTAATACATTAAAAGATAGGAGATTGACTGAATTTACTTCAGTCAATACAGGCCTAACGTACCCTATCAAATCACTTATTACATGCACCACAAAATGTGTGGTATACCTTCTGAGGTGCCCTTGTGGGCTAGAATATGTGGGACGTACCATTAGAATGTTGCATGTGAGGTTAGGTCAACACATCACTAACATCAAGCAAGGCTTTGATAAGCACAGTGTTTCTAAGCACTATGACCTTGTGCACAACCGTGACCCGACGGGCACCACTTTCATTGGCATAGAGAAATATGTCCCCCATTGGCGTGGCAGTAATGGGAAAAGGACTATTTCCAGATCCGAGACCAATTGGATCTACAAATTAGGTTCCCATGCCCCCAATGGCTTGAATATAGAATGGGACATCAACTGTTTTATTAATAACAGTTGATGTCCCATCCAAAAGTGTTCTGACCCCTCGCTACTTAGTGACTGATTTTGATGACCGGTCAGTTGTTACTCATTTCTGTCTAATTTATGGTACTCAAAACTGTTCACTTTTGGTCCCTTTTTATTATTATTTTTAACATAATTATGTCAATATAAATATCTATATGGGGATCTTGTGATGAGGCCCCTGTATTATTGAGAAACAGTATGCCTATTTGCAATGATATCTATCCTCGGTGAAAAGTTAGTCATTTCCAGCGGTTTTATTTTGGTGCTAATGTTCTTTCAATTTTCATATTATATTTTTGATTCCATCTCTGTTATGTTTTGCTTATTAAATGGCATGAGTTGGCATAACGGCATAAAAGCATGGTGGCATAGGCATTAAATATATGCCTGTCAGTTTTTCATTAGCCAAATGGTTTTTAAAAGTAATTTCCCAGGGATTTTATAAATGTCCACTAGATGGCACTAGTTTGGATATTTTGTTCTATTTTATTTATGTTTGGAAAGCGTCCCAGCTGTTTGCTGTTTTTGTGTTTAGGTGTTTCTCATCCTGTCCTTAGGGTGTGATTCCCCAATTAACCAATCGCAGCATCCAGCTTGGTCTGAGCCAGCCAATAGCGTGGCTTTCCGAAGCGCCGTCTGGCTATTTAACACGCTTGCGCGTGCGCGATCACGTACCCCTGATGACGTCAGTTGTGACGAAATGGCCGTAGGGTCACAACGTGAGCTCGCATTGCGCATGCGCGTTTTTAACTTCAACGGCGGTGGAGATTTCTGTCCCGCTGGACGTGACAGTCTCACTGCTGGTGCCTAGTGGCACTTTTTTTGCATACACGTTTGATCACGTTTGATCCTGTGCATTTATATTTGGATGACTTGTAGTGCACTTGTCATTTATATGCACCCTATATGCAATTTACATCTATATGCATTTTATCCGCAATCTGGCGCAATGTATTTTTATTTAATTTTTTATTAAACGTCCCTGGTTATCTGCACTACTGGAGTCCCTTCTCTCTTTTTTTGGTTCATCCTTACCTGAATATTGTTCACCTGGTCCTTCCTGGAACCATTTCCCTTTCCCTGGAGCATCTCCTACTGTTGATGAGAAGCCAACATTGAGGGTAATGCATAGGACATCGGTTGCGGTTTCAACAAGATACCAACGTTGATCTACTGAGCCTGTTTTGACCCCCCTGAGTAAGGGCGGTCGCAGGCTTTCTGGTAAGCCTTTACTCTTCTCCGGTGGTGGGTGTCACCATCGATTAACATCGCTGGATTGATTCTGCACTAATTACACATTTGGAACTTTTTTTCACTATATATTTATTATTATTCTGGACTTTTTTTCACTTCCTTTTTTTCACCATTTAATTGTTATTATTACAATGGATTTTTTGAGCACGGTAATGTACTGACAAATATTTACACATCGATGGTTTATTCATAATATGGATTGTTTATAATCATTTTTATTTTTTATTTTCTGTCATCAATTTTTAGTAATATTAATTTTATTGCTATTCACTTCGTTTTCTGTCCAGCGCTGCACTGATCATTATCTACAACTAGTTTTGCCTTATATCGGGGTTATAGTGTTCAGCAGCAGGACCCATATCACGTTTTTCATCAATATTGATTACTTTTTATTTATGCACTTAGCGCAGGTTTTTTATTTATTTTTGGTATATTTTCTGGAGCTGTAAACATCTGGAGCCAATTTGGAGTGCAGTAGTCCGTAGACTAGAAAAACCTCTCAAGAAGAAAATCTCTCTCTCTCACCTCAAATATGCCTCCTGTATGCCTTGGTTCCAGATGTTCCTCTTCCTTGCAATAGATTAATCCACTCTCTAATCAGCTCCATCCAATGGATGATAGCATTTAACTGGAAAACTCATAACTTACCATGGCCCCAGGTTGAATCCAGAATGGAAACACTCAGACTCTCAGAAAGGATCCACCACACTCTATCGGATAGCATGCATATCTTTATCAATAAATTTTTTTTTGGTCCTTACCCGAAACTGCTCTTTGAATACCTCTTACTATGTCTTGGAAATTAATCTCATTTATTGCATATCTATCTCTTAGATATTCCTCTCCTATACCACAATTACTTACTGTATAATGCTATATTATAACCAAACTTATTGTATCCCATGTAACACTTCCCATACCTGTACGAACCCTTTGATATACATGTAACTGTTTTATTTCTTGTCTTCCAAATAAACTTTTGTAAACAAAAAAAAAAAAAAGAAAAACACAAATTTCAGGCACTCCCATTGAAGTTATATGAGACCAAAAATGATCCATGCCAAGACCCTGTTCATGTTTTGCGTAGCAGAAAACTAAAAATTGTTATCAAATACTTACTGTAATTTTCCTTTCCTGGCCCATCCTCACATCAGCACACAATGGTTTAACACCTCCTTTGCGCCCCACATGACCACCTGTTCCAAGCTGAATAAAAGACAGCCCCTCCCCCAACTAAGATGTTCGATAACCTAGTCTGCAACAGGCCACTAGGGAGGGAGTCCTGTGCTGATGTGAGGATGGACCAGGAAAGGAAAATTACGATAAGTATTTGATAACAATTTTCCATTTTCCTGGCCCACTTCACGTCAGCACACAACAGGATATACCAAAGCTAATATAGGACGGGAAAGAAAAAATGAAAAGGGACACTGACAATCAAAAAAAAGTTGCAAAAGCCAGAAAGAATTGATCTCTCTTGTCCCAAACTTGCTGACCCCATATTTAGTGTGTAAGGCTGAATGAAGGCCGCACCAGACCTTCAAGCTTGCCCTTACCTATATCTTCCAAGCAATCCTGACAAAACTGCCCCAAAGACTGCCACCTCACTAGTCAAATAGGCTTGCAATTGTTTCAGAACAGAAAGGCCTACTTTCTGCATGCCAATCCAATCACCCTGGTAACCCAAGAGTGGATGACTCTTGAGGGCCCGATGGCTAAATGAAAAGATTGTCCTCTTTTGACCAAGTACACTGTCAGTAACTCGACCATGTGTAATAAAACCAAAGTCTTCCTGCTGTGCACTCAGTGACTCTCGTGTGAAAACTCAGCGGGACTACTTCCCAGTGTTTCTGAAAACTGGATACCACTTCAAAATTGAACTTTGGAGATAGACGTGGTATCCCTATCTCTGGTAAAAAAGAAAAGGAAAAAAAGACACCAAAGGGCTCTTGCAGAAAAGTGTTATCATCCTTCTGTCTGAAGTAGTTGCTGTCAGGAGAACTAGTTTTACCGTGAGTTACTTCAATGGAAATGAAACCTATTGGAGCAAACGGTGCTCTTAGATCCAAGTCCTATGGAGGGAACAAGGATTTCCTTAGATTGTCATCTGGAAGAAGCATCTGGTCACTGGCTTTTGCACCCGTCTGCAGCTTGTGAAAAGATGAAGTAGAGATCTGTACCTTAAATGTAATTGTATGACAGACCAACCACTAGCGCTGATTGTAAAATGCCAAGGATATTGGCTAGAGCAGGGAACACAGGAGAGAAAGCTTTTGCTGAGCAAACTAAACAAACTTCTTTCATATAGGAAAAAAGGTATAACAATCAGCGCAAAGGATGATGAATAATTAATATAATGAATAAATGTATATACTGACCTGCCAACCACTGTAAGTGATTTCACAACACCTCAAAAAAATATGTATATATAAATCAGTGTAGCACATCAAAATAAAAATATATTCAATAATCAATTTCTAACCTCTGGTGATGTATCCCCAAACCCTGGGCCTCCTTCATTTAACTGTACTCAATGCACCCATTACCCTACACCCTCTGGCTGCAGGCCTAGTGCACACAATCTAGTTCCCATTTCTCTTCTTCCCAAAACCAGACTCCATTTCTCCTGCACTCTTTGGAATGCCCGCTCTGTCTGTAACAAACTCTCTATATCTCTAACTCATTTAATCTACTCACCATTACCGAAAACCTAGCTTCATGAATCCGACACTGCGTGCTCTGCTACCCTATACCACGGTGGTCTTCTTTGGACTCACTCCCCCAGACCCAGTAGACGCAAAGTAGGGGGTGTTGGACTACTTTTAGCCACTATAGCACCTTTCAGGTACTTCCTCATTTGAGGCACACTGCATTTGTCTCGTCTTTCCAGTTTCTCTAGGGATAGCCGTGATCTACTGGTCCCCTGGACCAATATCAACCTTTCTTGATGACTTCTCTGCCTGGCTACACTATTTTCTCTCCTCTGAAATCCCCACTATCATTCTTGGGGACTTCAACATCCCTACCAATGCTAACTCTCCTGCTACTTCCAAACTTCTCAGTCTAACCTCTTCCTTTGACCTGAAGCAATGGATACATGCTCCTACTCACTCTGAAGGAAATACCCTTGACCTTGTTTTCTCCCACCTATGCACTCCGTGCAACCTCTCCAACTATCCATACCCTCTCTCTGATCACTACCTTATCAGTTTCACTCTCTCCCTCTCCTCCACCTCCCCTCCCTCCAACCTCCTAATGGTTACCTGTGGAAACCTACGCCATCTCAACCTTTCTCTTCTCTACTCTGCTACTGACCACCTCTATGACAAAAGTAAACCCCTATCCTGCACCGACCTAGCCACTTCTGCTTACAACACTTCACTTCTAGACTCACCAGACACAATGCCCCCCCACTACACACAGAATCAGACCCCTTTCCCTTCAACCATGGCAAACAGATGACACTAGAAGTCTGAAAAAACAGACGTGCTCTTGAACACCTGTGGCGTAAGACAAGGTCCCAAAAATATTTCAGCCAGTATAAATCTGCTCTCCAAAAATACAATCCCAGCCTCCTCACTGCCAGGCAGAACTATTTCATCTCTCTCATTAACACCTTATCATCCCGTCCCCGTCAACTCTTCTCTACCATCAACTCTCTACTTCGTCCTCCACTGCCTCCACCCACCAACTCACTCACTGCCCAGGAGATCACCAATCACTTCAAACAGAAGATTAATACATGTCACAAGGAGATCTCTACTGTTCAGATACCCTCCACGTATTACACTTCATGCCCACAGGTACAATCATTACTTCCTTCTTATAACCCCACCACTATAGACGAGGTTGCTAAACTACTTACTAACGCCCATCTTACCACCTGCCCTCTAGATCCTGTTCCCTCGCAAATGCTACATTCACCCTCTGGCTCTATTCTACACTCTCTAAGACCCCTTTCACACTGGGGCGGTGTGGGTGCCGGCGGTAAAACGGTGCTATTTTTAGCGCCACTTTACCATAATTTTAGCGGCGGTATTCGGCCGATAGCGGGGGCGGTTTTACCCCCCTGCTAGCAGCTGAGAGAGGGTTAAAACCACCGCAAAGTGCTGCTGCAGGGGCGCTTTGCCGGCGGTATAGCCACGCTGCCTCATTTATTTCAATGGGCAGGAGCAGTGACGGAGCGGTATACACAAATTCACCGCTCCAAAAAAGCTGCTAGCAGGACTTTTTTTACCGTCCTGCCAGCGCACTGCCCTCGTGCTTTCACACTGGAGTGTGAGGAGCGGCTCTTTCAGGGAGCTTTGCAGGCGCTATTTTTAGCGCTGTAGCGCCTGCAAAGTGCCCCAGTGTGAAAGGGGTCTAACCCACATCTTCAATCTTTCCCTCTCTTTCCCTCTCTTCTGGCATCTTTCCCAACTCTCTAATACATGCTCTTGTCAGCCTCATACCTAAAAAGCCCTCACTGGACCCATCCAATTTTAACAACCTACACCCCATCTCCCTGCTCCCCTTTTTATCCAAACTCCTTGAACGTCTGGTCTACAACCGAATGAGCAACCACCTTGCTGATAATAGCCTTCTTGATGCCCTTCAGTCTGGATTTCGTCCTCAACACTCAGAAACTGTTCTCCTAAAACCAACAAATGATTTACTAACGGCCAAAACCAATGGACACTATTCTGTACTCCTACTCATGGACCTCTCTGTTGCCTTTGATACGGTTGACCACCCTCTCCTCCTCAAAAAACTCCATGCATTTGGTCTCCGTGACTGTACTCTTTGCTGGTTCTCTTCCTACTTATCCAACTGCACCTTTAGCGTTACTTACAATTCTACTTTCTCCTCTCCTCTTCCTTTCTCAGTTGGGGTCCCCCAAGGTTCTGTTCTTGGACCTCTCCTATTTTCAATCTACCCCTCCTCCCTGGGTCAGCTGATAGCCTCCCATGGCTTCCAATACCATCTCTACGCTGATGACACTCAAATCTATTTCTCTACCCCTCAGCTCACTTATTCAGTCTCCTCACGTATCACTAATTTTCTAACAGATATATCAGTCTGGATGTGACCACTTCCTTAAACTTAATCTATCCAAAACCAAACGTATCATTCCCCCCCCTACGTGCCCCTTCCCCTGATCTCTCTGTCAAAATCGATGGTACAACTATAAGCTCATCCCTGCATGCCAAGGTTCTAGGTGTAGTCCTGGACTCTGAACTCTCCTTTAAGCCCCACGTCCAATCACTGTCCAAATCTTGCCGCCTCAACCTTTTGGAACCAATGACACATCAAAGCTCTTAATTCACTCCACAGTCATATCTCGCCTCGATTACTGCAACTCCCTGCTCATTGGCTTATCTCTACATAGTCTATCCCCCCTTCAATCCATCATAAATGCTGTTGCCAGACTCATCTACCTTACCAATCGCTCAGTGTCTGCTCCTTCTATCTGTCAATCCCACCACTGACTTCCACTCACCCAACAAATTAAATTCAAAATACTAACTACTTACAAAGCCATCCACAACTCTGCCCCTATCTACATCACTAAATAGTCTCTAAATACCAACCAATTTGTTCTCTTTATTCCTCTCAAGACCTTCTGCTCTCCAGCTCCCTCATCACCTCCTCCCATGCTCGCCTCCAGGACTTTTCCAGAGCCTCTCCAATCCTATGGAACTCCTTACCCCAATGTGTCCGATTATCTCCTAATCTATTAGCTTTTAGACGATCTCTGAAGAGTTGTAGGATTGGATCATATCGTGAGATCGGCTAGTGGAAGTAAAATAAATGTTACAAATGCAATGATAAATGTACAGTCAGTAGATATAGAAGTATTGGGGTTCAGATCTCCAGACATGTGAGATTGAAATAATGTTTATTGTGTTTTTCTTTTTTAGGCTGGAGTCCATTAAAGGATATTGTTTTTTCTTTGTTTGCTTTTTGCGTAATAACGTTTTTAACATACCTTTTGAAGATGTATTTTAAAAAAGGTAAGTTCCTGACATTTGGTGTGGAAGTCCATATACAATGTAAGGTGTGTATTAGTCATTAGCACTATTATACAACCTCAGATACCAGAACATGTGATATCAGATTGATTAGGAACCTGAGGATCCTCTAGACCAGTGGTTCTCAACCTTCCTAGTGTCGTGACCCCTTGATAAAATTTCCCAAGTTGTGAGGACCCCTAACAGTAAAATTATTTTCGTAGCGTGGATTGTCAGCACCCAAGGCAAGACAAGTAATTTACGCCCCTAACAAAAAGACATTTAGTACCCGAATCGATTACACTCGTACAGTATTAAAACCCTTATAGTACATTTTAGGATGTCCCACTCTTTCTCTTTGTTCTCCTTTCTTTCCCTTTTATCTCTCTCTATCCTAATGTCTCGTTTTTTCCCCCATCCCTCTCTCTAGCCATTTTTCTTGTTGTTTCTCTTATTCTTTCTCTCCCTTTTTCTTTGTTTATCCCCCTCTTTTCCTCTCCCTTCCATGTATTCTTTATTTTTGTTCCTTCTCTTACTCCTTGGTGGGGGGTGGGATGACTGGCAGTGCTTGTGGTGAGTTGGGATCAGTGGCAGTGCTGGGGGGAGTTCTGATCAGTAAACTTAGGTGCTCTTGATCAAGGTCATCTGCTGATCTGAGAACTGTAGTGGGGACTTTTAATGGCAACTCTAATCACAGGTAGTGTTACTCACTGTGTCTCCGACTTTGTGGTGTCTCATAGCAGTGACACCTATGCCGAAATCAGGAGATGGGGTCACCTCCAGCCCCTCCCACTTCACATTCTTCACCAGTCAGCTGACCTCTAGTCTCTGCCCCCCCAGCCATGCTGTGAACTGAATGGGCTGCTGCAAAGAGGCTGAGTGGTAGGCCGCGGGCTCCGGTGACACCCCTGCTGGGCGGCCGCAAAAATGCTGGACTTCTTTGTTTAAAAAAAAAATTTCACACAGACTCCTTCCAAGAGTCTTCTATGTATTTTGGGGGGGGATTTGTAGGGGTTTGTGTGCTATAAAAATCTGTGAGGTCTTCTACCCCACTTACCACTCTATACCAGTCTGAGTACACGTTATTTATCACCACCCTTTGGACACGTCCCTGTAACCAGTTTTCTATCTAAGAACAAACCTTATGGTCCATGCCTGCAGACCTCAGCTTGTATATTAAGCTTTTACAAAATCCAGATACACCACATCCACAGGTCTCCCCCTATCCAGATGGCAGCTCACTTCCTCATAGAATGTTAGCAGATTGGTCTGGCAAGAATGATTCTTTGTAAGCCCATGCTGATAACTACTAATGATATTCTTTTCTTCAGCAAATTCTTGGATATAGTCCCTTATCGTCCCTTCCAATAATTTACTTTCTATTGATGTTAGGCTGACTGGCCTGTAGTTTCCAGGAATTTTTTGAATATTGGTACCAATCAGCTGGTACCAATCCTGTCATTATGCTGTCCACAAAGATTAGGAACAATGGTCTGGCTATAACCTGACTGAGTTCTCTGAGGACTCTCGGGTGTAAACCATCTGGTCCTGGTGATTTATTTGTGTTAAGCTTATCTAGTCTTTTTTTGAATCCGGCCTCTGTTAGCCACAAGGGTACGTCCTGTGATGTGTTACTAACAGTACTGTCGTGCTCAGTATACCTTTTCCTATGTAAAAACTGAGGAGAAGAAAGTATTTAGTACAGTTGTCTTCTTTGTGTTATCTTTAACCATCCTCCCTTCATCGTCTTTTATGTGGGCAATGTACTCTGACCTCACTTTTTTACTGTTGAGATATCTAAAAAAAAATGCTTGGAATTTTCTTTTTGCTCTCCTCCGCTATGTGTTTCTCATAGTCTTTTTTAGCCACCCTGATTGCATTCTTACACTTCCTATTGCATCCCTTTTAGTGTTGAAAAGCTGACGATGAACCATCTCTTGAAAGGAAAAATGTATTTTTGATTTCACCCTTTAAGAATATGTAAAACACAATATTTCATACTCCTGATATGTTGTTGCTGTACCATGTACAGGCGGTCCCTGGGTTACAAACAAGATAGGGTCTGTGGGTTTGTTCTTAAGTTGAATCTGTTTCAATCTGTATCTATTTTTAACCTTTTTGGATAACATAGGGAAGGGTTATCACCCCTGTAACATTTGTTTTGCTGTCTGTGCCCCTGTTCAGAAGATTTCACCCCACTTTCTGTCCCAATGACAATTGGATTTTGAAAATTTTGGGTTGTTGTGGAAACAAGGATTGGTGATAAAGCATCAGTGGAGACACCTTTTTCCCATGATAACTCTAATGCCCCGTACACACGGTCGGATTTTCCGATGGAAAATGTCCGATCGGAGCGTGTTGTCGGAAATTCCGACCGTGTGTAGGCTCCATCACACATTTTCCATCGGATTTTCTGACACACAAAGTTTGAGAGCAGGATATAAAATTTTCCGACAACAAAATTTGTTGTCGGAAATTCCGATCGTGTGTACACAAATCCGACGGACAAAGTGCCACGCATGCTCAGAATAAATAAAGAGATAAAAGCTATTGGCCACTGCCCCGTTTATAGTCCAGACGTACGTGTTTTACGTCACCACATTCAGAACGATCAGATTTTCCGACAACTTTATGTGACCATGTGTATGCAAGACAAGTTTGAGCCAACATCCGTCGGAAAAAATCCTAGGATTTTGTTGTCGGAATGTCCGAACAAAGCCTGACCGTGTGTACGGGCCATTACAGGAGAGAATTTCCCTTCCTAGGGGTAGATTTCCTCTCACTTCCTGTTGTCTCTCCCCGTTTGTAAGTAGGAGTCGTTTGTAAGACAGATGTTTGTAACTAGGGGACAGCCTGTACTTGTATGAGAAAGTCTGCTGTTCTCTTTGTTTTGCTTCCTTTGTGTGAAATCCCTGGTGGTCCTCCCAGTCCCTCTGCTTTCCTATTAAAAATGTACTACACAAAGTCCATGATCTAATTGCTGCCAGGAAGGCCATTGCCTTAGCTTGTAAACAAGCCGATCCTCCTGACACAACAACCTTTCTCCAACTTCTCAACACACAAACCCAATATGAGATTATGTTTGCCAAAAAAAATGGAGCTTGTGCATTCTTCTGGATACAATGGTCACCTTGGCTGCAACACTCAGAATGTACTGTCCACCTTTAGCATTAACTTGCTATCCTTTAGACAGATATTTGCTACCCCTAAGGTATCATAATGAGGTTTATTTCTCCTCCATAAAGAGGTCCCCCTTTTCCTCTTACTTTTCTATACTCTATATCCCTGACTATGAACACGTTTTCCCTTCTTTTCTCCATACTATTATCTATTTTTACTTCTTTTAAGGGAGGGGTGGTCACATTCCCTCCCTCCATCATAATGATATTGGTTACTAGGGATGAGCATGATGTTCAAGTTTTTGTGAGGGGAAACACCCTATGTAAATATATATGTAGATCGGTACTGTTGTACACTCCATTGTACAAGATCTGCATTTTTCTTCTATTAGAAAAGAAAATAAATACAAATTTACAGTTGAAAAAACTGAATACACTAAGAATGAGAGCACACCGTGGTCAGTTCTCTAGCTGTGCTGGGAACTCAGGCTGCTCCCCTTCAATGTTTCGACTGGGGCTGACAACCCCCCCCCCCCTTGCACAGCCATTTACTGGAAAGATCAGTTACTGCTTCTCCTCCCCCAGCTCTTATGCAGCTGAGGGAATGTGATCACTTATAAAAAAGGGGAAAAGGAGTTATAAAAAAAATGATACTATGTACATAAATGTTTTGCCTTTCATTTCTATTTTAAACTGAGTGGGTTGTTATACAATGTGATAGTTTTAACAATAAGGTTGGTCTTTATTTGAGAAGATATAAAAATGTAGTACATTATTAATCTCGAAAATAGTATGTCAGATATACAGATAAATATACAACATGTATACAGAAAGCACAATCAATATAAACTTACATTGAGTTATTACATACTTATGTCGCCAAGAGCGGGGGGGGGGGGGACACCAATTACAGTAGAAGGAGGGAGGGAAAAAAGGGGGGCAGCTCCACCTCCGTCAAAATACATTATAAATCATCTAAGCAGGTGTAGGACATCTATAGGTGGGAGGTCAGATGGGGTCAGTCCATGGCTGCCAGACCCGTGCAAACTTCTGGGGGCAACCTCTACTTATATAGGTTAGTTTGTACATGGGCAGGACAGCATTAATCGATTTTTCCCATGCGCTCAATGTAGGAGGTCGGTGAGATGTCCACTTTAGTAGAATCTCTTTTTTGGCATAAAAAAGTAGCAGCGATAATAACAATTTGGTATATCGGGGTCTCTGTTCATCGTCCTGTACACCCAGTAAGGCCAACTCAGCCGATAAAGATATCTCCAATTGGAGGCGAACATTAATGAACTCCTCTATAGCAGCCCAATAGCGGGAGAGTCTAGGCCAGCTCCAAAACATATGGATATAGTCACTATCTGGAGATTGACAGCATGGGCAATTCTGGGACTTCTGTGGACATATTCTGTGCAGTCTCTGAGGTGTAAAATATATTCTGTGTAGGAACTTGGCTTGAATTAATTTGTCCCTGGAGGAGATCACTAGTTGGAAACTATTTTCAAAACACTCCTCCCAGGATTCCCTGTCCAAAGTCGATATGTCCGACCTCCACTTATTCCATAGTATCTCCATTTTTGGCAAATCTTTTCTAAGTAATGTCAAGTACAGCGCAGAAAGGGGTTTACGCAGAGATTCCTGAGATAGTAGCTCCTCGACCACATCGGCCTGAAGGGCAGGCGTGGTCGGGAACTGTGCACAGAAGGCATGGCGCAACTGATAATAGCGAAATAGCATCCACGCAGGGAGATTATGTCTACTTGCAAGAGCACGAAAGGGAATAAGGGACCCTGACGAGATGACATCCTTCAATACTCTAGGACCATTCCAGATCCACAAGTGTGGGCTAGGTGTGGCTTTAAAGTGTGGTAGGGCCGAATTCCCCCACAATGGACAATATAGAGACCATTGGTTGGGAGATAGAAACCTTCGTCTAGCCACCCCCCAAACACGCAAAGTGGCCTTAGTAGGAGTAGGTAAAAACATGTATGACGAGGCTCCACGATATGCCAGGTTGCTAAGTTCTGTGAGGGAGCCCACAATAGCTGTCTCCAGACAGACCACTGCATTAGCCCTGGATTGTTCAAACCACCACCTAATAGTGACTAATACGGCTGCCCAATAGTACACCAGTAGGTTAGGTAAGGCTAGACCCCCATAACTCACAGGGAGTTGAAGAGTCGATCTTGCTATACGAGGAGAGGATCCCCTCCACAGGAAGGAACTAATACAGGCTTCTAAGTCTCTAAAGATAACCTGAGGTATCCATACAGGGCAATTCCTAAAGATATAGGTGAGCTTGGGTAAGTAAATCATTTTTAAGACATTAATACGCCCCAGATGGTTTAGAGGTAAATTGGCCCAACGAGAACAGTGGTCTTTTAGTTGCGCAACTATGGGTAGAAGGTTAAGGCATTGGAAGGCATGGGGATCTCTCGTAATCTTTATACCAAGGTACGTAAATTCCTCCACCCACCGCAACACGGTCTGGGGTGCCAATTCTTTCGCCCACGCGTCTAGAGGGAAAAGGACAGATTTAGACCAATTAATAGGTATCCCAGAGAACTGTCCAAATTCATCAAAGGCTTCAAGGGCAGCCTCTAGTGAAGCATTGGCATCATGCAAATACAGTAGGGCGTCGTCTGCGTATAAGGATATTTTCTCCTCCAGAGGGCCGACCCAAAGTCCCTTAATGCAACTAGATTCCCTGACTAAGACCGCCAGGGGCTCCAGGGCCAGCGCAAATAAGCTGGGAGATAGTGGGCAGCCCTGTCGGGTCCCCCTCTGAAGGAGAAAAAAATCTGGAAGGGTATTATTCACCCGAATCCTAGCCCTAGGAGCCTTGTATAAGAGACTGAGCCAGTGCATAAATCTAGGTCCTACCCCAAACCTCCGCAATACCTCCCACAAGTATTCCCATTCAACGGAGTCAAAAGCCTTCTCCGCGTCCAGAGAGGCTATGACCCTAGTACCACCGTTATCATGGGTGGCGGCCAGATTCAGGAATAAACTATATTTATATCAGTGCCCTTCCCTGGCATAAACCCGGTCTGATCAACGTGGACAAGATCCTCCACTACTTTACCAAGCCTAAGGGCCAATATTTTTGCTAATAGTTTAGCGTCCGCATTGATAAGAGAGATAGGCCGGTAAGAGGCGCATTCCTCAGGGTCCTTGCCAGGTTTGGGCACTAAAACCACAATCGCGTCGGATAGCGAATTCCGGAAGAGAATCTAGTTTGGAAAACTGCTGCAGTAGGGAGGTAAGCCTAGGTGCTAAAAACTCTTGATATACAGCGTAGAATTCGATGGGGATTTCATCCGGCCCTGGGGCCTTTCCTGACTGCATAGCCCCCAAGGCTTCCTGCACTTCCTCTAAGGAGATGTCCCTATCCAGCTCCTCGCGTTTCCCTGGCTCCAAAGAGGGGAGTGGGACCCGATCCAGATAACGGAGTAACTCATAGTTATCAAAGTTTGCTCTAGAAGAATACAAGTTCTGATAGAACTCGAGAAATCTCGCATTAATATCCACTGGGGCCATCAACAAGCGGCCATCTAGTGCTCTCAACCTACGAATGTGGGTCATAGTATGCCGCCCCTTGGCTAACCAAGCCAACAGCCTACCATTCTTATCACCAAATTCAAAAACCCTTTGTGCGCTGTCAAGCATAGATTTTTGCGTAACCCTAAGTAGGGACAGGTCTCTCAGAGAATCCTGCCAGTGCACATAGTGAGCCTGATCAGGAGCTCACACATATTCAGCTTCCTTCAACCTTGCTTGTTCCACCAGATGCCTCAGAGACTGCGCAGATCTCCTTTTTTTACTTGCTATGTGGGCCATGTATTCCCCCCTGAGCCAAAATTTAAATGCGTCCCACAGCACCAGCGGCCCAGCAGAGTCATCATTGTTTATCCAGAAGTTACATAGTGTCTCGGGTAGCTCTTCCTGGATCTCAGGATCCATGATTCAATATTTAGACAAGCGCCACATCCTTTTGCCCACCACATGAGAGAGCCGGACAGTAACAGATACCAGGGCATGATCCGAGATGCCTCGTGAGAGGATCTCAGCAGAGTCCACCCTACGAAGCAGAGCAGGGGAGGCAAAGGCTAGGTCAATGTGGAACATGGTCCGGTATGTTGTAGAAAGGCATGTGTATGCTTTATCCGAGGGGTGGAAATGACGCCAGACATCTGTCATGTGGAAGGCGGAGGCCCAGTGGGAAAGTCCATGCTGGGGTGGACCTGAGGCATGTAGTCTATCAATATCTCTAGATGGGTCCATATTAAAATCACCCAAAAATAGTACATTGTCAACATTATATAATATAACCTTTTGCATTAGCTCATGAAGGACATTGACATCGGCAGGGGGAGGCAGATATATCCCCACTATTACAAAGGGAATCTCTGAAATCAGAGCATGAAGAAGAATGTATCTGCCCCCCGGGTCGAGTTTAACCTCTAAAATTTGAAATGGCAGGGATTTATGTACCAAAATACTAACTCCCCTGGCATAGTTAGAATACGGTGTGTGATAGTGTGCACCAACCCAGGCTCTTTTCAAACTGACAACGCGGGAGCCCACCAGATGTGACTCCTGAAGGATACACACCTGTGGGCGGAGCCTTTGTAGGTAGGCAAGCACCAGCGAACGTTTGACAGCTGAATTAAGTCCTCTCACATGCCACGATACCACCATACACTTAGCCATGAGAGGGGTGCAACATTAAAATTAGAAATACAATAGTAGTAATGCCTGGGGCCAGCATCTCCGGGGGGGGGGGGGGGGGACACACCGGAGACCCAGAGTACCCAGACCACAAAAATGCAGCTGCTCTGAGTAATAGGGACATACCATCGTGCATTTGCACATAAAGACCAACAGCAATTTAAAAATACAGAACTCAACAAAAGAAAAACAAAAAGAAAAACATAAAGAAAAAATAATGTGGGCAGCCAAACATGGGTAAAAAAAAAAGAAAAAAAAAGGGAAAAGGAGGAAGGGAACTAAGCTCCTCCTCAATAGGGTCCGGTGTTCTCGGGTGAGTAATTTCAGGCCATATAGCAGCCTCACCCATTAGAGAGTCATCCGGTTCCACCGTCAATTTAGGGTGTCCACTTATATATATTTTGGGGACCCCTAAATGTAGTTGTCCTCTGAATTCAACAAATCACATAAGAAAATTGTGAAGACCACAAAGCAATTCCTCAGAGAGGACAGACCAGTGGAAGAGCTATTGATCATTTATTGATTATCCATATAGAAAGAACTATTACAAAAATAAGTGAAAAATTGTACAACTATCTCCAACACATGTTAAAAAGACCTAATGTCTGGATAGGACACCGGTGGCCACCATTCCTCAATTGCACCATATCCCTCACTTCCACACATACACATACAGACCAGGATCGATCCACAGATCAGTTGAAAAAACTATTAATGTCTATGAGCACTCAAAGGTAATGATGGTTATATCTAAATCAGATGTGGTATCTTCCTTTATATGTTGCAAGTGTTCATGACTATTCCTCCTGGGGAAAGGAGAGGTATGAACGTGGAAGGTGCTGGTGCTGTGTGAAAGTTCCTCAGTATAGCCGCTGTAGATACTATGTTTCAAAAAAACTTCTTTGTGTTTAGCAAATACACACTATAGCCAGAGATCACAGGCTAATGACACTTTGTATCAAAACGGGATTTTACACAGATGCTTTGAATAATATGCTGGTAGTGTTTCCTGATAGCAATAGTAGGAATATAATACAGTTCACCACTTCTGTGTGTATGCAGCTACTCGCAGCATCCGGCATCTAGACATAGTCTCCGTGATCCATCTGTCACCGTCACAGCCGCTGCGAGAGAATGCAGATAAAGGATGGCAGAGTAATTTCCTCCATTAATAGTTGATACCGTTGTCCATGTCTGGGGGGAAGAAAAGGATGGATCATTCAATTGTTCAGGGGGTCACTCCCGGAGATCTGCTGAAGTGGTGTCACCCGTGATGGTTGTATCAATCGCCGGACTCCAGTGCTTGGTAGCGGCCCGAGGAAAATTAGAGAGGGGGAATCAATTAAATGAATGGCGGTCTCGGTGTCCTCATCACGGATACCATGATTACACCATGCTATCCATAGCTAGCCAAACATGGGTAGCCACAATCAACCTTCCCCCCCACCCCGTACACCCCAGAACAGTGAGGAGCACCTGAGTCCCAAAAAAAACCATAGTTCAAAAACCAGTAACCTGATTTGGGGTAGTCGTCCTTGTTAGAGGCATCACATCATCCCCAGTGAATCTGGAGTTTAGGCGTAGATGTGAGTAGTCCCATCCTAGAGCTAGTGGAGTGATAAGAAACATAAAAAGAAAAAAAGAAAAAAGAAGAAGAGTCTTATCTTACACCTGCCGGAGCAGGGGCACAATCTTCAGGGTCTGCTTCAAGAAATAACACAAAGTAAAAGAAGAAAATAAGTAAAACAGACTCAAAGGTAATCCTGGAAGTAAAAATAAAAAAGAGGGTCTGTAGGTAGGTTGTATAACTACAATCTGCACAGCTGGACACAGAGTTTAGAGCATCTCAAAGAACCGGGGAGAAGCCGAGAGGAGAGCACAAAGTTTTATCCTAGTGCAGTCTGCACCATCCGCGGCTACAACAGTTATGTCACGAGGACCTGGTATAATAACAGGGCCTAAAGCCAGGGGACAATCGGGCTTACCCAGATCCAGCTATGTAAGAAAAGCAACCTCGCCATGCAGCAACCAACTCAGGATGTATAGCTTAGTCTTCCTACGGGGGCAGAGTCTCCAACCAGGCAGAAGCATCTTTAGGGCTGGTAAAGAAGCATGCCGTTTCCCCGTCTATCACACGCAGCTTAGCTGGAAACAAGATACTATATTTAATACCTTTCCTCCACAGGGCAGCTTTCACAGCATCAAAGGAACAGCGTTGTCGCTGTGTCTCCATGGTGTAATCTGGGAACAGTAGGAGCTTGGTATTTTGGAAAGGTAAGTCACCAGCAGCGCGGGAGGCTCTAAGTAACTCATCCCGATCATGAAAATTTAGCAGCCTGAGGATGAGGGTTCGAGGAGGGGCCCCTTCAGGACCGGGTCTTGACAGAACCCGGTGGGCTCTCTCCACCGCAATGTAGGGGGAGAGCTAAGCAGCCGGTAATAAGGAGCGCAGTAAGCCTTCTGTAAACTGGGACAGGGATCGGCCTTCAGCTCCCTCCGGAAGCCCCACTATCCTTAAGTTGTTTCTTCGGCTCCGGTTCTCAGCATCTTCTGTCCGGTATTCAAGAGCCTTGACATTCGTTTGAAGCCTACGGATAGAAGCAGCATGGTCGGATACTCTATCTTCCACCGTTCCCACTCGGTTCTCTGCCTCCGTCACTCTGGAGCAGATCCTGTCTAGGACCTGCCGAATCAGTCCCACGTCCATTTAAACCTCCTCTATTTTAGATGCCATGGTAGACTGGCACGAGGTAATTGCAGTTTGGCAGGAGGTAATAGCGGCCATGATCTCCGGCAGCCCGGGAGACACTGGAGCAGGGTCCACCCCGTGGTCTGTTTGCGACGCCATATTGCTATGGCACGCAGGAGGTCTTAAGGAGCAGGAGATCGGACTAGTCTCCACCGGGATATCCGGGGGGAATTTCAATTTCTTACCCCTCTTCTGGTTGCCGGAGGTTTTGGAAGGCATCCAGGGATCACAGAGTCTCTTTAGCAGGCAATTTCGCTAGGTACGGATAAATTAACTGGATCACACTCCAGGAGAGCTCAGGAACACGTCTGTTCAGTCCACTATCCCAGCCATGCCCCCAAGGTGATCGTTTACATATACAGTACTTTAAAGTGATTGTAAAGGCTTGTTCTTTTTTTAAAATAACAAAATGTTATTCTCACTTCCTCTGTGCAGTTGGTTTTGCACAGAGCAGCCCGGATCCTCCTCTTCTGTGCTCCTGGCCCCTCCCCTCTGTCGAGTGCCCTGAGCTGCAACCCTGGGTGTCCATTCAGACAGGGAGCTGCCCTTTGGCCCCGCCTCCTCTCTGCCCTGATTAGCTAACTGACTTTCATTGACAGCCGCGGGAGCCAATGGTGCCACTGCTGTGTCTCAGCCAATCAGGAGGGAGAGTCCTGGATGGCCGAGGGATTCATGGTCATTACTAGACAGAGTGGGGGCTCTGGTAAGTAGAGGCCGACCGATATATCGGCTGGCCGATATATCGGCCGATATTTGGTCTTTTTTACTTAATCGGCATCAGCCGATTCAGCGCGACTTGCAAATGACTTTGAAGTCAATACAAGTTGCCTGTATTCTTCTCTGAAGCGACTTCTCCCCCTCTCTGGGCAGCCTGCCAAATCTGATAAAAAGAACCTGAATTGATACAATGTTTACACTTATGAATGAACTGAGCTCTGTGTGTAGAAGTTCTCAGTTTAACCATTTAAAGACTAAATCTTTTCTGACACTTGTTGCTTACAAGTAAAAATCCTGTATTTTCTGCTAGAAAATCACTTAGAACCCCCAAACATTATATATATTTTTTTTAGCAGAGACCCTAGGGAATAAAATAGCGGTTGTTGCAATATTTTATGTCACACGGTATTTGCGCAGCGGTCTTTCAAACGCAAGTTAAAAAATAAAAATACACTAATAAATTTAAAAAAAAAATAAGCAGTACAGTTAGCCCATTTTTTTTTGTCCAAAAGTTTTGATTACCTGTTTTTGTGTATTTTTAAGATATAGTTTTTTTTTTATATTTTTTTTTTTTATATTTTTCTAAATTCTACATACAAGTGAACTGATTGGAGGTTTGTTTTGTTTAATAAATGTTTAAATGTAAAAAATTTTCTGTATCACTTTAGGTTGCTTTCACACTGCAGCGGGCATGCGTTGACGGTAAAACGCTGCTAGTTTTAGCGGCGCTTTACCGTCATTTTAGCGGCGCTATTCGGCTGCCAGCGAGGAGCTTATAACCCAGCTAGCAGCCGAGGAAGGGGTTAAATGCGCCCCTGAAGCGCCGCTGCCGAAACGCTTTGCAGGCGCTTTGGCAGTGGTGCGCATTCATTTCAATGGGCAGGCGTGGTGGTATACACCGCTCCAAAGATGCTGCTTGCAGGACTTTTTGTTAACATCCTGCCAGCACATCGCCTCAGTGCGAAAGCACTCGGGATCTCACACTGAGACTGCAGGGGAGCCGTTTTACAGGCACTTTACAGGCGCTATTTTTAGCCCAAAAGCGCCTGAAAAACGCCCCAGTGTGAAAGGGGTCTAACTGTTAGATTTTATGAGATGAAGGGAAAAAAAAAAAATCAGCCTAATATATCGGCCCAAAAAAATCGGCATCAGATATCGGCCATCGGCCACTGCGATTTCTAAATATCGGCATCGGCATCGGCCAGAGAAAAACCCATATCGGTCGACCTCTACTGGTAAGTATTGGGGGGGGGGCTGGAACGGGCTTCTACACACAGAATGCTTTTTATCTTAATGCATAGAATGCACCTTCTGCCTTTACAACTCCTTTAGGCCTTCTAAAAAGACCTGCTCCCTGCGAAACAATATTTTTTTTTCCCAGTACATGTGTCCTATGGCAGAGCCCAGCTACCTGTGCCCTTTTTTATCTAAAGCGTGAAAAATAGGTTTGAAAAAACAGAACAAAACATGACTCTCATAGACTTTGTGTGTTTTGTGGATTCTCTGAGATCTGAACCTAGACCAGTTCCCTCTTCACCAGCCGAGAGGCATCCTGGGGCAGAGCATGAGAAAAATAAACTCCTTCTTGAGGAGAATATGGAGAGTTGTACAATCTGATCCTCACAGTTTAGGATGTATAGCTGCTAAAAATAAAACAAATGTTATAGATATCGATTTATAGTCAGTAAATGCAGAAGTTTTAAGGAAGTTTTTCAGACATGTAGAATTAAATTTTTTTTTAATTGTGCTTTTCTTTTATAGGAAGGAGACCATGGATATATAATGTTTTGAGGTTTATTTTTATTGCATCATGCATCATAATAGTTTACTTGCTTGTTTCATTAATAAACTCCCTGGTGGCTACTGATGGTAAGTTTGTGACCGTCCTAAAGATAGGAAATGATAGCAGGACTTTAGTGGTGCCAACATACTGTACATTAACATCACAATCATATATAAAACCTCCAGTATGCATTTGGTACAGTGGTTCATTCTATACAGATATCTTCATTTGGGATAAGTGAAGACTTCAAGTAGTGTCAACATGTTTCACCATAACTGGCTTTATCAGGAAGGACATTACTACATTTATTTTTTTCTTTCAATAAATTTTTATTAATAGAAGTTTAGTTAGTACAAATGTAACATACATTCCATAAAGGAAGATAAAAGGGAACAACAGGTACAAGAAATTCCAGTGCAAGGCATCGCATCATAGTTCACATCGAACAACATGTTATGTGATAGAAGTGTTCATGTCAGGAATTACATCTAGAACTAACAAGTCCCATTATAAAGATGGAGAAAAATCAATAACCCTGCAAGTTCTATCAACAATATAAGGCAGAGAGAACAATTTGTTAAATCGATGAGGTACAACTGAAAAAATTTGACAGAAAACCTTTGGGTCTGAGGGGTCCAGGGACGGGAGCGGCACCCACATCCATCCCAAAAGGGAACACGCTGTGGATATGGGGCTTCCCCCCCTGAACCCCAGACCCCAGACGAGTTCGCCCCAAAAGGGCGTACCCTGTAACTCAATACTAAATCGGTAACTTGAAAACTTAATACTAGAAAAGTACATGGTCAAGTGACCTCTCAAACACTGAGGGCGATGGAACTGCGTGAAGGGAGGCCTAAGAAGCTCAGAGAACCTGGACTCCGAAGAGTCTAAGTAGCATAGAGGAAACTCCCTACATCGCTAAAATATGGTGCTATTAAAGTTTCAGGAGAAACTAACGCTTAGAGGATCCAGTATGGATCAGTGAGAAAAGACAAGGGGAAAGTAGGGAGACAAAAAGAGGGAGAAGAGGGAGGGGGGAGAAAGGAATATCAGGTGGGGGGAGGTAACAATAGAGTCACTCAGAGCGCAGATTAGTCAGGGTAGCTAACGCCAGGATATAAGGAGATGTGGCAGTATTTGGCCCAGGGTTCCCAGGTAAGTTCGAAGAGCCGGCCTTTGTCTTCTATAATGCTGACTATCTTTTCCTGAGCCATAATCCAGGATATTTTATGCTTCACCGCTTTGAAAGGGACCCTATGCTTTTTCCAGCAGGATGCTATTGTAATTTTGGTGCCCAACAAAATAACAAAAATCAGTTTTTGGGTATATTTATCAACCTTATCCACTTTCAGATTCAGCAGAGCAATCTCTGGATTTTGAGGAATCTGAAAGGTTGTCACTTTGCGAATCACTGAGAAAACTTTGTTCCATAAACTCCTTATTCGTGGGCAGGACCACCATACATGGTACATTGTGCCTATATGGTTACACATTCGGAAACACAGTGGGGAAGCATCTGGGTATATCTTCGCAAGTAGAGAGGGAACCCTGTACCACCTGGTGAGTATCTTAAGACTTGCCTCAATCAGTGAGATATTTAAAATTCCTTTGAAGGAGCGTTGAAAGCAGGAGAACCATTTATCCTGTTACCAGGAGATATCAAGGTCCTTTTCCCAGGACATGGCATATGGAGGCTTGGACACCACCGAAGCTAGAGAGGCATAAATGATGGAGATCCCCCCACTCTGATCCGTGGCACCCGCACACCATGATTCATAGTTAGTGACCTTGGGAGGGTCCGGTTTATTTGGTCAAATAGACTGAAGGAAATGTTGTATTTGTATGAATCGGAAACGTTCAGTGGGAGGCATCTCAAGCTTACTGGTGCAGAATGCAAGAGAAAAAGGGCCTGTGGATGTGAAGTAATTACCTATTCTAAGTAAGCCTTTATTCAGCCACCAGCTAAACGCTAGAATGTTCATTCCCGGCGGAAAGTCAGGATTATGAAATATATGTGTCAAGGGTTTAAGGGCAGAGATTAGGGAGGGATTTCTATGTAATTGGTCACACAGAGCCAGTGAGTGGGAAAGTGTGGGGGCTAAGATGGGCGGCCTCAGCTTAGTCAGAGACCAAATCAAAAAGTCAATAGAGTGGAGTGGTGCTGCTTGACGTTCTATTGATACCCAGTCTGGTTTTGGGCCCTTTGAGTACACAATGGAGATCTGGGCCAACTGAGTGGCCTGGTAATACCACCAGATGTTGGGTAAGGCTAGACCCCCTTGCGATTTAAGCCTAAATAGGATGTTTTTCGAGTAACGACTGCCCTTTGATCCCCATACGAATTGTACAATTTTGGATTGGAGCGTCTGTATTTGTGACTTCTGGATAGGGATGGGTAAGGACCTAAAAAAGTAAAGTATGCGGGGGAGGAGGGTCATTTTGACTGCGTTAATATGGCCTAGCCAGGAGAGGTTATGCTTATCCCAAATAGAGAGGTCTAAGGCTAACTTACGGAAGATGGCCGGGTAATTAGATGGGTAAAGGGAGGCTATACTAGCGGAGAGATTTACCCCTAAGTAAGGAAGGGACGACGAGTTCCAGGAAAACGGGAAATGGTTTTGTAAACTACTTAGAATATTGGGGGGAACCGTAATATTTAAGGTTGATGATTTGGAGACATTACTCGAAGGCCAGATATTTCTCCAAATTTGTCAAGCAATGAGAAAATGTTAGGGGTGGATATCAGAGGGGAAGTTACAAAAAGCAGCAAATCATCAGAAAAAAGAGTGCATTTATGCTCTTGTTTACCACAGATCACCCCCTTAATATCAGGGTGATTTCTAATAGCAATCGCCAGGGACTCTATTGCTATAGTGAAAAGGAGGGGGGAAAGAGGACATCCCTGTCTGGTTCCCTTTTCTATAGCAAGAGGTTCGGAGTAGTAGCCCTGCAGTCTGACCTGTGCACTTGGGTCAGAATATAGGGCTCGTAATGTGCCCAAGAAATGTGGGCCAAAACCCCATCGCTCTAAGACACTAAATAGATATGGCCAGGTTACTGTGTCAAAGGCTTTTTGCAGGTCGATTGATAACAAGTAGCCTTTCTGTTGGGGACCTCCATTCCATTGGGAATTGAGAAGGGAGATGATGTCAACTGCTCCTCTAATCTGATCATGTCCTTGTCTCACCGGAATAAAGCCCACCTGGTCTTTATGACTGTACAGAGCTATGCAAGACGCTAGTCTATTAGATAGAACTTTTGTCAAAATTTTTAGATCCTTATTGATTAAGGAGATAGGATGGTAATTGGAGACCAAAGAGGTATCTTTACCAGGTTTCGGAATGACCGATATGAATGCAAGGTTTAGGGCTTTATCCAAGGGAGAACCAGACCTGAGAGAGTTGAAAAACTTGACCAGATACGGGGCTAATATAGGGGTACATTTTTTTTAATACCCGATGGAAAAACCGTGGGCTGAGTTTTGTTTAAGCTGTTTAATCACCCCGAGAACTTCCGATTCAGAAATCGGTTCATCTAGGAGCTCCGAATGTTCAGAGGATAATTTTGGAAGAGGGAGATTGTTCAGGAAATCTGATATGGGGGGGTGAGGTGCTGATTGCTCTTTTTTATATAACAAAGTATAGAAATCGTGGAATGTTTCCATTATGCGGCTAGGATTTTGAGAGAGTTCCCCTCTGCGAGTTCGAAGTTTGGGAAAGGTGAAGGATCGAGGTTGTGGAGAGAGTTTGGCCGCTAACTTAGCTCCTATTTTATCCTTCTGATAGCAGAAACGAGCTCCTGACCAACGAAGGTGCTTCTCAGCTTCGGTGGTGAGTGCTAGGTTTAGGGATATCCGTGTCGATTCCAGGGCTTCCAGAGACTCCCTGGTAGGGTTCCTTTTATGGGCCTTGCTCAGGGAATGGAATTTTAACTGGAGGTTGTTGATGTCTACTGTACATTCTTTTTTAAGGCGGGAGGTGATTTGGATGATCTTTCCTCTGAGTACTGCTTTGTGGGCTGCCCACAATGTGTCCGGGGAGACCTCCCCAGTATTGTTTAGTCGGAAGTATTCTTGTATTTCCTGCGCTAAGATCGTGCATTGGATTTGATCGCTTAAAAGCCCTTCGTTAAGGCGCCATATGAATTTTTTGCCAGGATTGTGAGAATGTTGCATATGTAAAAGGACCATAGAGTGATCTGAGATGGTGGTGTCCCTGATGACCGCTTTAGTAGCCGAGGGGATATTGTGGGATTGAATAAAAACATGATTAATTCTGGTGTGAAGATGATGGGGGGGGGCAAATAGTGTGTGTGTAATCTTGGGATCTGGGATTCATTTCTCTCCAAATGTCCACAATTCCAAGGGAACACAGCGTGGAGGCTATCTTAGTACTCTGTTTTGGAGGTTTCCTGGACTGAGAGGGGCCTGTCCCCGATTTGTCCAGTGCGAGATCAAAAGGGAGATTTGTGTCTCCATCCATGATTATTTTCCCCTCCAGTTGCGGACCTAATGTGGACATCATAGCGGAAAAAAAGGAAGCCTGACCCTTGTTTGGGGCGTAATAAGAGATGAAGGAGTACTGGGCTCCCTCAATAGTGCCTTTTACTAAGGTAAACCTGCCTGCTTGGTCCTTAATGACATCAGAGGGGGAAAACTTAAGGTGTTTTGCAAAACAGATGGCTACCCCCTTAGTTTTGTTGTCGGCTTTGGAGAGAAAAAACTGGGGATAGTTCCCGTGTAAGAAGGACGGGTTGTAAGAGTTTGGGAAATGTGTTTCCTGTAATAAAAGGACTTCGATTTTTTGTGATTTGTAGTGGTTAAATAGTTTACGTCTCTTAACTGGGGTGTTCATCCCTTGCACATCGTGCGTAGCAATACAGAGGGGGGGAGGAGAAATGAGTGTGTCAGAATGCACGGATCAGAGGGGGGGACACACACATCATATAAAAAGCGCTTACCTGAACCTTCGGAATTTGATTATGTGTCCAAACCCCCGTAGCCTGAGAGTTTTGGAGCTTAGAGTTTAGGCGTGTTGAAAGGCATCTGAGTGACCCTAGGAAGAGGTGGGAGAGGGGAAGAAGGGAGGATGAGAAAGCCGTACCTGAGAAGAAGAGACAGGACATGTCAAGAACAATGCAAAAAATAACAAAACAGGCATTCGTCATGTAGCATAAGAGCAACCTAAGTTCCCTTGCAGGAGGAGGGGGCATCGTGCCACCCCCGAAAGTTTTTCCCAAGGAACAAAACCCCAAACAGGGGGGTAGTAGATTAGTCTCCGAATGGGGGGAAAAAAAAACACTCCGAGACAGGTGGAGGCGAAGTGTAGCCGCTCCAGCCATACCGCCAAAAATAATACCAAATAATGGAAGTTTGGAGAAGAAAAAGAGAAGGATATAGCCATAAAAAAAAAAAAAAAAAAAGGGGGGATGGGGAAATCAAAAAAATATTAAAAGAGTTCGGTGAAGATGTGAGGCAAAACGATTGCGTCACATCATCAGATGTAGGTCAGGCCCAAACCCTGCCAGAAGAGTAAGGGGGACGTGGAGAGTCAGTGTCCCAATGCCAGGTGAAAACTTCAAAGAAAGGGAAAACCTTGTTGATTGCAGACTTCTCATTAAGGTGGGCGACCATCTTTAGATCTCTTAGCTTGTTGCTTGTGCCATTAAGGTTGGATAGGACTCTTTTCTATTGTGAAAAAAAAAGGTTGGATAGGACTCTTTGGAGGTGGTCTTTTCGCTGAGTTTGGGGTTCTGGGATACAGAGCAGAGGCAGATGCTGGAGAGTGGGAAATAAGACCCAATTGAAGCAGCAAACGTTCCCCATCGCCAAAGTTCGTGAAGCTGTAGGATTCGTTTAAATAAGCAAAATTGCGGCGGAATGGAAACGACCATCTGTAAGTGATCGACTTTTGAGACAGGATGAGCAGGAGTGGTTTTAAAGATCTTTGTCGTATTGTGAAGGGGGAGAGATTAGCAAAAATTTGAATGGTGTGTCCTTGGATGGAGAGGTTTTCAGCTTCCCTGGCTTTATGCATGACTTCCTCTTTAACTTTAAAGAAGTGGGGTTTCACCACTATGTCTCTGGGCAGACCGTCCTGGCGGGGAGGTTGGAGGGCCCTGTGTGCTCGATCTAGTTCCAGCCTATAATCTGGTATGTCGGGAATCAGATTTTTGATGAAAGAGCGAACGATTTTGTCGATGTCCTTAAACGACTCAGGAAGGCCACTCAGTCTGAAGTTATACCTGCGCGATCTATTTTCAAGATCGTCAAGTTTTGAGTACGCCATATCTAGCTGTTCATGTAAGTCATGGATCCTGTCAGTGTTCTGATTGGCAACGGCAGCAGTTTGATCGGTCTTTACTTCGATCGCTTCAATTCTGGCTCCCAGATGCTGCAGGTCAGCCTGTATGGTAGAAGTGATTTGTGAGGCAGTGTGAGCTAGACCCCTTGAGAGCATATTTGAGAAAGTTTCCATTAAAGATGAAAAGTCTGTAGGAATGGGGGTAGGGGAGCCGTTGTGAGTGCCTGGGTGAGCCAGGATGGAACTGCAATCATCCATAGGGGTGAGAGGGGGTCCATCCATGAGCCTGCAGTTAATGGAGTCTGAGGTGGAGGGGGATAATAGTCCATCCTGCGGGTTACTCACTGCAGTGTGTGAGGGCAGAGGTGGAAATTTTTCCAAGAATTCCTCTGGATGCTATGTTAGGCCTCGAGCCGCGCTGGCGGCCGCCATTTTCGCTGGGGCCGCGGTGGGAGGGCCGGGATTGAGAAGTCGGGATAAATCTGCATCTGGCAGAGCCCCCGGTCATGCGGGGGGGTCCCTCAGGTCTTCGGGGAATATCGTGGGGGTCCGGTCGGCTGGTTCCTCCGCTGATGATAGCTGCAGCGGCGAAAAGAGGCTGGAGCGGAGCAGAGCTCTTAGAACGTGCGACCGCTCATGGAGCCACCGCGCATGCGCCAGTCTACTACATTTATTTTTTTTATATAATCAGATATATTTATACATTACTTACAAAAATGTAGCAATAGATTTACTTTTATCAATATGCATTCACACCACCAAGAAATCAGTACTATGGGGAGAAGACAAACCGTCAGAAGCAGTGTGACACTTTGGGCAATGTTCTGCTGGGAAACCTTGTGTGTATGTATGTGTGTATATATATTGTCAGGGGTTAGCTCAATGGGGATCAACTTCCCTGGGAAAAATGGTAGTCCAAACGGCAGGCTTCTTAAAATCTGACTTGTTGCCAATTTTATTTTTAAAGGTTGCATGAAAATAACACAAACAAAAACAGAAAATAAATCCTTGCCATCCAGATCCAGGCACTAACTAAACATTGCAGGTTCCTAACTCAACAGGTGAATGGCTTCTGCTCGTCACCCACAAAACATAGATAATGCAAACTTCACATAAGCGGCTCTCTCAGGTTTTTGTCTTCCTGAGTCCCAGGCCAAGAGAGCAATTCTTTGCTCTAGTCCTGTTTATTTTATGCCACGTGTTAGTGGACACAAGTGGACTGCAAAATCTTTTCCAGAACCAACCCTGCCAAGGTGGCTGGTAAAACCCGGACTGGATTACACCTTAGTTCTCTGCAAATGAACGCATGCGAGGTGAAACATAACGTCCATCAATCACCTCGCCTTTCATAATGTCACAATCAATATATATATATATATATATATATATATATATATATATATATATATATATATATATATATATATATATATATATAGATCGTTGAGGAGAGA
Organism: Aquarana catesbeiana; assembly: GCF_042186555.1. Lineage (NCBI taxonomy): Eukaryota > Metazoa > Chordata > Amphibia > Anura > Ranidae > Aquarana > Aquarana catesbeiana. The sequence goes on along the minus strand of NC_133334.1, from coordinate 13,290,703 downwards.
CACAGGACGGAGCTCTGCATAAGTAAATAATCTAGTATTATCACATACTAATATCATCTACTCAGTATCTGTTTCAGCATGGAGAACTCTGAGCATTGGTTGTCACCAGGAGTTACAAATTTCCCTTTTTTTCTTAGCTCATCTTATGTAACTTTTCCATGAGTGGCCTTACATGGAGGTCAAGGTCATTTAAAAAAAAAATAAAGTTGTAGTAAAAAAACTCTTCCCACAGTGTAGACGTCTGTAGGATAGAAATGTAGAGAACAACAATAGAGACACAAATGAAGTCTGAACCATCGACATCATAAATAATGGTCACAAGTCCTTGCTGCTCCTGGAGATCTAGGACCGGCTAGAGAAACAAAAATACAAAAAGGAACCCACAGCACATGGAATTAAATGATCGGATCATCAATGTGTGACCGGTGTAAGATGTGTGGCTGTTCAAAGTAAAATAAATGTTGTGCAAATGCAGCGATCGGTTTATAGTCATTATATTGGGGAGTGACTAATATTACATCTGTTGTGCTTTTCTTTTGTAGATGTGAGAGTGAAGATATATATTACATTATCTGGTATCATTATTTCATATTTAATAGGGATGCATTTTGATGTGACTGTCTGGAGATTCTTTAGATTAGGTAAGTGTCTAAAAGTTTACAGAAACAATAATGTGCATATACTGTGTATATGTGTGTGTGTGTGTGTGTGTATATATATATATATACATATACACAGTACTGTGAAAAAAGTTTTAGGCAGGTGTGAAAAAAATGCTGTAAATGAAGAACTCTTTCAGATATAGAAGTGTAATAGTTTATTTTTTATCAAGTAACAAAATGGAAATTAAATAAAAAGAAGAGAAAGACAAATCCAATCAATATTTGGTGTGACCACCCTCTGTCTTCTTCTATGTAGACTTGCACACAGTTTTTGAAGGAACTCAGCAGGTAGTTTGTCCTATGTACATCTTGGCCAACTAAGCACAGCTCTTCTGTGGATACCGGCTGCCTCCAATCCTTCATCCCAGAAAGACTCCATGATGATAGGATCAGGGCTCGGTGGGGGCCAAACCATCACTTCCAGGACTCCTTGTTCTTCTTCATGCTGAAGATAATTCTTAATGACATTGGCTGTAAGTTTGGGGTGGTTGTCCTACTGCAGAATAAATTTGGACCTAATCACACGCTTCCCTGATGGTATCAATGTGCTGTTCAAGCTCTTTTGAAGAAGCACAAATAAACAGGCAAAGTTGAGGACACAGTGGTCGGCCAAGGAAACTTAATGCAGCGGATGAAAGAAGTACTTCCCTTCCACAAAAATATTTGTCTTCAAAGGTGTATCCTCATTACAGGCCAAGATAGCCCCTAACATTATTTATCCCACAAAAAAACAACTTTCAATGATCTAATTGGGTACTATCCTTGTAAAAAGTGTTCAGTATGGCAAATTAATGCTCTCAGTAAAAACAAATCATGCACTTTTGCTTCCACATTTACTGCTAAATCTTATCCAATTAGACAATTTATTACATGCACAACAAAAAAGTAGTATATCCTATTACTTGCCCTTGTGGCAAACAATACTTGGGCAGAACTACCAGATCATTCTCAGTGCATATAAAGGAGCATATTAATAATATAAAAAAAGGTATGAAAGAACACACAGTCCCCAAAAATGATACCTGTTGTCACAACAGAGACCCACAGGGGACATCATTTGTGGCCACAGACAAATGTGTGGCACCATGGAGAGGGGGATCAACCAAGAGAGGGATCTCCCAATTGGAGACCTGGTGGATTCATGAACTGAGATCTTTTTTCCCATAAGGCATGAATGTTGAATGCGATAAAAAAGCTTTTATTAGCAATACATAACTTTTCTCCTTGTTCAGCATGATTATTAACCATATAATTTTTATTATATTTGATTCCTTAGTAAAACATTATTAATTATTATTATTATTATTATACAGGATTTATATAGCGCCAACAGTTTACGTAGTGCATTACAACTTGAGGGTAGACAGTACAAATACAATACACTTTAATACAGTAGGAATCAGAGGGCCCTGCTCCTTAGAGCTTACAATCTTTCTTTTCTCTATTAAATACTAATTATATGGATTTTATGTATTCTTTAGTTGTTTTCCAGTTTATGATTTTAGATTTTATTGCTGTGATGGTAGAGGTCCACATGAAAGGGAACAGCCTTACATACCAATGAGATTTTTCTTCCTTGGTCTGTGTTTTTTACCAACTCATAAAGTTTCACCATAATTAGTTGATTTATCTTTTTTCAGTTATTTTTGAGTATATATATTTTTTTATTTTGTATATACTTACATAATATTTTTACAGAGCAATTTAGTCTCTTTCTTTTGAACCAAACAAGGTCTGGTTTGTGTGTAATACATGGGAATATGGCCATCTCAGCATGAAGATGAGGTTTAGCTATTTTTTTTACCAATTAGACTGGTACATAGGATACACTTGTAGAATCTGCATAAAATTGGAGTTTGCACACTTTTTTGGTATCATGGACTGTTTTACCACTTGGGACTCACTTTTTGATTTATATGCACTAAATTTGTTCAGTGGAGAACTTTGTCAAAAATGATTCTGTCCCTATCAATCATGGATATCAGAAGCCATAGTTCTCCTCAGGGAAGACTCCAGTTCCATCTTGGGAAGAGGTCTTTGAAACATGGATAGACAAAGTTTTCCAAGCACTAGAAGAATGAGATATCCTTGAGGTATTAAAGAAACAGAGAAATAGAGTCTCAGGGGCCCTGCTGCTGAAGTGATCCTTAAAGCGGAGTTCCACCCAAAATTGGAACTTCCACTTTCAGCATTCCTGACCCCCCGACATGCAACATTTGGCATGTCATTTTTTGGGGGGGAGAGCGGGTACCTAGTTTTCACATGTTCCCAGCTCCCATTTCCACTCTGGCCACCTAGGCAACCCCTCCCTCCCAGCAATCTTCTGCGACACATCACAGGTCCCAGAAGATTGCCCGGCCACTCAGGAAGCACAGCACGACTCGCGCATGCGCAGTGCACACCCAACTGTGAAGCCGCAAGCTGTCACAACCGGGTGCCCAAAGTAGTGATGCCGGCGCTGCAGAGAGGAGAGGGAGAGGAGCGAGGGTTCGGGCGGCCACATCGCTGGACCGTGGGACAGGTGAGTGTGTGTTTATGAACAGTCAACAGCTACACCTTTTTGTAGCTGCTGACTTTTAATAAACACAAAAATGGGTGGAACTCCGCTTTAGCTTAAAGCTGTATTGAGGCAACGTATGCTGTGTGTTTAGACGAGTAAAGAATCTAGCCACACAGTGGAGTACTTCGATGTATGTGATGAAGCATTGTCCTGCATAAATATCATGGTCTTCTTGAAAGCTGCAGACTTTTCCCTGTACCACTGCTTGAAGAAAGTGTCTTCAAAAAACTGGCAGTGGGTTTGGGATTTTGATTTTCAGTCCATCTTCAACCCGAAAAGGTCAAACTAGTTCATCTAAACTCTTAAGCCTGGAAAGGATTTGACCCTTAATGACCAGGCTATTTTTTGCGATACGGCACTGCGTCACTTTAACTGACAATTGCGTGGTCGTGACACGCTGTGCCCAAACAAAATTTACGTTCCCCACAAATTGAGCTTTCTTTTGGTGGTATTTGATCACCTCTGCGGTTTTTATTTTTTGCGCTATAAACAAAAAAAGAGCGAAATTTTGAAAAAAAAAAAAAAAAAAGCAATTTCTTTAACTTTTTGCTATAATAAATACCCCCCCCTCAAAAAAAAAAAATATAAAAAAACGAATTTCTTCCTCAGTTTAGGACGATATGTATTCTTCTACATATTGTTGGTAAAAAAATTGCAATAAGCATATATTGATTGGCTTGCCCAAAAGTTATAGAGTCTACAAAATAGAGGATATATGTATGCTATTTTTATTATATATTTTTTTTTTTTTTACTAGTAATGGCGGTGATTTGCTTTTTTTATTGGGACTGCGACATTGCGGCGGACAGATCGGCACTTTTGACACTTTTTTGGGACCAGTGACATTTATACAGCGATCAGAGCTAAAAATAGCCACTGATTACTGTATAAATGTCACTGGCAGGGAAGGGATTAACACTAGGGGGTGATCAAGGGGTTAAATGTGTGTCCTAGGGAATGATTCTAACTGTGGGGGGGGGGACTGCCTGAAGGAGGAGACATATCACTGTTCATACTTAGTATGAACAACAGATCAGTCTCCTCTCTTCTGACAGAACGGAGATGTCTGTTTACATTGACAAATCTCTGTTCTGTCTCTCTCAGGAATGATCGTGGGTGTACACGCACCGGCTCTGTTGTAGCGTCGGCGGTGCGCGCGCGCCCCCTAGTAATCTTAAAGCGCCCGCCGTATAGCTACGCCAATTTGCCCAGGAGAGCCAACCTGCAGCAGTATAACTGCGGCAGCTGGTCGTCTAGTGGTTAATAATACCAGCCCATACCAGTGCCCCACCTCCACCTTGCTGGCTTCGTAGTTAAAGTTGGGTTTTGTGCCCGTTACTGATCCAGCCGCAGGCTGATTGAAAAATCTGTCTTTAGATATTTCTTGTTCAGGTGGTCGGGTTTCAGCTTTTCTTTACCTTGGCCATATGTCTGAGCACTGCACACCTTGTACTTCTGGGCACTCCAGGTAGGTTGCCGTCTGGAATATGACAGCACTGGAGGATAACGGGTTCCTGGTAGCTTCATGTTTGATTCTTGTCAAATCTTTGGCAGTTGATTTGCGTCTTTTTTTCCTAACGTGTTTCTTCTGACAATGTTGACTATTTTCAACAAAACTTTTGATGGTTCTGTGATCACTCCCCAATATCTTAGCAATTTCAAGAGTGCTGCATCCCTCTGAAAGACTTCTTTCAATTTTTGACTTTTCAGAGTCAGTTAAATCTCTTTTTTTGGCCCATTTTGCCCGAGGAAAAGAAGCTTCCTAATAATTATGCACACCTTGATATAGGGTGTTGATCTCTTTAGGCCACACCCTCCCTTATTACACAAATACCCATCACCTGTAATGCTTAAAGTGTAAGTCCACTTTTGTATGAGAAAAAAACATTCCCCTCTGGGTGATCGCTGTACATTGCAAGGATTATAACAACCTTTGTTGCAGATTCCTACCTTTTGTTATTCTGAAGAAATCCCTGTGTGTTTCTCTGTCTAATGGGAGTGGTTTCATAATTATCAGTCAGCTGTGGCAGCTGCAGGGCACTAATGAGGTAACCTGCTGGGTCTTCATCCCTTTAGACATTTTCCTATTGGAAAAATCTCAGCAAAAAAGGACATTTTTGTTTCAGGGGATGCCTAAAATCTGATTTGTATCTTAGTGAAGACTGGAAAAATTGGTGAGACAATCACACAAGGAGGAAATTATGTTTCTGGGGAGTGGTCAGTACACACTCTGTGTACAGAACGACTCCATATAGCCATATTGCATTTATAGAAAATTACATTGGCTGCAGATTGAAAGGGAAAGGTAACTTTTAATAACATTCAATTACAATATGACTTGTATCGTAATTGTACACACTATATTATTTTTTCTTTATTTGCTATTTTTTTCCCACCAAAGTGGAGTTATTCTTTAAATCCAATAAGAATTTAAATTTATACAGTTTGGAGCTGGACAATGTGCAAAAAATTGATGATTTGGTCAAAATACTCACTTGCCTTATAATTCTGCACACCGAGTATTCAATCATCAAATGGCCTTTACTGCCTGTGAGGTTCTGTCATTGGAGAGAATAAAGATGATGGGTGGGGCTTAGGCAAATTTTATGCAGTGGGGGGTTCTCTTTACAAATTGTTGCTGTTGTGGTCCTGCTGATTTTCATGTCGGGGGGGGGGGGATCTGATTTATTTTCATATTCATGTTATTTTTTATCCATTTTTTTAAATCCAATTTTGTATAATGAACTGTAAAACAAATTGTTAGAAGAAAAAATAATCTCATTACATTGAGTTTGAATGTGATCTTTTCCTATCTTTATGATGCAAGGGCTGAATTAAAAGTAATGCCTCTATTTTCATATCGGTCACATTGAGGTGGAGTTACTAAAGGTAAATAGATTGCAGTAGCTCCAGAGCTTAGTAAATGAGCAGAAGCTCTGCGGACTTCCATCATCCAATCATGTGCAAAAATGCAGTTTTTTTTTTTCCTTACATGTAATTGGGTATTCTTTGTAAGGTGAAGCTTTCTCTCATTTACTAGTCTGGAACAACTGAACTTTGCAAAGTCTATTTGCCATTTGTGTAGGTTTTCCTCTATCACTGCTGTTGACAGCGGGTCATTGCAATGATACAATCACTAAAACTGATCCCTGTGCTGTATCCTCATCAGTGTGAATCCAGCAATGTGCTGTGATTGGGATCCTGGCAGCAGAAGGTGCTTCAATCCAAATTCACAGATGTACAGTATCTCATAAAAGTAAGTACACCCCTCACATTTATGTAAATCTTTTCTTCTATCTTTTCATGTGACAACACTGAAGAAATGACACTTTGCTACAATGTAAAGTAGTGAGTGTACAGCTTGTATAACAGTGTAAATTTGCTGTCCCCTCAAAATAATTCAACACACAGCCGTTAATGTCTAAACCGCTGGCAACAAAAGTGAGTACACCCCTAAGTGAAAATGTCCAAACTGGGCCCAATTAGCCATTTTCCCTCACCGGTGTCATGTGACTCATTAATGTGAATGGGGAGCAGGTGTGTTAAATTTGGTGTTATCACTCTCACTCTCATACTGGTCACTGGAAGTTCAACATGACACCTCATGGCAAAGAACTCTCTGAGGATCTGAAAAAAAAGAATTGTTCCACTGCATAAAGATGGCCTAGGCTATAAGAAGATTGCCAAGACCCTGAAACTGAGCTGCAGCATGGTGGCCAAGACCATACAGCGGTATAACAGGACAGGTTCCACTCAGAACAGGCCTCACCATATACGACCAAAGAAGTTGAGTGCACGTACTCAGCGTCATATCCAGAGGTTGTCTTTGGGAAATAGACGTATGAGTGCTACCAGCATTGCTGCAGAGGTTGAAAGGGTGGGGGGTCAGCCTGTCAGTGCTCAGACCATACGCCGCACACTGCATCAAATTGGTCTGCATGGATGTCGTCCCAGAAGGAAGCCTCTTCTAAAGATGATGCACAAGAAAGCCTGCAAACAGTTTGCTGAAGACAAGCAGACTAAGAACATGGATTACTGGAACCATGTCCTGTGGTCTGATGAGACCAAGATAAACTTATTTGGTTCAGATGGTGACAAGCGTGTGTGGGGGCAACCAGGTGAGGAGTACAAAGACAAGTGTGTCTTGCCTACAGTCAACCATGGTGGTCGGAGTGTCATGGTCTGGGGCTGCATGAGTGCTGCCGGCACTGGGGGGCTACAGTTCATTGAGGGGAACCATGAATCCCAACATGTACTGTGACATACTGAAGCAGAGCATGATCCCCTCCCTTTGGAGACTGGGCCACAGGGCAGTATTCCTACATGATAATGACCCCAAACACTTCTCCAGGGCGCCTACTGCCTTTCTAAAGAAGCTGAGGGTAAAGGTGATGGCCTGGCCAAGAATGTCTCCAGACCTAAACGCTATTTTGTGGGGCATCCTCAAATTGAAGGTGGAGGAGCACAAGGTCTCTAACATCCACCAGCTCCGTGATGTTGTCATGGAGGAGGGGAAGAGGACTCCAGTGGCAACCTGTGAAGCTCTGGTGAACTCCATGCCCAAGAGGGTTAAGGCAGTGCTGGAAAATATTGGTGGCCACACAAAATATTGATACTTCAGCTAGGCGCATGCGCGGCGGCACCTAAGATGGACGAGTAGCCTGGGAGCTCCGTCCCGCCTCAGCAGACCGGAACGAAATTTCGGCACTTGGACCGGCGTTCTACACCTGGAATAGCCCTACACAGCCAACAGACACCCCGGGGACATTCCCGATGTACTCGGGAGCGGTAAGGAGAAACCTGAAACCGGCCTTTGAAGCCGCTATACCGCAGGCCGAGATTGCCAAGATGGTGACCGCACCTCACAGCTCTCCTCAGGCTGCCCAGCCGAATCCCCCATGCACTGCCTTCTCCTCCCTGCTACAGCCAGAACACCTTGCAGGCGACATCCCCTCAAACCCAGCCTCTCCAGCATCCACTGCCTCTCTCCTGGAGCATAATCTGACAGGCTTGCGGTTTTCCCCAATGGATGCAGGCCCTCCCCAGTCTCACCAGCTACTACAGCATGGGGATTCAGGCCTACTCCAGCCAGCATCATTAGGAGATTTATTCACAAAGTTTGCAGAACTACTGGACAGAGGCCTTCATAATACTGTGCACAAAATAACCAGTGACATTAAAGCAGACCTCCAGAACATTGGCACTCGCATGGAAATCATTGAATCTAATCTGGAATCCACAATTTCCAGAACAAACCAAAATACTGCCTGTATACAGACCTTGCAGGAACAACTAGAGACTGCTAATGCTAAGATTGATGACCTTGAAAACCGTAATCGAAGATACAACTTTTGGGTCAGGGGGCTCCCTGAATCCTACAAGGACATCCCTGAAACTATAAAATCGTTTTTTAAAGATCTGCTCCCAGACACCCCACAGTACAGGCTTGAGCTGGATCGGGCCCACAGAGCACTCCGGCCTCCTAGAGCAGACGGCCTCCCCATGACGTCGTGGTGAAACCACATTTCTTCTCAATCAAAGAAGAGATAATGAGGAAATCGAGATCCATGTCTGAAATAGTGTTTCAGGGACACCGTCTGTAAATATTTGCTGACTTATTCCCCTCGACTATACAAAAAAGGAGACCCCTAAAGCCGCTTCTCCAAATCCTGATGGACAGAGAAATTAAATACTGGTGGCTCTTCCCGTTTCAACTCAAATTGCTCCACAAAGGCAAGGCATATACCTTCGGATCCCTGCAGGAAGGAGAAAAGCTTTTTCTTCAATTAGGCTTCATCAACCAGGACCCGACTGCACGCCACCCAGGAAACCAACCCAACGCAGCAAAGAGACACTTGCCCACGAGTCCTCTGAATCTGGTTTGGGAGAAAGCAGGATCCAAGAAGTCCAAGGAAACTAATCCTCCATGATCTCCAGTCCCTACTTTTTCTTTGGAACTCAATTCCATTGACTTCCACTCATTTTTGGTAGCCCCTTTTTTTTTTCCCTCCCCTCTTCAGCTGTTGGCTGAGGGGGTGGGGTCTCCCCTTTTGTGACCCCCGAGATGAGTGTCAAGTTGGGCACGATCCTCGGAGACGCTGTTAACCCATGCTCTTTTTCATACACTGACTTTGAACTACGCCTTCACAGCCTTTGGTCGGTCCGGGTGGGTGGGGGGAGGGCGGGTATCCGTCATACTAGACTGATCTTGGGAACTATTCTCAATATACCATACTGATTTTTGAGGTCCCCTCGTAGTGCCTCTCCCCGGCTGAATGGGCGTACTCCTCAATTTCCCTTACTATTCCAGGTCCCTTCGCACAGTTCTAATACTTGTTTATTAGTTTGTTTGATAGTATGTTGACCTGTACATCTTCTCCTCCAGGCTTTACTTAAAGTGAAAGCTTAACTTTGATGGAGGTTGAGGTGTATGGGTCGGGCCAAGTGCCTTTTTCAAGGATATACATTTTAAATGCTCTATTAGGAGGTTCCTCTGCTGGGGCGGTGTTCATGCGCCCCTCTCTGCCTAGTGGTATCTGGTACTCCAACTGCCACTAGACAGAACCAATCTCTTCCTCATGGAGAGATTTTGCTGTGACCCACACTTCTTGATGGAGGACTCTGTCCCCTCCATTCTCCGGGGATCTCCCTTGCTCCCCGTCTTTCCTCTTTACCTTCCCATTTTCCTTCTTTGCTTATATTCTAACTTGCTTTTCACCACAGGAGTCGACTGGGGGGACTACCTTAGTCATTTACTGCTGCTCACACAGCTCTCAGCCCATCGTTTGACGAACCTTGGAATCCGTGGACACAGGATGGTGAGTGTTGTTGATTACCCAGCTCTGCTCTTACCTCTGCTCGATGGCTAATGACACACCTGTAAACGCGGCCCTCAAAATAGTGTCCCATAATGCCCAAGGTCTGAACTCCCCGTCCAAAAGACGCAAAGTCTTTCAATCCTTACATTCCCAAAAAGCAGATGTGATCCTTCTACAGGAAACTCACTTTCCCAGAAGTTTCAACCCTACATTCATCCACTCCAAATTCCCCTTCTTTAAACTTGCCAATGCTGAGAACAAAACGAAGGGGGTGGGTATCTTTATTTCCAAACGATGCAAATTTTCCCCCAAATCTGAATTTAGGGACCCGGACGGGCGCTACCTTCTCTTAGTGGGGGAATTAGACAACCAATTATACTCTCTAAGCTCATATTATGCTCCCAATAGGGGCCAGTTAGCCTTCTTTCAAAACATGTTTACAACACTAACGCCACTATTGGAAGGCACAGTGATATATGGAGGCGATTCTAACTTGGCCTTTGACCAGGGCATGGACAAATCACGTCCCCTGGGCAAGCGCCTCATTAGACCGACAAAGCAGAGCTTACGCATAGCTAAACTTATCTTCCAGCAGGGACTAATAGACATATGGAGGGAAGCAAATCCTACACTGCGAGACTACACACACTTCTCCAACCCCCATAGGTCTTTCGCAAGAATCGATCACATCCTTATAGCCTCAGCATCCATTCCGCTAACGCACAGGGCATATATAAAAGACGTAGTCTGGTCGGACCAATCGATGGTGATTCTTGTACTTCAGCACCCGAGGGACACCTGCCCGAAGATGGAGGCTTAACGAGTCCATCTTGAGTGACCCGATCAGAACGAAAGATATCGAAACTAACATAAGCAACTATTTCCTCATTAATGATTCAGCAGACACTAGCCCCTCTTGTCTCTGGGCGGCTCATAAAGCAGTGATAAGAGGACACCTAATCCAATTAGCATCTCAAATTAATAAAGAAAACAAAACCGACATAGAAAAACTGGATAGGGAATATACAGCCTTAATTAAACAACACAAAGCGGACCGAAATTCTGTTCCTATCACCCAGCTGGATGCAGCACGCACGGCCCTAAACCTCGCCTTAACTACTAAGGCTGAAAAATGGCTTAGGTGGACTAGAAACAGATTCTATAGCAATGGCGACCGAATCGGTCCTATGCTTGCAGGCAAATTATCCCCGAAATTCCGTTCTCCAGCCCTGCCAAAGATCAGGATTCAGGGTGCCACTCTGTCCCAAAACCCTCAACGAATAATGGGGGAATTCCTAACCTTCTATAAATCCCTATACAGTAGTGGAACCAGCCCTACTCCAGAGGCTATGGACCTCTTCCTAAACAGCATACAGATTCCCAAGTTAGAAGCTAGGCACCGCCAGATACTAGATTCTCCTATTTCTGCCGAAGAAATTTGCGCGGTCATTAAAAACCTGAAATCACACTCAGCCCCAGGCCCAGATGGTTTTTCCACACCATATTACAAATCATTCTCTACTTTACTTGCCCCATACATGGCTAGATTCTTCAATGCTCTTAGGAAGGGGGACCCCCTCGATACCTCACTTAACACGGCCTACATCACGGTCCTCCCCAAACCAAGGACACTAGCTCGGTCAGCAACTACAGACCAATATCTCTCACCAACAATGATCTAAAGATTCTGACTAAGATCCTTGCAGACCGCCTGGCTTCCTTCATCAGCATATACATTAATAAAGACCAGGTGGGCTTCATACCGGGGAGACAGGGTCCTGAACAAATACGAAGAGCGATAGACATAGTATCTCTTATCAATTCCAACTGGGATGGGGGCTCATCCAGGCAGGGATGTCTTCTATCTCTGGACTTACAAAAAGCGTTTGACACTGTCCAATGGCCCTACATTTCCAATTTACTACAAAAATGGGGATTTGGGGATTCTTTTCCCAATGTCATCCACGCATTGTACTCAACTCCCTCAGCTCAGGTGCATCTGCAGGGGTTTTACTCAGACTCCTTCCCTATATCTAGAGGTACAAGACAGGGGTGCCCACTCTCCCCGTTGATCTTCGCCATAGCGATCGAATCCCTGGCGATTGCCATCAGAAACAACCCTAACATTCAAGGTATTCAAAGTGGCTCCAGATGTCATAAATGCGCATTATTTGCGGATGACATCTTACTATTTGTATCTTCCCCGCTGACATCGCTCCCCAATATTTGCCATCTCTTGGATGATTTTGGGAAGATATCAGGCCTCAGGGTTAATAACGACAAATCTCAGGTGCTTAATATCAATATCCCAGATCCTCTCCTGGCCAGACTCAGGGACAGCTTTCGATTCTCATGGAGCGACTCTTCCATATCATATTTAGGGATACAGCTGACTCCTAAGACAGAACTCTTTTATCAAGCCAATTTTCCCCCTCTTTATAAAAAACTGGAGGAGGACCTATTTCGTTGGTCCAGGCTGTCCCTGACCTGGCTAGGCAGAATCAACACAATCAAGATGACACTACTTCCCCGCATCCTGTACTATTTTAGAGCTCTTCCGATACCGGTCGATAATACCCGTCTAAAACGCTTCCAGGCCAACATTGTTAAATACATATGGGGTAAAGGGGGACACAGATTCTCCAAAGCGATCCTGTTTAGACCTAGGTCAGAGGGCGGCTTGGGCTTACCAAACCTACTCTGGTACCTACAAGCAGCTCAATTAGCCCAGATTTCTACAGTCTACTCTCGATGGGAACATCTTGATTGGATCCACATAGAGAGGCAAGCAGTCCCCCTCCACACCCTAGACTTCCTCCTCTGGAGCCCAAAGAAACTCAGACCCCCCATCCTTTCCCCAACATTGTCACATTCCTTTGCATTATGGGACAGACTGAAAAGCAACAACCGCTTAACATCCCCCACGACACCACTACAGCACTTGTTCCACAATCCCGACTTCCCCCCAGGTCTCAATATTTCTGACTTTAAATGGTGGCTCGACAAAGGGATGTACAGAATAGGACACTTCCTGAGACCTTTAGGTCCACTCTCTAGAGCTTTTTGTGTCAGCAAACTCGATATGCCACAGTCGGAATCCTTTCGATTCTCCCAAATATCAAGCTACTTACACAATAAACGTAGGTCTCTACCGAATGGACCCCAAATGAATCCTTATGAAATATGGTGTGGCCAGGCCTGCGAGCAGAGGGGGGCATCTCGGTGATTTACAGGGCACTATCCCCTGCACAGCTCAAGGCACCTTACATGCTAGCCTGGGAAGAGAATCTTTCTAACAGTTGGCAACTGGAAACTTGACACAGGAACTTCTCCCAGTCTTACAAGGGCATTTTAAACACTGGTCTAGTAGAAGCTAGCTTGAAAGTGCTAACTAGATGGTACCTGGTGCCCTCCAAAATAGCTCGCTTCTACCCTTCGGCTTCATCCCTCTGTTTTCGGGGATGTGGCCTTATTTGAGACATGCTTCATACGTGGTGGACCTGTCCTAGAGTCAGACCATTCTGGCACAGGAATTTCACTTGGATTAGTAGGATAGCCGAAAGGCCAGTGCAGGCGTCCCCGCTGGTAGCACTCCTCAATTTCCCAGTAAGGGAAGTCCCCAGGGCTACGCAACGCCTCATCTTCTTCATCATTCTAGGAGCTAAACTCACCCTAGCCAAAGCCTGGAAAAAATCCTCAGTCTCAACAACCCTAGCCAAAAGAAAGATCTCTTGGATCATGAACCAAGAAAAAATGGCTAGTGTGATCCTGGACAGCTCGACCAAATTCAAACAAATTTGGGAACCCTGGGCAAATTACATTGGCGTCACGCTTTTTACTCTGTCCCAGAGCAGTCGCATCTAGATATGTCTGATCCCCCCCAGTGGACTCTTATGCATCTCTTTCCACCTTTATCTCCTCCACCCCCTCTCCCCCTTTCTTTTCTTTTTTTTCTCTCCCTACGCCTTTCGTCCTTTTCTCTTCCCACCTCCGCTCCTTACTGATGGTCGTGGGCATTGGCCAGTTCTCCAACGGCCACGACCTGGGCCTCGGCGGGGGATCATTTTGAGTTTGCCTCCGATCCGGGCCCAGATTTTAACAGCCATAGTGGAGTCCATACTCCCTGTCTCCTAATTCAATTATTTTCATTTTCAACTATTTAGTTACTAATGTTGAACAGTTTCTGAAAGAGCTCTTTATTGATCGAAAGACATCAGATCAACTCATGCACCCACTGCTGTGAGCATAAATTTGGTAGCCTCCGGGAATATCACCTTCATTCCTCTTGGAGAATGGATATTTTTCTTTCTCTAGTTGGAAAGATGTTGGGGGTGGGGAGGCCCCGCCACAGTGTGTCCCTATTTGGGGTGGCGGACCTCTTCCTCCCAATATCACTTACAGCATCTACATTATCTGATTATATGTCTTTCCTTGTTTACCATATGCAAAGCTCGTGTCTAACTTCGTTAACTCTATATTATGATGTTCTGTACTCCAAAGCGTAATTAAGTTGTTTGTCATGCGACCGTGTTGGTCATCTGTCTTACGCTGACTCGAGATGTGGTCATGTTATGCACTGTTTTCCCCTCCTCCCTTTTCCCCTTTTCATTTTTTCTTTTTTGAAAATAAAAATATATTGAAACATAAAAAAAAAAAAAAAAATATTGACACTTTGGGCCTAATTTAGACATTTTCACTTAGGGGTGTACTTCCTTTTGTTGCCAGAGGTTTAGACATTAACCACTTGAGCCCCGGAACATTATGCTGCCTAAGGACCAGAGGTCTTTTTCCAATTTGGCACTGCGTCGCTTTAACTGCTAATTGCGTGGTCATGCAATGCTGTACCCAAACGAAATTTGCGTCCTTTTCTTCCCACAAATAGAGCTTTCTTTTGATGGTATTTGATCACCTCTGCAGTTTTTATTTTTTGCGCTATAAACGGAAAAAGACCGAAAATTTTGAAAAAAAATGATATTTTCTACTTTTTGTTATAAAAAAAATCCAATAAACTCAATTTTAGTCATACATTTAGGCCAAAATGTATTCGGCCACATGTCTTTGGTAAAAAAAATGTCAATAAGCGTATATTTATTGGTTTGCGCAAAAGTTATAGCGTCTACAAACTAGGGTACATTTTCTGGAATTTACACAGCTTTTAGTTTATGACTGCCTATGTCATTTCTTGAGGTGCTAAAATGGCAGGGCAGTACAAAACCCCCCCAAATGACCCCATTTTGGAAAGTAGACACCCCAAGGAAATTGCTGATAGGCATGTTGAACCCATTGAATATTTATTTTTTTTGTCCCAAGTGATTGAATAATGACAAAAAAAAAAAATATTTACAAAAAGTTGTCACTAAATGATATATTGCTCACACAGGCCATGGGCCTATGTGGAATTGCACCCCAAAATACATTCAGCTACTTCTCCTGAGTACGGGGATACCACATGTGTGGGACTTTTTGGGAGCCTAGCCGCGTACGGGACCCCGAAAACCAATCACCGCCTTCAGGATTTCTAAGGGTGTAAATTTTTGATTTCACTCTTCACTGCCTATCACAGTTTCGGAGGCCATGGAATGCCCAGGTGGCACAAACCCCCCCCAAATGACCCCATTTTGGAAAGTAGACACCCCAAGCTATTTGCTGAGAGGCATATTGAGTCCATGGAATATTTAATATTTTGACACAAGTTGCGGGAAAGTGACACTTTATTTTATTTTTATTTTTTTTTTTGCACAAAGTTGTCACTAAATGATATATTGCTCACACAGGCCATGGGCCTATGTGGAATTGCACCCCAAAATACATTTAGCTGCTTCTCCTGAGTATGGGAATACCACATGTGTGGGACTTTTTGGGAGCCTAGCCGCGTACGGGGCCCCGAAAACCAATCACCGCCTTCAGCGTTTTTAAGGGCGTGAATTTTTGATTTTACTCTTCACTGCCTATCACCGTTTCGGAGGCCATGGAATGCCCAGGTGGCACAAAACCCCCCCAAATGACCCCATTTTGGAAAGTAGACACCCCAAGCTATTTGCTGAGAGGCATGGTGAGTATTTTGCAGCTCTCATTTGTTTTTGAAAATGAAGAAAGACAAGAAAAAACTTTTTTTTTTTTCTTTTTTCAAATTTCAAAACTTTGTGACAAAAAGTGAGGTCTGCAAAATACTCACTATACCACTCAGCAAATAGCTTGGGGTGTCTACTTTCCAAAATGGGGTCATTTGGGGGGTTTTGTGCCACCTGGGCATTCCATGGCCTCCGAAACTGTGATAGGCAGTGAAGAGTGAAATCAAAAATTCACGCCCTTAGAAAGCCTGAAGGCGGTGCTTGGTTTTCGGGATCCCGTACACGGCTAGGCTCCCAAAAAGTCTCACACATGTGGTATCCCCATACTCAGGAGAAGCAGCAGAATGTATTTTGGGGTGTAATTTCACATATTCCCATGGCATGTTTGAGAAATATATCATTTAGTGACAACTTTGTGCAAAAAAAAAAAAAAATTTGTCTGTTTCCCGCAACTTGTGTCGCAATATAAAATATTCCATGGACTCGACATGCCTCTCAGCAAATAGCTTGGGGTGTCTACTTTCCAAAATGGGGTCATTTGGGGGGGTTTTGAACTGTCCTGGCATTTTATGCACAACATTTAGAAGCTTATGTCACACATCACCCACTCTTCTAACCACTTGAAGACAAAGCCCTTTCTGACACTTATTGTTTACATGAAAAAGTTTTTTTTTTTTTGCAAGAAAATTACTTTGAACCCCCAAACATTATATATTTTTTTAAAGCAAATGCCCTACAGATTAAAATGGTGGGTGTTTCATTTTTTTTTTCACACAGTATTTGCGCAGCGATTTTTCAAACGCATTTTTTGGGGAAAAAACACACTTTTTAAAATTTTAATGCACTAAAACACACTATATTGCCCAAATGTTTGATGAAATAAAAAAGATGATCTTAGGCCGAGTACATGGATACCAAACATGACATGCTTTAGAATTGCGCACAAACGTGCAGTGGCAACAAAATAAATACATGTTTAAAAGCCTTTACAGGTTACCACTTTAGATTTGCAGAGGAGGTCTACTGCAAAAATTACTGCCCTCGATCTGACCTTCGCGGTGATGCCTCACATGCATGGTGCAATTGCTGTTTACGTTTGACGACAGACCGCCGCTTGCGTTCGCCTTAGCGCAAGAGCAGGGGGCGACAGGGGTGCTTTTTTTTTTTTTTTTTTTTTTTTTTTTTCTTTATTATTTTTTTGCTTTTTTATCTTATTTTTAAACTGTTATCTGTTAACTGTTGTCATATTTTTTTTTTTAATCATTTTTATTGTTATCTCGGGGAATGTAAATATCCCCTATGATAGCAATAGGTAGTGACAGGTACTCTTTTTTGAAAAAATTGGGGTCTATTAGACCCTAGATCTCTCCTCTGCCCTCAAAGCATCTGACCACACCAAGATCGGTGTGATAAAATGCTTCCCCAATTTCCCAATAGCGCTATTTACATCCGGCGAAATCTAAGTCATAAAATGCTCGTAGCTTCCGGTTTCTTAGGCCATAGAGATGTTTGGAGCCACTCTGGTCTCTGATCAGCTCTATGGTCAGCTGGCTGAATCACCGGCTGCATTCTCAGGTTTCCTGTTGAGACAGGAGAGCCAGAGAAAAACACGGAAGACGGTGGGGGGGGGGGCATTCCCTCCCACGGCTTGTAAAGGCAGTCTAGAGGCTAATTAGCCGCTAGGATTGCTTTTACATGAAAGCCGACCGCTGGCTGAAAAGAATGATACCAAGATGATACCTAAACCTGCAGGCATCATTCTGGTATACCCACTCAAAGTCGTGAATGGCGTACCTGAAGACAAAAAAATGGTTAACAATGGTTAACAATAAAGCACAGTAAACAGTAAAGTATAAATAATTACATACCTGAAAAACAAACATGATAAAACATAATAACAATAACAATAACAATAAAACATTGCAGAATAGAATACAGTAAAAAAAGAGCAGAACAATAAAGAGAGAGAATAGAGAGAGAGAACAATAAAACGACAACTATATTTTTTTTTTATTTTATATATATTTTTTTTTTTTACACTTTTTTTGTAACTAACTTTTATAACTGTAACCGGTTCCAGGTTCGGGTCTCTCAGAATGCGATGGCATCTTGGGAGACCCTGTGAAAGTGGGCCTAGTCTGTGGAATGCTGTACCCTACGCTAATACAAAACTAGTATATGGTAGCGTTCAAAACATTCACCAATGCAAAGACCAGGATTATCAGGACAGGAGGGACAATAATAGCGGGTGTCACGCCTATATCCGCGCTTGCTGCAGACACGACATCTTTTTGGGGGGGTTCGTTGGGTAGGGGTACTCAGGAGGACATAAAGAAAATGCCTCTCATGCAGCCGACTGCATTTGGTTGGGGATGTGAATGGGGGAAGTACGGGCGCTGCAGAAGCGGTGGGTTCCCAATTAGGATTGGCGAATGCAGCAGGAAGGGCATTATGGGCACGACGGGTCTGTGTTTGTCTTTTTGGTGGCAGCGGGACACTACTTGTGTTTGCCACCTCACCAGCTTGAACTGCACTTATGGGACTCGCCACGTCACCACGTGTTACTGCAGCGCTGGTTTGACTACGACCGGGGTGTACTAGGCCGCTGGTGCTTGCCAGTTCAATAAAAAGCTTCCAAAAAAACTGTTAGCGATCGCAGGGATCAGGCCTGACTCTGCGAACGCTGCAGTTATGCGTTTAGTGTTTTGTAAGTGACAGTGATCGATCGATACTTCACTTGGGTGGGCTGGGCCGGGCGGAGGGGCAAAACGCAGGTGCTAGCAGGTATCTGGGCTGATCCCGCTAACACTGCGTTTTTGGGAACCCTAAACTGCTGGGGACGCTAGTATAGATCTGATCAGACCAGATATTGATCCCTTCAGATACTATACCACTAAGGGAGGTGTATGGTACGTGCGTGGGTGTCAGTGGTACTGGCGCTAATCTGACGCTGCCTGGGGCTGGTGCTTGCCAGCTCACCAAAATGCTACCAAAAAAACTGTTAGCGATCGCAGGGATCAGGCCTGACTCTGCGAACGCTGCAGTTATGCGTTTAGTGCCTTGTAAGTGACAGTGATCGATCGATACTGCACTTGGGCTGGGCCGGGCGGAGGGACAAAACGCAGGTGCTAGCAGGTATCTGGGCTGATCCCGCTAACACTGTGTTTTTGGGAACCCAAAACTGCTGGGGACGCTAGTATAGATCTGATCGGATCAGATATTGATCCGTACAGATACTATACCACTAAGGGAGGCGTATGCTGCGTGCGTGGGTGTTAGTGGTACTGGCGCTAATCTGACGCTGCCTGGGGCGACGCATATCACCGCCGGGCGATCAGGGGGCTAAACCTTTATTAGGTAATAAACGGCGGGTGCCCTGACACTATAAAAAATAAACAAACTAACCAGCGTCACCCGTAACGGTTATACGGTGATCAGTGGTGAAAGGGTTAACTAGGGGGCAATCAAGGGGTTAAAACATTTATTAGATAGTATATGGGGGTCCCTGTCGCTATAAAACGCTGACGGCGAACCTAAATATTTACCTCACTAACTAGCGTCACCAGCGACACTAATACAGCGATCAGAAAAATGATTGCTTAGTGACACTGGTGACAGGGGGTGATCAAGGGGTTAAAACTTTATTAGGGGGGGTTAGGGGGGTACCCTAGACCTACAGGGGGCTAATACTCACTGTCCTAACACTGTAACTGTCACAAACTGACACCAATGCAGTAATCAGAAAAAAAAAAAAACTGCTGGTGTCAGTTTGTGACAGGGAGGGGGGGGGTGATTGGGGGGGGATCGGGGGGCGATCGAGGGGGGGATCGGGGTGTTTTGTGTGCCTGGCATGTTCTACTGTGTTGTGTAGTGTTGGTGCACTCACAGTGAAGTCTTCTCTCCTCGGCGCTGCAACGGAATACCGAGCCGAGGAGAGATGACATCATTTCCTTTGCTGCTGTTTAGCATACAGCAGCAAAGGAAGTGATCTGATTGGCTGGCGGCGATCGCGAGGATGGCCTCCCCCTCACCTCCGATCGCCGGGGGACAGAACGGGACCGCCTTGGGCACCGGGGGGGTCCGATTGGACCCCCCACCCGCGGGAGGCAAATCACGTACATGTACGTGATTTTGCCTGCCCGTGCCGCCTTGCCGACGTACATCGGCGTGAGGCGGTCCTTAAGTGGTTAATGGCTGTGTGTTGAGTTATTTTGATGGGACAGCAAATTTACACTGTTATATAAGCTGCACACTCACTACTTTACATTGTAGCAAAGTGTCATTTCTTCAGTGTTGTCACATGAAAAGTTAGAAGAAAATATTTACAAAAATGTGAGGCGTGTACTCACTTTTGTGAGATACTCTATGTGAGCTGTTTATGGGGATCACTGTGCTGATGTGGGTATTGCATGACTGGGCCAAATGATGCAAACGTATAAAAATGATTATACGTAAAAAACAGTATCTTCTAAGAATGATATCTGTGCTTAATTTATTACAATTATTCCTGAGCGGCCTGGACTCCTAGACATGGGGACATTGCTTTTCATTCAAACCCCTTCTCACTTTATTCTGTTTCCATATAAGTACACATCCTTCTTATGGTGTATAGAGGAATATGAAATGGAAATGTATTTTACTTCTTCTCATTGTTTTCTAGGTGAACCTTCTCTATCTGAGATCTCAGGGGATCGATATATTCCTCATATGAAGAGAACAACTCTAACCTGCCCGATAACAAACTTCAGACAAAAAGAAATCCAGATAAATGTATATCTGAAAAGACGCCTTGAAATTAAAAGACAGGTTATTGCCAAATGGGATTCCACAGATCGGACATCATCCAATAAACCTCATAATGACTTATCGATAGCTGGAGACCAGAGGGACAATAAAGTCCATACTCTGCCTCTTCTAGAAAAAGGTGATGAAAGCTGTATGTTGTTACCTGTGGAAATGGACGTTAAGATGACAAAATCCTTGACTGGAATGTACGAGTGTCTCTGCTCCATTACTATAACCCCGAGTGCAGATACAGATGACGGTGCGGTGCTTGCTGTAGAAGTGGAACACGCTTCTCTGAAATGGCCCATCTCTGTATACAGAACTCTGACTGTGTACAAAGGTAAGTAGTGGTTATGTTGTAGGTACAGAAATTGCGTTATATGATTAAAATCATTGTTCCTGAAAAAAAACAATCTTTTTTTAAAATGTTCTTTTTTTATTTATACATGATACATACCCCTCAAAGTAGTACCCAGACCCCCATAGCCCTTTTATGACCAATTATGTGCATATAAGCCTTTAAAATTAGGACTTTTGATTTTTCATGTTCGTGTCCCATAGACTTTAATAGAGTTTGCATGTTTGGTAGAACTTTTTCCCTGTTCAAGATATTCTGGTGTGAACTGAACTTTGGGGGGGGGGGGGTCCGCCCATCACTAGTCATAGGTAACACTGAAGGAGCTCTGTGATAGATAGAAGGAGAACCAGGAGAGAGTAGAGTCTTGAAGGCCAAGAGAGTGGAGTTTTTTTTGAGGAGGGGATGGTCAACTGTATTAAAGGCTGCAGAGAGGTCTAGTAGTATGGAGTAGTGACCATTCATTTTAGCAGTTAGTAGAACATTAGTAAGTTTTGGTAGGACGGTTTCAGTGGAGTGTAGTAAGCGAAAGCCGGACTGTAAGGGGATTACCATCAGAGTGAGTGGAGTACTGTGTCCATTGTGTTTGGTCAAAGGATGAGCTTAAGTTGAAAATTTGGAGTGTAGCTGGGCTGTTAACGTTATTTGGGATGTTAAAATCACCAAGAATGATGGTGGGTATTTTAGTGGAGAGTAAGTAGTATACCCAGGCAGAGAAGTCATCAAGGAAGCGTGACACCAGTCCAGGAGGCTGATAGATCACTGCAATCCCTAGGGAAATTGGAGAAAACAGACAAATACAGTGTGTCTCAAAATAAGAGAAGGATAGAGAGGGAGGGATAGGAAGGACTTGAAAGGGGCTCAGTGGGGATAAAAGCAAACCAACTCCACCTCCTTTACATCCACTAGGTCTGGGAGAGTGAGTCTAATGGAGTTTCCGTAATTGCAAAAAGGTTAAAAACCTAATGGACGGGGCGCATGCGCGGCGCAAACCGAGGAGGAAGCAAGGACTGAGAGCTCCGTGAGCCGCGGAGACTAACGGCACTTCCCCGGGGTGATCAACACTCGCTATCTACCTAAATCATCCCCGCACCCCCGGCGGAACACTCAGCGCATGACGGGCACTAGAAATCGCCGTGGAAAACCGGCCCAAAGATCCTTAACGACCTATCTGTTAAGAGAGAAGGAGAGAAGCATGCAGGCCCAAGATGGCGCCCGGAAGACACAGTCACAGGCACATTCTCCTACAGCAGCTTCTTCACCACCGCACTCCCAGGGAGACAGTGAGTACACGTTCCAACTGACTAAGGCTGATCTGGATGAGAGCTTGACTTTAATGTATGATAAGATCGCCCAGAAATTCCAATCAGAGCTCCACAAGTCTACTAACACGCTGTCCTTGGAGATTGCGGCCCTGGGTAGCAGAACTGACTTACTAGAGACAAAGCACGACGAGCTCTCCTTAGTGTATTCTGACCTAAGGAAGGAACATGAGTCCCTATCTGACACGGTCCTACAGCTCCAAGCTCACATTGAGGACCTCGATAACAGGAACCGCCGCAACAATCTTAGGGTGCGCGGAGTGCCTGAATCGGTCACCGACCTACTACCTGCGATACAGAAGATATTCCAATCCCTTTTGCCAGACTCCCCACTGTCGGCCTTCTCCTGTGACAGGATTCACAGGGCCCTTCGCCCTCCCCCTCCCCCAGAGAAACCACCAAGGGACATAGTACTCTCCCTAAAGGACTTCTTGGTCAAAGAGGAAATACTTAGAGCTTCACGGAACACCCCTAATATTCGTCTGGAAGGTACCCCGATTCAACTCTACCCGGACATCTCTCCTACCACCCTGGATAAGCGCAGGAGGATGAAGGAGGTTACCTCTGTTCTTCAAACGGCCAGTATTCGCTACCGCTGGGGCTTCCCCTTCAAGCTGCAGGTGCCTCACAATGGCACAACCTACACTGTGACCACTCTATTAGAGGGAAAAGAATTACTGGTGAAGATGGGCCTCCTTGATGCGGCTTCCCTGCCCAGACTACCCTCCACTCCACGTCACTCAGCTATTTGGGCAACCCCTCCACCTAGAAGAGACCGCCGAGAACAATGCCGTGACTGACGACAAGACACACTTCTCTTTGGACTCCTTTTTTTTTTTTTCCTTTTTCCCCCCTATCCTTGTTTTTTTCTTTTACCTTTCTTCCTCCAGGATATCGAGAATTGAACATCTCCCAACATGCTGAAAGAAGATTGGACTCTCCCGGCTCATTACGGACTCCCGGTTGCGCCCGTATGATTGTCCCTACACTCTTTATTAATGAGAACTGGCTGGCTCCTTGTCTGGTCAGTGATGTTAGAGCTGGTTGATTCCCCACAGGTAAATTCCTCTGCAGAATTTATGTCTGTACGGATGACACAAACGCTACCACTCAGAGTGTCGGACCTTTTGGTCCGAATGGACACTTTTTTTTGGGTCCATGGGATGTTTTTCCCCATGACCCCCCGGTGCTTTGTTTGGCCACTTTTTGGCCTAGTATTCAGGTTTCTAGTTCTTTTGTTTCTCTATGTTTATGATTTTCTGCTTTTGCTTTTTTTTTGTGTTGTGCACACCAATTGGCAATATCATAGTGATTTATGTGCTACTAACTCAGAGGATAAATGCGTGAGGTTCCACTGGACTGAGCGCCATAGCTATGTTATACCTCTGAAAAAGCCTAGTTGCTGTTTGGCTGCTCCCTCTCGGCCTGGACCCCTTACTGATCCCAGCAAATTCATTATAAATAACCATGGGGATTAAAATAATTTCCCATAATGTTAAAGGGTTTAATACCCCTCAAAAAAGGAAAAAAGCTTTCAAAACGTACAAATCTCTTGGTGCAGATGTGGTCTTTCTCCAGGAGACGCATTTCTCCAGAGATAATCACCCATTATACTTTGACAAGGCTTTCAATCAAAGCTACTTCACTACCCATGGGTCCAGGTCTAGAGGGGCGGCCATTTTTATCAGAAACTCAGTGATGTTTCAGGCTCATAAAATTTATAAAGACCCCAACAGTCGTTACGTGATAGTTCAGGGTACTATCCAAAATAAACTTCTAACTATGGCCTCAGTATATGCCCCGAACGCCTCACAGGCAACATTCTTTAAAGAATTTTTTCAAACCCTAGATAGGTTCCACTCCCCTCATATGTTAATTGGTGGGGATTTTAACTTAGTGGCCCACTCAGGACTTGATAGAAGTCGAACATGCCCCACATCTAAAGCTTTTCCCAAATCCCTACAACATTCCCTAAAATCCTCTCAACTCATTGATATTTGGAGAGCCCACAATGTCGGCTCTAGGGAATATACGTTCTATTCCCACCCTCATGACAGTTACTCCCGCCTAGATTATATTTTTGGTACCCCCTCTTTAACGGTGAACTCTACTACAGCCAACATACATGTTTGCCCCTGGTCGGACCATCACCTTGTATCCACCCATATCTCATGTTTAGGCCTCCCACATGTAGCCAGATCCTGGCGCCTTAATGAAGCATTACTCACCGATCCAGTGATAATGGCTCAGTTAGAGGGACATCTTAAAGACTACTTTAGGCTTAATAATGTGGAGAACATTTCTCCTATCTCTCTATGGGCAGCCCATAAGGCTGTGATGAGGGGCCATCTGATAGAAATTTCCACGACCCAAAAATGATAAAAACAACAGGACACCCACAAACTCACCCTAGAATTAGAACAATTATATCATAGACACACTCAGACCCCTACACAGGAGTTGATCCTTCAGATCACCGAAAAACGCAGAGCCCTAGATGATATACTGTCGGGTCACATCGAGAAGTCTCTTAGATGGTCCAAAGCGCGCTTCCTCCTATATAGTAACTCTGCTTCCACGATGTTTGCACGAAAGCTTAAACAGTCTACCCAACCGACCCATCTTTACAAATTAAAGGACAACCACGGCAACCTCACCTCACATCCTAAACATGTACTGCAGATTTTCTCCACCTTCTATCAAAAACTTTTTTCTGGCCCGGACCCTTCACACCCTCCCCCTATGCGGTCCTGGCTAGATACTCTCCCGCTTCCTCGTCTCACGGAGGAGCAATTAGATACCCTTAATGCCCCTTGCTCATCCGAGGAAGTTGCCTCTATTATCTCCTCTCTTAAACCCTCTAAAGCCCCGGGCCCTGATGGCTTCTCCCCCGTTTACTATAAAAAATTTGCTGAATCCCTACTCCCCACACTTACTAATATGTATAATCAAATACTCAAAGGTCAAAGTTTCCCTACAGAAATGTTGCTAGCCAACATGTCCCTTATTCCCAAACCCGGCAAAGATCATACCCTCCCCCAAAATTTTCGCCCCATTTCGGTTATAAATAATGATCTTAAAATATTCGGCAGGATCCTAGCTGACAGACTGGCCAAAGTCATTACTTCCTTGATATCGCCCGATCAAACCGGATTTATCCCATCGAGGCAGATCACAGATAATATACGATTAGCCACTAATATCCCGTAGGACGCTCATATGAACTCAAACTCAGTATTGCTTTTGAGTTTAGATATAAACAAGGCATTTGATAGTGTCCTCTGGACATATCTAGATACGGTATTGGCCAAATTTGGTTTTAGTGGGGCATTTATACATGGCTTCAAAGCCCTTTACCATAACCCAAAAACCCGAATTAAGCTTCCAGGATGTTACTCAGATTATTTTTCTCTGGGATGCGGCACTAGACAGGGGTGTCCTTTATCTCCGCTTCTGTTTGCGCTGGCTATGGAGCCCCTGTCTAGATCCATTTCTAATGACCCAAACATTAAGGGCTACAGGAAGGGGGATCAGGAATTCAAACTTAGCCTTTACGAAGATGATGTATTGCTTTTCATCTCCGACCCCCTCCTCTCCCTCCCTAACCTCATGTCCTCCCTTGACTCTTTCTATAAATTATCGGGCCTGGGCATCAACCCCTCCAAGTGTTCGGCTCTACCAATTCACCTCCCGCAACACCTATTGACCACCCTCACAGATAAATTTAAATTCTCATGGAACCATATCTCTCTACAATATCTTGGAGTTAAATTGGCCCCTTCCCTGAAACAACTATACTCATTGAACTACCCTCCAGCTTTTTCCAATGTTAAATACCTTTTAAGTCAATGGTCCTCCTACCGCATATCATTTCTAGGGAGAATTCAGGCAGTGAAAATGAACATTCTCCCCAAGCTCCTATTCCTCTTTAGATCCCTTCCTCTATATGTTTCTCGATCAGTCCTTCAGAAGGTTCAAATGGACCTGCTCAGGTTTATATGGCAAAATAAAAAGCCACGAATGGGACGTGCACTAATGTATAGAGCCCAGAGAAGGGGAGGTTTGGGATGCCCGGATCTATGGAAATACTTTCTGGCATCTCGGCTAATCCAAATGGCGCAGTGGCATACCATTCCCACCTCTGTGCCGTGGCTACAATTTGAACGGATCTCGGTAACTCCATACTACCTCCCCGGTCTCCTCTGGTCCCGCTCAGTCTCCGCCAGAGACATCACCCCACTGAACAATATTGTTGGCCAATCACTTTATCTATGGTCCCTTTACCGCAAAAAGTTCCAGCTGCATTCTGACGTCCCCCTCTTATCCTCTTTTCTGGGAGAACCCTCATTCCCCCCAGCTTTTTCCTCCAGTTTGCCATATCTTAAATGGATTGCACTAGGCTTGGTGAACCTCGAGTCTCTTCTGCAGAACGCCTCTTTTTGTTCCTACACTCACCTGCAACAGACTTATGGTATGGGCAGATCCGAGTTTCACCAATACTTGCAAATTCGACACTTCTACTCGACTTTTATGAAGGGGAGGGTGGAGTTGTCGAAAACCCCTTTGGAACATTTGTGTGGAGAAGAGGCGAGGGATAAGGGGACCATCTCTGTACTTTATCGTTACCTCAATGATTATAACTCCCCACAAAAATCCTTAGCAATGGCAGCATGGGAGGTGGAGATGGCCAAGGAGATCTCTGGCGGAGATTGGCAGGACATGATAGACAATATGCACAAATGTACTCGTTCTGTGTCAATTAAGGAAACGGTACTTAAGCTTCACACTAGATGGTACTACACTCCGGATCGTCTTCACAGAATATATCCCCTGGTCTCTGGCACATGTTTTAGAGGGTGCCAGGACAGGGGTACGTTGCTGCATACGTTCTGGAGCTGTAAGGCCTTAGACAACGTTTGGCACAAGACTACATCCCTTATAAAGCTTCTCTCCGGAATGTCGCTTACATTGACATGTCAAATGTGTCTGCTGTTTGCGGAGCTTCCAGATGTTCCCCTCTCCCTACAAAAATTAATCCATACACTCTTCAGTGCGGTTCAATGGGCAATAGCATTGAACTGGAAGAGGCCCCAAGTATCCTGGTCACAGGTGATTTCTCGTATGGAGTCTATCAGATCCATGGAGAGAATACATCATACTCTCCTGGATTCCATGCCTATATTTGACCGAAAATGGAACATCTGGACAGCTCTGCTGCTTAGTGACAGACTGGAGGACCCCTCGGAACCCACAGCTGACCCCCCTTAATGCAAATATTAAACCTATTTGTTAACAACACGCAGAGGGGATATTCCAGGGCCTCCACAACATATCTGATCTTTACAATATTAGACACATTGTCTGGTACTCCCTGACTGTTAACTTAATTTATTAGAAGTACACATTTATCACAACTATCTGCTTTATGTTTTCTCATTCTTTTTTTATTTGTTTGCTTTTTTTTTTATTATTTATTTTCCTTTCATTTTTTATTTTTTATTGCCTTTGTTTTTTGGGCTCATACTGTACGATTATGCGAATTATGGTTCGCACTGAGTGTGATATATCATTTCTCTGTTATGGGCTTTCTAGCCATTGTAATTCATGTCACTACAGTGCCTGTACACCCAAATGTTATATTTTCCTACAATAAAAACGTTTGAAAACAAAAACCTAATGGACAGAAGTGCAGACAGAGCAGGCATTCCAGAGGGCACATGGGAAGGGGGGGGGGGGTAGTTCTTGGGATCAGGGAGATCAAGATAAGACTGAGAAGATTGCAGGTTATGGTGGAGAAGGGAGGGTGCCGGGTATTGGGGTGGGACACTGGAGGACCATGATTAAGGGAGATTAGACATGTGCATGATGAAAAAATTAGTTTAGTTTAGTTTAGTTTCGATTCGTTATTTAACTAAATTCGTTTAGTTAAATTTGTTGCATTCGTTACATTCGTTTTCGGAATTCGTTTTGTTTTGTATATATTGTATTCTAATCTTTTCTATTCAAATTCGAATTCATTCTGTACCAAATTCCAATTTCGGAAGATGGTTTTATATATATATTATATTTTTTTTCTATTCTGTTCCATTGTTTTTCTATGCTATTCTTTTCTATTCTATTCTAAACTTTTCTATTCGAATTTCAATTAATTCTATGTGAAATTCGAATTTCGGAAGATGGCTTCTAAAATTAGAATTTCGTATAGAATGAATTCGAATTTGAATAGAAAAGATTAGAATAGAAAATAATAGAAATAGAATAGACTAGAAAAACAATAGAACAGAAGAGAATAAAATATAATATATATATTATATCTTATTCTATCCTGTTATATTGTTTTTCTAGTCTTTCTACTCTATTCTAATCTTTTCTATTCAAATTCAAATTCATTTTATACGAAATTCAAATTTCGGAAGACGGTTTTGTATATATATATATATATATATATATATATATATATAATATTTTTTCTATTCTCTTCTATTGTTTTTCTATTATTTTCTAATCTAAATTCGAATTTCGGAAAATGGTTATATAGAAATAGAATGAAATCAAATTCTAATAGAAAAGAATAGAATAGAAAAACAATAGAACAGTAGAACAGAATAGAAAGAAATACTATATATATATATATATATATATATATATATATATATATATATATATATATATATATATATAGTATTTTTTTCTATTCTGTTCTATTGTTTTTCTATTCTAGACTTTTCTATTAGAATTCAATTTCATTCTATTTCATTCTGTTTCTGTATAACCATTTTCAGAAATTCAAATTTCGTATAGAATGAATTTGCATTCAAATAGAAAAGATTAGAATAAAATAATAGCAAAGAATAGAAAAACAATGGACCAGCATAAAAAAAAAAAAAAAAAAAAAAATAATATATATATATATATATATATATATATATATATATATATATATATATATATATATATATATATATATATATACAGGGGCGGACTGACAACTCATGGGGCCCCCGGGCAATAGAAGATCATGGGGCCCCCTGTGTCTCCGCCCACATGCAAGCCGCACCTACACAAAGCCCCACTTACATGGGGCACACAGTAAGGCACATCACATGGCACACAGCAGAGCACGGGGCACATCATGGGGCACAGGGCATGGGGCACACAGTAGGGCACATCACAGGACACATAATGGGGCACCCAGCAGGGTTTATTATGCTGTACACATCAGGGCACATTATTGAGCACAGCATGGTGCATCACAGAGGGTACAGGGCACATCAGTGGGTACACAGCGGGGCACATCACAGAGCACATCAGGAGATACACAGCAGGGAGCGTGCCGCACATCACAGGGCATGTGGCAAATAGTAGGGCACACAGCAGGGCACACAGTAGGGCACATCCTTGGGAACAGGACACAGGCGGTACACATCAGGGCACACATCCCAGGGCATGGGGCACACAGTAGAGCACATTACAGGGCACACAGTAGAGCACAACAGGCGGTACACAGCAGGGCACATCACAAGGCACATCACAGGGCAAAGGGCACAGAGTAGGGCACATAAGGGGGTACACTAGCAGGGCACATCACAGGCCATGGGGCACGCAGTAGGGCAAATAGCAGGGCACAAACCAAAACACAGGGCACACAGTACAGCACTGGGATCCTCCAGACTTAACACAGTGTCTTTCAGGGTAGCCATCAGGGGGAAGGCGACACAGTGGGGGTGGAGGACACAGGGAGACACCATGGGGGGGGGTTGGAGGGCACAGGGGGACACTGTAGGTGGGTGGAGGGCACAGGGGGACACTGTGTGTGAGTGGCACAGGGAGACACCATGGGGGGGGGATAGAAGACACAGGGGGACACTGTGGGGGTGAAGGGCACAGGGGGATACTGTGGGGAGGTGGAGGGCACAGGGGGACACTGTGGGGAGGTGGGGGGCACAGGGGGACACTGTGGGGGGGGTGGAGGGCACTGTGGGGGGGAGGTGGGGGGGCACAGGGGGGCACTGTGGGGAGGTGGGGGGGCACAGGGGGACACTGTGGGGAGGTGGGGGGCACAGGGGGCACTGTGGGGAGGTGGAGGGCACAGGGGGACACTGGGGGGGTGGAGGGCACTGTGGGCAGGTGGGGGGCACAGGGGACACTGTGGGGGGGGGGTGGAGGGCACAGGGGGGCACTGTGGGGAGGGGGGAGGTGGAGGGCACAGGGGGGCACTGTGGGGGGCACAGGGGGACACTGTGGGGAGGTGGGGGCACAGGGAGACACTGTGGGGGGGTGGAGAGCACAGGGAGCACTGTGGGGGGGTGGAGGGCACAGGGGGACACTGTGGGGGGGTGGAGGGCACAGGGGGACACTGTGGGGAGGTAGAGGGCACAGGGGGACACTGTGGGGAGGTAGAGGGCACAGGGGGACACTGTGGGAAGGTGGGGGGGCACAGGGGGACACTGTGGGAAGGTGGGGGGGCACAGGGGGACACTGTGGGGAGGTGAGGGCACAGGGGGGCACTGTGGGGAGGGGGGAAGTGGGGGGCACAAGGGGGCACTGTGGGGAGGTGGGGGGCACATGGGGACACTGTGGGGAGGTGGGGGGGCACAGGGGGGCACTGTGGGGAGGTGAGGGCACAGGGGGACACTGTGGGGAGGTGGAGGGCACAGGGGGGCACTGTGGGGAGGGGGGGCACTGTGGGGAGGTGGGGGGCACATGGGGACACTGTGGGGAGGTGGGGCACTGTGGGGAGGTGGGGGGCACAGGGGGACACTGTGGGGAGGTGGGGGGCACAGGGGGTCACTGTGGGGAGGTTGGGGTCACTGTGGGGAGGTGGGGGGCACAGGGGGACACTGTGGGGAGGTGGAGGGCACAGGGGGACACTGTGGGGAGCACAGGGGGACACTGTGGGGAGCACAGGGGGACACTGTGGGGGGCACAGGAGGGAGTTGGGGGGTACAGGGGGACACTGTGGGGAGGTGGAGGGCACTGTGGGGAGCACAGGGGGGCACTGTGGGGAGGTGGGGGCACAGGGGGTCACTGTGGGGAGGTGGGGGGCACAGGGGGACACTGTAGGAGGTGGGGTCACTGTGGGGAGGTGGGGGGCACAGGGGGACACTGTGGGGAGGTGGGGGTCACTGTGGGGAGGTGGGGGCACAGGGGGTCACTGTGGGGGTGGAGGGCACACAGGGGGGCACTGTGGGGAGGTGAGGGGCACAGGGGGATACTGTGGGGAGGTGGGGGGCACAGGGGGACACTGTGGGGAGGTGGGGGTCACTGTGGGGAGGTGGGGGGCACAGGGGGTCACTGTGGGGGTGGAGGGCACACAGGGGGGCACTGTGGGGAGGTGAGGGGCACAGGGGGACACTGTGGGGAGGTGGGGGGCACAGGGGGACACTGTGGGGAGGTGGGGGTCACTGTGGGGAGGTGGGGGGCACAGGGGGTCACTGTGGGGGTGGAGGGCACACAGGGGGGCACTGTGGGGAGGTGGGTGGCACAGGGGGACACTGTGGGGAGGTGGGGGGCACAGGGGGACACTGTGGGGAGGTGGGGAGCACAGGGGGACACTGTGGGTGGGAAGCTGTGCAGCAACTTTCTAATAGCAGCACGTGGTACAAGCTGCTGCACTTTCCTTCCTAGATGCAGAGTAGCGCGGGAAGTGGCTGTATACAGACCTCTCGTGATGCGCTCCTCCTCCTCCTCGCCGGCCCCTCCTCTTTTCTGTCCGTCCGAGGTGATGACAGATACAAGCACCTGGGGTGGACGGGAGGGAAGGAGGGGCCGGCGGGGAGGAGGAGGAGCGCATCACGAGGTGTGTGTATACACTGCAGTCTCAGCAGTGAGCAGGGACCCGATCAGCCCGTCAATCACAGCTAGCTGACGGGTAGATCGGGTCCCGACTCCCGAAGTGGAAGCTGCCATGGGGCCCCCTACTGGCCACGGGCCCTCGGTCAGCGTCCGAACTGCCCGATGGTCAGTCCGCCCCTGTATATATATATATATATATAGATAGATAGATAGATAGATAGATAGATAGATAGATAGATAGATAGATAGATAGATATATTTATGGTCAGAGCCCTCCGTCCTGAGAGATATGAAGCACATAAACACGTCACAAGACTAACAACATAAAATAGACCTGAAGTGTGCCCTGGCCTGCTGTATGGTAAACCCAGATCTGCTGGGTGGTATGCCAGAGAAGGGCGCATACCTTAAGAAAGTAATGGATGTTTCTGTAGAGAAATTGTTTGAAGAGAAGTACCCCAAGAAGAGGAATGGATGGGTGGGTACCGCGCACTGGAACCGACACAGACCATCCTGGGTGGTCTGGTTAAATACCCTCCAGGCTCCTCCCATAACTTCAGGCCAGTAAACAGGCCTTCCTATTTATGGTCGGAGCCCTCCGTCCTGAGAGATATGAAGCACATAAACACATCACAAGACTAACAACATAAAATAGACCTGAAGTGTGCCCTGGCCTGCTGTATGGTAAACCCAGATCTGCTGGGTGGTATGCCAGAGAAGGGCGCAAAAAGACTTGGTTAGGGAGGTAATGATTTAAGTTTACTGACATACTACAGGGCAAGCTTGCCAAAGGCTTGTGACATTTCTGCTTGTGGATTGGGAATGTATCGAGCGAAGCAAGCGAATTTCCACCTGCCCATCTTCTTGATGACTTGGTCCGGGACCCCGTTTCGTGAGGCTGCTGATGCTACTCCAATGCGAAAGAATTTCCAGAGAATTGTCCGGGGTCAAGGCCTAAGTTGGGCAAAAGATTTCTAACGTGTCTAGTGAACTGGTTGCTACTTAGAGGGCTAGTAGGGAACGGTAGTAATGGCTGCCCTCCGAGAGGTCGGGCAGATGAGCTAATAACTGGTCTAGAATGGCCACGGGGCACCAGGCGTTACGAGTCTGGGAAGTATGCCATCTACACCGGGACCAGACTGTTGTGTTTCGGACACCATGAGGTGCCGGATGAAGTAACTTTGGTGGCGTGTCAGGTGGCGTGTATGTAACATGTTACTGGGGCCGGTGACCGTGAATTCACTGGGGCATAAGAAACCGCAGAAAGCCAGGTAGATGGCTGCGTGAACGACCGGGCTGAAATTAACCCAAAGGGGAATGTGACAGGATGGTAGACCTGTCTCGGTATATGGCGCTGGTCGCAGGTGGGCGTTTACTGTTGATTTGGAGTTGTCTGTGACTACCGTGCAGTATAGACTTGACCGCATGGGCGGCAACAAAAGATGGTTCGGTAGGATTTTGTAAGGAGATGAAATGCTGGATGCCAGCTAAGTAGAGACTAATGGTATAGTGTGAAAATGCCAACTGTGTGTGGCAAGATGATATGAAGGCCAGGATGTGATGGAAATCTCCTGATACTGCCCCAGGGTTTGAGGCTAGGAACCTTTCATGGATTTTCCAGGCAGTACGGTAGGCTTTCAGGGCGTTGTGAGAAAATGATAGATTACTAAGGCGGGTAGCATTGTGAAGGTGTTAGTTTTAATCCGGGGTTAGCTACGACCAATGTGGGATAAGAAACATGGTCGGGTCGGTTCCAGATCCCTGCGAAAGAATAACGCAAAGTTAAAACGGGTAGTGCGTCGGCCAGAGTATTGCATTTGCCTGGGATGTAGATGCAGCGAACATCATTTGGTGCTGTGGGGATAGTTGCACCAGCCTGCTCAGGAAGGCCATGATGGCCAGCGAGTTGAACCTGCTTTTATTTATAATACTAGCTGTGGCTTGGTTGTCTGTGGCAAACGACAGTGTTTGTCCTGCCCAGTTACTGCGCCAGACATGAGCTGCTGCAATAATGAGGTAGAGTTCAAACAAAGAAAAGGACTAACTGAAGCCGGGAATCAAAAGGATTTCTGATGGCCATGGCCCTTCAAACCTGTGGAGGCTGCGGCGTCTGTGACTACCTGAGATGAAGAGGGAGATGCTAACGGAATGAAAATTGACATACCATTCCAGTTGATGAGAAATTCATTCCATCTGGGCAGATCCGCTATTGCTGGCACGTCTAATTTAAGGATTTAGTCAGGAACTTGTACTTGGGAGAGAAACACTAGGAGGCGTGAGATAAGGGTCACCTCGAGTCTGTTTTTTTTAAGTGCTACTAAAAAAGATGAAGTGGGCTGTATGAGCGCCACTGAGTGTGCTTTGCAGAGATTGCAAGGAGTATATGTTGAGATGCATGTTTGCAGCGATTGCAAATGGGTATATGCTGAGATGCGTGTTTTTGCAGCGATTGCAAGGAGTATATACTGTGATGCGTGTTTTTGCAGCGATTGCAAGGGGTATATACTGAGATGCGTGTTTTTGCCGTGACTGCAAAAAATGGGTAAATGCTGAGATGCGTGTTTTGCAGCGATTGCAAGGAGTTTATACTGAGATGCGTGTTTTGCAGCAATTGCAAAAATGGGTATATGCTGAGACGCGTGTTTTGCAGTGATTGCAAGTGGGTAAACACTAAGATGCGTGTATTTGCAGCAATTGCGAGGAGTTTATACTGAGATGCATGTTTTGCAGTGATTGCAAATGGGTATGTGGTAAGATGCGTGTATTTGTAGCAATTGCAAGGAGTTTGTACTGAGATGCATATTTTACAGAGATTGCAAAATGGGTATATGCTGAGATGCGTGTTTTGCAGCGATTGCAAGGAGTATATACTGAGATGCGTGTTTTTGCAGCGATTGCAAGGAGTATATACTGAGATGCATGTTTTGCCGTGATTGCAAAAAATGGGTAAATGCTGAGATACGTGTTTTGCAGCGATTACAAGGAGTTTATACTGAGATGCGTGTTTTGCAGCAATTGCAAGTGGGTAAACACTAAGATGCGTGTATTTGCAGCAATTGCAAGGAGTTTATACTGAGATGCATGTTTTGCAGTGATTGCAAACGGGTATGTGGTAAGATGCGTGTATTTGTAGCAATTGCAAGGAGTTTGTACTGAGATGCATATTTTACAGAGATTGCAAAATGGGTATATGCTGAGATGCGTGTTTTTTGCAGCAAATGCAAGGAGTTATGATGAGATGCGTGTCTTGCTGCGATTGCAAGGAGTTATGATAAGATGCGTGTCTTGCAGCGATTGCAAGGAGTTATGATACGATTCGTGTCTTGCAGCGATTGCAAGGAGTTATGATAAGATGCGTGTCTTGCAGCAATTGCAAGGAGTTATGATAAGATGCGTGTCTTGCAGCGATTGCAAGGAGTTATGATAAGATGCGTGTCTTGCAGCGATTGCAAGGAGTTATGATGAGATGTGTGTCTTGCTGCGATTGCAAGGAGTTATGATAAGATGCGTGTCTTGCAGCGATTGCAAGGAGTTATGATAAGATGTGCGTCTTGCAGCGATTGCAAGGAGTCATGATGAGATGCGTGTCTTGCAGCGATTGCAAGGAGTCATGATGAGATGCGTGTCTTGCAGCGATTGCAAGGAGTCATGATGAGATGCGTGTCTTGCAGAGATTGCAAGGAGTCATGATGAGATGCGTGTCTTGCAGAGATTGCAAGGAGTCATGATGAGATTCGTGTCTTGCAGCGATTGCAAGGAGTTATGATGAGATGCGTGTCTTGCAGCGATTGCAAGGAGTTATGATGAGATGCGTGTCTGAATGTTAATGCTTTAATACACGTAAGGCTGAAGATCTGAATCCTAAGTTCCACTGTATTCGTAAGCGCCGATGCAACTAGTTCAAACCGGGCTGAGGTGTAAGCACCGGTGGGGTTTATTTGTGAAAGATCAGTCGAAGAAGTTTTGTATTGCCCAGGATCCGAATGGTTGAGCTGGTTCTGCGATTTGGACTCGGATCGGTCGGTGGAGTTGTACGGTTGGTGGAGTTCGTATTGCCGAGGATCTGAATCATTGCACTGATGCTGTGACTAGATTCGGATCAGTTGTGAATGTGAGGTGACGAGGGGGTTTGTATGGATTGCTGGATCCGAATCGCTGAGTCGGTGCTGCGACTGGACTCGGATCGGTTGGTGATGCTTTGTATTGCAGAGGATCCGAATCATTGAGCCGGTGCTACGACTGGACTCGGATTGGACGGTGGGGTTTGTAATGCCGAGGATTCTGCATCACTGAGTCGGTGCTGCGACTGGACTCGGATTGGATGGTGACGCTTTGTATTGCAGAGGATCCCAATCATTGAGCCGGTGCTATGACTGGACACGGATCGGTTGGTGAAAGTTGTATTTGGCAAGGATCTGAATCATTGAGCCGGTGCTACGACTGGACTCGGATTGGTCAGGGAAAGTTGGGTTGTCAAGGATCCAAATCGTTTAGCCAATGCTACAACTGGACTCGGATTGGACGGTGGGGTTTGTAATGCTGAGGATTCTGAATCATTGAGCCGGTATGCAACTGGACTCGGATCGGTCGGTGAAGTTGGGTTGGCAAGGATCCGAATCGTTAAGCCGGTGCTACGACTGGACTCAGATTGGACGGTGGGGTTTGTAATGCCAAGGATCTTTAATCATTGAGCCGGTATGCGACTGGACTCGGATCAGTTGGTGAAAGTTGGTTTGGGAAGGATCCGAATCGTTAAGCCGGTGCTACGACTGGACTCAGATTGGATGGTGGGGTTTGTAATGCTAAGGATCCGAATCATTGAGCCGGTATGCGACTGGACTCGGATCAGTTGGTGAAAGTTGGTTTGGGAAGGATCCGAATCGTTAAGCCGGTGCTATGACTGGACTCGGATTGGATGGTGGGGTTTGTAATGCTAAGGATCCGAATCATTGAGCCGGTGTTACGACTGGACTCGGATAGGTCGGATGAAAGAAGCACACTGCTGGTGAGTGCTTGTGTATGCTGAGGATCCGAATCATTGAGCCGGTGTTGCGACTGGACTCAGATCGGTCGGATGAAAGAAGCACACTGTTGGTGAGTGCTTGTGTATGCTGAGGATCCGAATCATTGAGCCGGTGTTGCGACTGGACTCGGATCGGTCGGATGAAAGAAGCACACTGTTAGTGAGTGCTTGTGTATGCTGAGGATCTGAATCATTGAGCCGGTGTTGCGACTGGCCTCGGGTCGGTGGGATGAAAGAAGCACACTGTTGGTGACTGCTTGTGTATGCTGAGGATCTGAATCATTGAGCCGGTTTTGCGACTGGACTCGGATCGGTCGGATGAAAGAAGCACACTGTTGGTGAGTGCTTGTGTATGCTGAGGATCCGAATCATTGAGCCGGTGTTGCGACTGGACTCGGATCGGTTGGTGATGTTTGTATTGCCAAGGATCCAAATCTTTAAGCCGGTGCTGCGACTGGACTCGGATCGGTTGGTGGAGTTCATTTTGTGGAGGATCCGAATCTTTGCGCTGATTATGCGACTAGATTCAGATCGGTTGTGGATGTAAGGTGACGATGGGGCTTGTGTTCCGGATCCGAATCATTGAGCCGGTGCTGCGACTGGACTCGGATCGGCTGACGGTGTTAGTGGTTGAAAGGGCTTGTGATTTGCTGAGGATCTAAATCATAGGGCCGATGTTGCGACTACATTCGTTGTAAGTGACTTGTTCCCGAAGGTGGCTTGTGCTTATTCGTACGGTTCTTACCACCTAGTCGGTAAGATACCAGTGGTGCCGAGTGGAGGCTGTCATGAGTCGTAACATCGCGGATGCGACTGGGCTCGAATGAGGAGCGGAGAAAGGCAGTAAGTACGGATGTGTGCGAATAACCGAGTAAGACCTACAAAGTTGTAGGTGGTTTACGAAGGGGAACATAAAGTAACGGTTCGGTAGCAGGAAACCACAAGTGCTACCTGCGATAGTGAGTGTGGGACAATTGATGAAAACCTACGACCAATCTCGAAGGACATGCAGTGAGTTGGTAGAGTCGGCCTCTGCAATGCATCTGATATGAATCAGTTTGTAAAACGTATTAAATTAATCCGATATAAATCGGTAGTAAGGAGTATCTGATACAAATTGGTTGTAGAGTGTATGCCATCCCTTACTGTGAAACTGAACACCTATCAACCACCCATACCCCCAGGCTAATCAA
Organism: Aquarana catesbeiana; assembly: GCF_042186555.1. NCBI lineage: Eukaryota > Metazoa > Chordata > Amphibia > Anura > Ranidae > Aquarana > Aquarana catesbeiana. Next base: position 13,252,119 of record NC_133334.1, on the reverse strand, counting down.
GTGCAGAGAAGGCACCAGGTGGGCTCAACCACACCTCAATCAGCCGCAGAAACCTATACAAACAATACATGCTGATCTCCTAATGAATGAGATGGCAACCCCATGGACCATGAATTTTATAACCAGTGAAGCCTATTGCGAGTGATATTGAGAACGACCTATAGTGACTGGAGGCTTGGGTCTACGAATGAATCGTATATTTGTCAGAAGGAACTTTACGAATGTACTATGCCTGTGCCGAATGATGTCGGGACATGAGCGACAACAACTCCGGGGCAGGTTCTTTCACGAAAGGAGTGCAGGATAGGAAGCATAATAAACCGCAAGATTTTGCACATGACACGAAAGTTTGGATACTACCTGCGACCGTGAGTGGGAACCGCCGACGAAGACCACGAATGAAAAGCCGGAGTGCACCTGCGATTGAATGCACAGACTGCCGAACATGAGGTGAGCTGGGAAGAGTCAGCCCTGTGATGTGAACTACGGCGCACTGGAACCGACGCAGACCATCCTGGGTGGTCTGGTTAAATACCCTCCAGGCTCCTCCCATAACTTCAGGCCAGTAAACAGGCCTTCCTATATATAAACCATCTTCTGAAATTTGAATTTCTTATAAAATGAATTCGAATTTGAATAGAAAAGATTAGAATAGAGTTGAAGAGAAAAGACTAGAAAAACAATAGAACAGAATAGAATAACATATATATATATATTATATTTTATTCTGTTCTGTTCTATTGTTTGTCTAGTCTATTAATTTCTATTCTAATCTTTTCTATTCAAATTCATTCTATACGAAATTCCACTTTCAGAAGACATCTTCCGAAATTCGAATTTCGTATAGAATGAATTCAAATTCGAATAGAAAAGTTTAGAATAGAATAAAAAAGAATAGCATAGAAAAACAATGGAACAGATTAGAAAAAAATATATATATATATATAAAAAAAATATATATATATAAAACATCTTCCAAAATTCGAATTTCATATAGACCGAAATCAAATTTGAATATAAAAGATTAGAATAGAATAGAAAATAATAGACTAGAAAAACAATAGAACAGAATAGAAGAAACTATAATATATATATATTATATTTTCTTCTATTCTGTTCTATTGTTTTTCTAGTCTATTCTAGTCTATTTTCTGTTCTAATCTTTTCTATTCAAATTCATTCTATACGAAATTCAAACTTCAGAAGCCATGTTCCGAAATTCGAATTTCGTATAGAATGAATTTATGAATATAAAATAATAGAAAAGAAAAGCATAAAAAAACAATAGAAGAGAATAATAAATTTTATATATATATATATATATATATATATATATATATATATATATATATATATATATATATATATATATATATATTTCTATTGCTTTATTATTTTATATTCTACCTTATTGTTTTTTTAGAAAAACGTTTTCTATTTTTTCGAATTCGATTCGAATTTGTCTTCGAATTCAATTCAAATAAGTTTTCGAATTTGATTCGAATATGTTTTCGAATTCGTTCGTTTTTTTTTCGGATTCGTTTAAATTCTTTACTTTTGTAATTCGGAAATTCGGATGCATCCGAATTTACGAATAATGAAAAATTTGTCCGAATTTTGATTCGAAACGAAACGAAATGCACATGCCTAGGGGAGATATCCCCAGAGGTTAGGAGAAGAAGGAGGGTGAGAAAAGTAAGATAGGAGTGGGATGTGTATGAGTGCACATACTACCCTGTCCTGGTGTGTGGGTCAGCAGCTGTGTTAAGTATTAGCAAGAGGTGATGAGAACAGTAGTAGGGAAAGGGTAGAAGTGATATGTACAAGTTTTGTGGTGGAGAAGAGGGAAAAAGAGATGAGAATTTGAAAGCAGAGGATACTAGTATGAGGAGGCAGAGTAAAGGGGGCATATTAAAGGGTAGAGTGGATAGGATTCAGACTTGAAAAATGCCTTCCAAAGTGGTGATGTGCGGTCGGTCCAGAGTAGGGATGAGCCGAACAACGGACGCACCAGAACCTGCGAACAGACTGAAAATTTGCACGAACATTAGAACCCCATTGACGTCTATGGGACTCGAACGTTTAAAATCAAAAGTGCTCATTTTAAAGGCTAATTTTCATGGTATTGTCCTAAAAAGGGTTTTGGGACCCGGGTCCTGCCCCAGGGGACATGTATCAATGCAAAAAAACCTTTTAAAAACTGATATTTTTTCGGGAGCAGTGATTTTAATGATGCCTTAAGTAAAAAAAAAAAAAAAAAGTGAAATATTCCTTTAAATATCGTACCTGGGGGGTGTCTATAGTATGCCTGTAAAGTGGCGCGTGTTTCCCGTGGTTAGAACAGTCCCTGCACAAAATGTCATTTTTAAAGGAAAAAAAGTAATTTAAAACTGCTTGCGGCTTTAATGTAATGTCGGGTCCTGGCAATATGGATGAAAATCAGTGAGACAAACAGCATGGGTACCCCCCAGTCCATTACCAGGCCTTTTGGGTCTTGTATGGATATTAAGGGGAACCCCGCACCCAAATTAAAAAAGGAAACAGCAGTATAAAGGGATCTGTATTCTGAACAGCAGTATACAGGCAGTGCAAACAAAACAGTGACTGTAGGTTTGTTGTTAAGTAGAATCTGTTTGTAATTTTGAACTGGTACATTTTTAATGTGTTTAGCTCCAGCCAAAAAATCTTTTTTAATCTTTTTGGAAAACATAGGGAAGGGTTATCACCCGTTTGCAAGTAGGAGTCGTTTGTAAGTTGGATGTTTGAAAGTAGGGGCCTGCCCTATATACTCAGCAGAAATTTAGGTGTTGTTGAGGCCACAACACTGTAAGCCCTCACAGGGCCCTGCTGTGAAAAATTAGATCAAGAATTGTTATAATTGTTATAATTATTCGGTTACAACAGCATCAGGTGCTTGGTAGCTGGTGGTGATCCAAGACTGATTCATTTTTATGAAGGTCAGTCGATCGACCGAGTCGGTGGACAGACGCACCCTGTGATCGGTTACAAAGCCTCTAGCAGCACTGAATGTGCGTTCTGAAAGAACGCTGGATGCAGGACAAGCCAGTAGCTCAATTGCATACTGTGCAAGCTCTGGCCAGTGATCCATCCTCAAGACCCAGTAACCCAGAGGATTTTCGGTGGGAAAGGTGTCCAAGTCAGATCTTGCCCCTAGGTATTCCTGCACCCTGTAAAACAGACGCTGGGGATGGTTGCTGGAACCGATCATACCTTTAGGCTGCGGACTAAAAAATTGTCTGAACGCATCGGTCAGACGGCCACCTTCTCCACTGCTCCTTCTTTGACTGACCAAAGCCTCAGCAACACGTTGTCCAGAAACAGGAGTTTGTAACCTCCCAGTCTCTGGGAACGCGTTGCACAGACCTTTCTGCAAGGCCTCCCGAAGATGTTTTGTATCCTCTGCTCCCTCTGCGACGGCAAGATAAGGTCCGCAACCTTACCCTTGTAACATGGATCAAGGAGGGTTTCCAGCCAGTATTGGTCCTTCTCCTTGATACCACGAATACGAGGATCCTTACGCAGGCTTTGCAGGATCAGGGAGGCCATGCAGCGTAGGTTTGCTGAGGCATTCGGTCCGGAGTCCTCTGGGTCACTAAGGATGACATGGTCCGCAGCCACCTCCTCCCAGCCACGTACAAGTCCATGTGTTTCTTGGGACTGATCCCTTAAAGACTGCTGCTGATGCTGAGTGCCAGGCTCCACTTCCATACTGACACAATCCTCCTCCTCCTCCTCTTCTTCCTGTGTGATCGGCGGGCATGCAGGAACACTGTCTGGATAAAGGGGGCCTTGAGAGCTAAGGAAGTCCTCCTCTTCCTGCCTCTGTTCTGCCTCAAGTGCCCTGTCCATTATTCCACGCAGCGTGTGCTCCAACAGGTGGACAAGGGGGACAGTGTCACTGATGCATGCACTGTCACTGCTCACCATCCTCGTGGCCTCCTCAAATGGTGACAGGACAGTGCATGCATCCCTGATCATGGCCCACTGGCGTGGGGAAAAAAAAACAAGCTCCCCTGACCCTGTCCTGGTGCCATAGTCGCACAGGTACTCATTGATGGCCCTCTGCTGCGTGTGCAGCCGCTGCAGCATGGCCAACGTTGAGTTCCACCTGGTGGGCATGTCACAGATTAGGTGGTTCTTGGGCAGGTTAAACTCCTTTTGGAGGTCCGCCAGCCGAGCACTGGCATTATATGACCGTCGGAAATGCACACAGACTTTCCTGGCCTGCCTCAGGACATCCTGTAAGCCCGGGTACCTGCCCAAGAACTGCTGCACCACCAAGTTAAGGACGTGAGCCAAACAGGGCACATGGGTCATTTGTCCCTGTCGGAGGGCAGAGAGGAGGTTGGTGCCATTGTCGCAAACCACCATTCTTGCCTTAAGTTGGCGTGGCATCAACCACCTCTGAACTTGCCCCTGCAGAGCTGACAGAACCTCTGCCCCAGTGTGGCTCCTGTCCCCCAAGCACACCAGCTCAAGCACCGCATGGCATCTTTGCCTGAGTGCTTGCATAGCCCCTTGAATGCCTATGAAGCACTGCTGGTTCAGAGGACAAAGCACAGGAAGAGGCCATAGAGGAAGAAGAAATGGAGGAGGTGGAGGAGAGAGGTGTGTCACAATCATTAGTAGTGGAATTTTGGAGGCGTGGTGGCGGAACAACCTCCAACACTACTGCACCTTGTCCTGCATCCTTCCCAGCTGCCAGCAGAGTCACCCAATGCACGGTGAAACTTAGGTAACGTCCCTGTCCATGCCTGCTGGACCATGAGTCAGCGGTAATATGCAGCTTACCGCTGACCGCCCCGTCCAGCGAGGCATGGACATTGCCTTCCACATGCCGGTAGAGAGCCGGAATCGCCTTCCTTGAGAAAAAGTGGCGTCTGGGTACCTGCCACTAAGGAAAGGCACATTCCACAAACTCACGGAAGGGGGCAGAGTCTACCAACTGAAAAGGCAGCAGTTGAAGTGCTAGCAATTTTGCCAAGCTAGCATTCAACCGCTGGGCATGTGGATGGCTGGGAGCGAACATGAAGCTCATCCCTAGTCCAGAGTGGAACAGAGCTCTTTGTGGTCTTTTCTTGCTGCTTTCGTTATCCTGCTTTAGTTAAACTGCTGTGTTTACCTGCTAATTAATCCTGCAAAAAAATTACTCATGGCAGAAAAAATGCTCTGCCTGAACTTGCTGTCTCTGACTTCCCCCAGAGGCTCTACTAAAATTAAAAGGTAGATGCTTTTGTAAAGTTGTTCTGAATGAGAAATCCATTATGATACATTTGATCTCTTTGGAGCATTCTGTTCCCAAGAATCTCCATATCACAAATAGGCTCTATTCACTTATCTATAAGGATTATTACGTATGTGATCAAGGCAGACTCAAAACAGAGGCTCAAAAGACTCTAAAATAAAATTATTAAATGAAAATATACGCAGTACTGCGCTACGTGATGAGATTAAAACCACCAAAAATGTATTATAATCCCCCAAAAAACAAAACTTGCAGCTCCCTGGTGCTCAGGATTTGTATCTTTTCTGCTCCCTAGAATAATCTGTATAATAAAAAAAGTCTGTAAAAATAAAAATAAAATAGTTAGATTAGGAATTGATCAAGGTTAGTGAGCGGGTCAGTTTCAGTGTGTTTTAGGTAGGATTTAAAAAAAGTTTTTACATTTAGTGTCAACATAAGTGTCAGTGGTTATGAAGATTTTGGTTACCACTTGGCCAAGACTTTTTTTTTATAAGACTTCCCATCAGTGTTCCATTATACTGTATCTCATGGTCTATACAAAGTTTTTATCTGGAATTACAATAAATGTTTTGTGGTTTTAATCATATTGTGTGGTCTTGATATGGTACTGCATAGATTATAGTTTGTCCATGAGCTCCCATTTTGAGCCTGACTCACTCATTTATTATATTCTTCTGATAAGAAAATAATATTATAATATTGAAAAGTATAAGATGGTAGGCACCTTTAGTGCAAGACAGAAGAGAAATGGTGCAGTATTTACTACCAAATCCCTTCATCAAGATTACCAAATCTATTTGTAATCTGTTCTGTATACAAGAGACTTTAACAAGTAACACATTTATTCATTTTTAGATAATAAACCGAGTTCATGGAGAAGATATAAGAAGTATGTTATTAAATGAATCTGTAAAAAGATGTACTACCATAGTGGAGTCCAGGACATATCACAGCCTGGAAAGGTGGACAATGGAAAAAAAAATATTTTATTTTTTTAAGAGTTGGCTTTATTACCAGTTTGTTACTTTCAGTTCCAGCACCAAATGGAATGAACATTTCCCACAGCAGCTCCCACTGAGCAGTATAGCATCGCATCTAAAATTCTCCCATGGCTGCCTAGCTGATTGGTCTCTCCATCATATGGAACAATTCCTGAAAAAGAGTGGCCCCAGCACTCAGCAGCTACCCTGGCAGCCCAGTAATGCAGAGCCAACACAGGATCCCAATATGGCAGGGGACTCATTCATGCATAATAATAGCACCAGCTCACAGCCGGCAGTCCAGCCACAGATCCCTCCCATGAAAGGATCGCTCTGGATGTAGCCTCCCTGCTCTCCCCCACTATTGTGGATGCAGTAGAGAAAGCAGTATTAACTGGCATGGAGCAGATCAAAAAGGAGATGAGTGAGCACTTCCAGCGCTTATCTGAGGCAGAGCACAAGGTCTCATCCATGGAAGACGAGCTCCTGAAAACACAAGGTGTGATCCAACAGTACTCTAAGATTCATAAGTCTGTAAAGCAGAAAATAGAGGACTTAGAAAAACGGTCAAGGCACAACATGCAAATTACTGGCCTCGTCTGGGAGCCCCCTTGGACGGTCAAACATCATCCAGACCAATGATCATGAAATATTTAAACTGCGTGAATAAACTCACCATACTTCTACGTCTCCGCCATGCACGTTCACTGACAATCGACAGTCACAATATTCTATTATTCGCAGACGACTCCCAGGAGATGTCCCAAATGCGAAAAGTATTCCAACAAGTGCACGCCTCGAAATGCATACAATTCAACCTAGCATACCCAGCCATACTATATCTTCGCTTGCCCATTGGAGAATGACTATCCTTCAAATCTCCCTCTGAGGCAGAGTCCCTTTTACAGTCCCTCAACTTGGAAACCCACAACAACCCAGCTGCTTGAGACTTGGGCCCTCTTTGTCCTATGGAGAAACATAGCTCCAAGAAGAACCCACCCAAGTGACCCAAGATGTTTTCACATGGTAGTCAGTCAAAACCCAGCTGACCACAGCTCACCTCCTTACAAACATGGATCGTCTCATTGGAATACAGTCTATAAAGCTATCTAATGATCTCACAGAAAAAAACTGCTATCACAATATAAAGAGGCTAGCACATGCCTTGAGGAAGCCCAGAGATCCCTCTTCCTTCACAACTTCTGGGACCAAGCGGCCAATTTCATTTATGGTATTTATTTGCATACTAGTGATCTAAGGATCCACTGTTTGTTATTCAGCTATTACTCCCCACTGGTCCCGTCTGCCTCAAAATGCCTAGAGGACCCTACTAGCCCCTTTCATTAAACTCACACCTGTCTGCTGGTTGTATCTAGATCCATACTCAAAAAATTACTTGCTCTATGGCACCCACCATCTCAGATATTAAACATGAGCTGACAACCTTGCTCTATACAATGAAACTTGACATGGACCTCTGCTCTTCACTTCCCTCCATCATTTTTTAAATAAGTGGCAAATGTTTTTCTTTACATCAACCTTCACGAAAAGGTTGCCCTAATGTCTTCCCTCCAGTTCATCAGAAGACCCCTTGCTGCCACCTTGCACACTAGTGATCGGTCATTCTTTCCACTTGGCCCACTCACCTGATACTCCCCCTTGGCCTGCAAGACCCCTCTAATCATACTTCACTGGAGTGACACTCTAGATCCGCAAAACTTTGGTCTATAACCCCAGGTTGCTCCTATTTTGTATAATGTTTTAATGGCCTGTCTGTTATATTATTGTCCCCCCCCATTTCCCCTTGCCCCATTCCCCTTCCCTTCGTTGTCGGAGGGCATCCCTAGAGAGATCTTATCTCCATCCAAGCCTTTGTGTTTCACTTAGATCAATCAAAATAGAACTTGTAAAGTGTTTCAGCTTATGTGATTTAACTGATTTGACTGTTATGGGAAGTGTTTTTTTCTTTTATGTTAAGCTTAAGAATTTTATGTGTACTGTGACCAAATTCATCTGTAAAACTCAATAAACAGTTTTTTTTTTAAGAAATACCCATTTCTGGGCACTTGGATTGCTACACAGTACCCCCCCCCCCCCAAAAAAAAAAAAAAGGTAATTTAAGAACACAAGGCTTGTGAAGTATTCCCTGTCCTTCTACTCTCAATCCTCTTTACAATTCGCTTGCAATTGTAACTGTAATGGTTGTGGCTGTAAAAAAAAACAAAAAACAGTCTGTCTGACACAATGTGTTTATTAACATAGAGTGGTGCAGGCATAAAGTCTATGACACTCATCTATCTTCCTAATGTGTTACATGCCACTTGTACCAGTTTCCTGTGCCATTAAAATAGCATGGGAGGATTTGTTAACCACTTTCTGATTGTACTCATTTATGTGTCCTCATGGAAGTGGGTATTTATCTTTAGGGCTGCATATATGCACTGCTGTGTTAGTGCTGAGAGTGCGCTGCACAGCATGTTTCCAGCACAGAGACTGAGCTGTTAGTGACAGATCCAGGTCTTGCACTAACAATCAAGAGACCAGCCATTGCCCGTTCAGGCTCTGAGGAAGGGGGTGCTCCCCTGAAACGCGTTAGCCACTGGCCATTTGCACCGGTCTGACCCTCTTGGCAATAGGTCCTGGTGTGTCAGAACAGTGCATTTGCGCCCTTTTCAAAGCTGGTTTCGATAGCTCGTTTGTGAGTATAATTGTTGCTGTTTTTATGCTGAAATAAAGTTTATCAGTGGTAATGCACTAGGTTAGTGCGCCCTCCTTCTTTTTCTGTTTTTACTAACAATCAAGAACCAGGAGGCTCGATTGTCAATCACATGATCATTGTGATATTCTCTGATTGGATATTACTGTACAGCCCACCCATGTTGTGTTCTCTTGAATGGAGAAAAAATACATTGTATATACAGGATATATTATATAATATATTGTATACATACAGGATCCATTATATAATACATTGTTTACATATAGGATATCTTACATAATACATCATATACATACAGGATCCATTATATAATACATTGTATATACAGGATCCATTATATAATATATTGTATACATACAGGATCCATTATATAATATATTGTATACATACAGGATCCATTATATAATATATTGTATATACAGGATCCATTATATAATACATTGTTTATACATGATCCATTATATAATATATTGTATATACAGGATCCATTATATAATATATTGTATATACAGGATCTATTATATAATACATTGGATACATACAGAATACATTATATAATTCATTGTATACATACGGGAAACATTATATAATACATTGTATATATACGGGAAACATTATAAAATACATTGTATACATACAGGATATGTTATATAATACATTGTATACATACAGGATACATTATATAATTCATTGTATACATACAGGATCCATTATATAATATATTGTATATACAGGATCCATTATATAATACATCCTATACATACAGGATCCATTATAGAATACATTGTATACATATGGGAAACATTATAAAATACATTGTATACATACAGGATATATTATATAATACATTCTATACATACAGGATCCATTATACAATACATTCTATACATACAGGATCCATTATACAATACATTGTATACATACAGGATACATTATATAATGCATAGCCTACAGTATATACATCACCAGCCTAGTGCATTATCCCACAGCTTTTATTTAATAAAAAACAGAATAAAATATACTCACAATAATCAGTGGTGTATTTAGGTTTTGTGCTGCCCTAGGTCTGACTAAACTTGTGCATCCCTAATTTAAATATGACCCACCCCTTCCTGTCAATGCCATGCCCCTTCCTGTTTAGGACCCGCCCTGTCATCTGTAAACCACACCCTTTCCTCTTTAGGCCCCACCTTTTCTTCTTAGAGCTCCACCTCTTTCTCTCTGTACATTAACCACCTCCCACCCGGCCACTGCACATAAACGGCCGGGTGGTCATTTCCTTGTCCTGAGTGGACTCAGAGCGAGTGCTCGCAGCATGGCCACAAGGCGCGCTGTGGCTTAATCCTGTGATTATTATGATCACAGAATCCAGCTGAGCAGAGATCGGCCCTCCCGATCACGTGACGGCTGTGTCCAATCACAGCCGTCACAATGTAAACAGAGACGCATCACAGCCGTCACAATGTAAACCCCGCCGAGCTCAGTGGGGGGGATCTGCAGATCTATGACAGCTCTCTGTATGAGAATGATTTTACACAGAGAGCTGTTACAGATCACCATACAAAAGTACACCAAGCACCACGGTCACCCCTGTCCCCATACACATGTCTGTGTCCCCATAAAACATCTGTCTGTCCCCCATCACAGCCAACACCAAATAAAAACTGATTTGGGTTATTTTTACCAAAGAAATGTAGCAGCATAATTTTTAGTCAAAATTTATCAAAAGAAATTACTTACGTGCAAAATTTTATAACAGAAACTAAGAAAAATGCTTTTTTTTAAAAAAAATTCGGTCTTTTTTTATTTGTAGCGTAAAAAATAAAAACCCCGGCGGTGATTAAATACCACCGAAGAAAATCTCTATTTGTGTGAAAAAAATGATAAAAATGTAATTTGAGTACAGTGTAGCATGACCGCGCAATTGTCATTCAAAGTGTGACAGCGCTGAAAGCTAAAAATTGGTCTGGGAAGGAGGAGGGTGAAAGTGCCCGGTATTGAAGTGGTTAATAGTGGGTACCAAGTGCAGCCTCCTCAGTGCCCATCAAAGCAGCCTCATCAGTGCCCATCAGCGCAGCATCACCAGTGCCCATCAGCGCAGCATCACCAGTGCCCATCAGCGCAGCATCACCAGTGCCCATCAATGCAGCCTCACCAGTGCCCATCAATGCAGCCTCACCAGTGCCCATCAATGCAGCCTCACCAGTGCCCATCAATGCAGCCTCACCAGTGCCCATCAATGCAGCCTCACCAGTGCCCATCCGTGCAGTCTTGTCAGTGCCCATCAATGCAGCCTCACCAGTGCCCATCTGCGCAGTCTTGTCAGTGCCCATCAATGCAGCCTGATCAGTGCCCATCAATGCAGACTTACCGGTGCCCATCAGCACAGCCTCATCAGTGCCCAATAAGGGTCTCCAATTGCATTCTAATAATACCAAATTATGTGCGCAGACTGCAGTTCCTATTTAAGCACCCATTCATATTGGGCTGATTTGGCATGCGATTTGACATGTGAAATTGCATGCCAAATCGGCTGCTGTTGCCAGCAATGGCACTGTCTGAATTGGTCCGACGCTGACTTTGCAGCACCACACCGATTCCCAAAAGTAGTTCCTGTGCTACTTTTGGCAACTTAGGGGGTGATTTGAATAGACATCTATGCATGAACCCGCACAGATGTCTGTCAAGTCACCCCCCCCGAAGTCGGACTGCATTGCTGGTTTGAAATCGTGCGAGTTCAGCTGAAATTGCACAGTTTCTAACCTGCATCAGTGTAAACCTGGGCTGAATTTAGTCAGCAGGATGTGTAATACAATTCAGACTGATCTATGATCAGAAATGACACTTTTCTTCATATGTCAGAAGGCAGCATTAGGCTGGGTTCACACCTATGTGAATTGGATGTGGGTTTACCCGCATCCAATTTGCATAGCAAGAGAATGTGACTGCCTCTCTATGGAGCCGGTTCACATATCTCCGGGGGCGGCTGTGGAGTACACTGCACAGAAACGCTGTGCTTCTTTGGCTCTGTTTCAATGTGGAATTCAGGCAAAGTTTCGGTCCCTGAAATGGAGAACAGGGATGCACATCGTTCCTGTGCGATCCGAGGCCGGTTCCAGTGTGAACTGAGCCTAAGCCTAGGTTCACATTGGAGCGATTTGTCATGCGATTTGAGAGATCAAATCGCATGACAAGTCGCAGGCTATTGGAGGCAATGGCACTGTTCCAATCGGTGCGACACCAATTTTGCAGCGTCGCACCGATTTGCAAAAGTAGTTTCTGTACTACTTTTGCCAATTTCAGGTGCAACTTCAATAGACATCTGTGAATGAAGCCACACAGATGTCTATCAAGTAGCACCTGAAATCGCCCTGACCTTGCTACTTTGAAATCACGCTACTTCAAGTGAAATAGTGTGATTTCAAAGTAGCATCAATGTGAACCAGATACAAGTAGCTATGAAAGGTTAACCAGATATACAAGCAGACACTAAGGTGTTAAATGCCATTGATTCCAGAAGCACCAGCCTGCAGATATTGAGCTGTAAAGAGTTAACCATAAATGTAAGCAGCCGTGTACATGTGTCCATTGAAACAGAGTAGTAAAGGACAGCAAGGACACAGAGGGTTAATTATCAGAGAGTCCATATTTCAGATAACAGGGAGAGAGGAGAAACAAACTTGGAGCACAGATAAGTCCTGTGTGAGGTTTTCAAGGAGAGACAGTGAAGAGGATCGGGATTTTACTCTCACCCTCCAGGATATACAGACTGTAGCTGGGTCTGTCCACTGAAGACACAATCCGAGCGACAACACCGGAGGAGACACTGACAACTTCTCTCTCCTGTCTGTGCAGAGGGGAAGGGGAGGCGGGAACTGTGAGCACACGCTGTGAGAGACGCTGCTGCAGCCACAGCAACCTCCGGCAATGAATAGACTGACTCGGGAGGCAGAGGGGGGCGCCACCCCCCCCCCCACAAAGTGCCGCCCTAGTCTTGGGCCTTGTTGCCCTAGGCCAAAATACAGCACTGACAACAATGTGAATTAAAACTAAAAAGCTACACATTTGTAACCCAGCATTTCCAAGCAGGCTCCACAATACAGGGAGACCTCACCATGATTCTGACTGACTGACACGTTTTGAAGGATGTACCTTTTTCACCAGAGCCAGTGTTCATCCCTCGAAATGCGTCATCCAGCGAGGATCCTGTTGAGGTCCCCCTGTATTGTGGAGCCTGCTGAGTCTGGGACTTCTGGCCTGCGTGTAGCTCGATGAATGGTTTTAATCCTCATGTCTGTGAGTATATTTTATGCGGCTTTTTATTAAATAAATGTGTGGGATAATTCACTACGATGGTGCGCCCTCTTTTGTGCATTTCTTGTAGTGTCTTCAGTACATCCCCAATCCTAGAGGGCAGCAAGGTGTGAAGTGGCATTTTCTCTGACGTGGACTTTTCATCAATACCTGTACCAGACTATCACACTTATGCGCAGGGGAATTTCATTTTTGTGCTTTCAAAATATATATTTTGTTTGTTTATTTTTAGCAATTTTCAAAAATGCAAAGTGGGCTAACAGAAGAAATATCGAAATCCAATTATATCTGGTGTCACTACACTTTGGCTTCAAACCAGCATCAGTTCTTCTAGGTACACACAGTGCTTGTGGGGCAGGAAGTGAGGTGTAACCTTCACAATGACAGCAATAAGAATTGGAAAATAGTATTTACTTTTCCAAATCTGAAAAAAAGTTGTGGCTGTAGTTGGGATTTTTAAGTGACATTGGGCTTCAGGAACTGGGAAGAGATGCGGTACAAGCAGAATGCTGCGCCAAATGATTGTGACATAGCAGGGCTGCTATTAGAAATTATGGGGCCCCATACAACCTACCTGACAGGGATAAGGAACAATAAGATAGTACATAATGTTACGCTACTAAAATGCTTGAAATATATTCAATATATTCCAGTGCTAGCACACCACCAATACGAAGCCTTTCTCTGCCAGGTTCGTATATTGTACGCTACAGCCACCGGGATTGTTTTTGAAACTGATAGACAGCGGTGCCGTCCGATTGCTCTCACACCCCCCGGTACCGGTGCTCCCTTGCACACCCCCCCCCAGGGTCCTCTTGCCCATCCACAGGCCTGGAACCAACATGGCAGGTGCCAGCGAATGCAGGGGAAGGAGAAGAGCGTACACACGTCTGCTCTCCTCCCCTTCTAGCTGTGACCCGGAAAGTAACGCTCCGCGACGTCACTTCCGGGTCAGCATCTAGGTGTCCCCGGCTAGTTTAGCTGGGAAGGATGTTCTGCAGTGCGATCTGCATTGCAAAACATTCAGTGGAGTCCAAAGGAGACATTGGGGGGTCTTGCATAGCTCAATAAAGAGAACCTGTCACTTAAATATCATCACATAGGGAACTTTTTGTCTCCTATGTGATGGAAAAAAAATTTTTGCAAGAAAATTAAGCTACACCCAAGCACATAAAATCCCCCCCAAGTTTTTTTTGAGGCCCCCTCACCCCCACATATATGCACATACGGACCTAAACACATGCATCGGGACGCCTACATGTGAAAAAATCGATTGTGTTACACGTTACATATCTCCGCACACGCCGGAGTGAGAGCAATAATTCTAGCACAAGACCTCCTCCGTACCACTAAACTGATACCTATAGCTGGCTTTTGAATGGTTGCCTATAGAAAATATAGGGTACTGTCGCCATTTCACGTTCACACAAAAATGTAAGGTTTGGCATGTTGGGTATCTATTTACTCGGTGCAACCTCGTCTTTTATATTTTACCAAAAATGTGGGTAAGTAATTGTGTTTGCTCTAGAATTCACTTAAAGCAGAGTTCCACCAATTTTTTTTTTCTACAAATACTGTAGCTGCTGACTTGTAAAATAAGGTACCTGTTCAGGGCGCCCGCGATCTCCTCACCCGAAGCCGACCCATCCCTCGGCTCCCAGGTGCAGGCGCCGCCATCTTCAGTAAGGGAATCAGGAAGTGAAGCCTTGTGGCTTCACAGCCTGGTATTCTACTGCGCATGCGTGAGTCACTCTGCGCATCCTGACTGGTCCCTGCTGTCTTCTGGGACCTGTGGGGGGGGAGGCGGAGGAGGGGCCGGACATGGCGTAATGCTGGAAGTGGGAGCAAATGCCTGTATTAGACAGGTATCTGCTCCCCACTCCCCTTGAAAGGTGCCAAATGTGACACCGGAGGGGGGGGTTGAACCAGATAAGCGGAAGTTCCATTTTCGGGTGGAACTCTGCTTTAAGTGTATTTTTTATTGAAATTTTGCACTTCCTAGACCTTTGTGGTAATATTGTGTGACATCAAGAATTGGAACTACCACTATTTTATACATTGCTATATTTTCCCTGGGGACTTTAATTGGGGCTCATCACTCAAAAAATGTATTTCACATAATTAGAAGTTTTTTTATTTCAAAAGATTTTTATTTTGAGAAAAAAAAGAGCAGTTATACAAAGCAGAATTATACTTTGTCAGGTATAGGCATTAAGAAACAGAACAGTGTCTAAGCAATAAATATTAAAACATTGCCTACAGCATGTACTATATGTGGTCAAGGATAACAGGACTCAGTAAATAGTCTAGCACAGAAAAAAAAAGGGTGTCAGAGAAAGCTATATGCTGTCGCTCAAGGGACAGTCTTCTACCCGGCACCCCATATGGGAGCACACTGTGCCAGGACGAGGGACCTCCATACAATCTCGGAGATCCGAGCTCTCCCTATAAGAGCTCACATCTCAATTAAAATTACATCTCTGAGAGCCGTGAGATAAAGTAGAGCTACGAGGGGAATGGGAATTGAAAATTTCCTTGTTCCACTGCTGTGGTTGACACTGAAATGAACAAAGCTGAACAAACATAGTAACCATGTAACTGAAGTAATACCAAGGTCTAGAGGAGACCTGAAGAAGAGAGAATAGTAGGGAGGAAAAAGGAAAGAAGAGGAGGGAGGGGAGGGTGGAACATCTCTCATGCGTTTAGAGTATGCTTTATGTGGATCTACTCGTAGGGCCTAAAGCTACTCCTACAAATCGAGCCCATGGATTCCAGATACCCTCAAATTTATTCACAGTGTCCTGGACTATGCTAGTGAGTTTTTCCTGGGCCTTTATCCAGGATATTTTCCTTTTGGCTGCTGGGAGAGAAACACCCGGACATTTCCAGGCTCTGGCAATCGTGAGCTTAGCCCCCAGCAGCACAAAGTGGACCAGTCTGCTCGAGGACTTCGGGATCCCCGGGATCTGGGCGTTAAGAAGGGCTACCTGAGGAGTTCTGGGAATCCTAGCCCCCACCAGTTCTTCCAAAATATTGAATATTTTTTTCCAGAAGGATCGAATTTTGGGGCATTCCCACCAGATGTGGGACATTGTGCCCTGGAGTTGACAACCTCTAAAACAGAGAGGGTCAGCCATTGGATAGATTGAGGCCAGTCTAGTCGGTGTAAAGTACCATCTGGAGATCACTTTCAGGCTGGCCTCCACTAAAGTGGTATTGAGGACACCCTGGAAGGATCTGTAACAGGATCTCTGCCAATCTTCTAAGTTCCAATTAAATTGGAGCTTAGATTCCAAGGCCTCCATAAAAGTCGTTTTTGAGCATGGCGATGTAAGTGACGAATAGATCACCGAGATCCCACCCCCTCTGGTCTCTGGCTTGACCACACCACATTTCATAATCAGAGAATTTTGGAGGGAAGTCTTTGTCTTTACATAGCAATTTCAAGGAATGGGAGATTTGACTGAACCGAAAGGTTTCAGATAAGGGCATATCTAGCGTTTTGGTGCAATGTTTTAGAGTGAAGGGGCCTGCGGCTGTGAAAAATTGACCTATCCTGTACAGGCCTTTATCCACCCACCACTTGAAGGCCATAACATTTTTCCCCCAGAGGGAAATCTGGGTTATTATAAATATGAGTGAGGGGTTTGTATGCCGAAACTAAAGCTTTGGAAGAACATAAGGAATCCCATAGAGCGAAAGAGTGGGAAAGGGTCGGGGCCAGTATAGAGGGTCTGTTTCTTGGGGGCATTCATTGGAGGAAGTCTAGCGTGAAATTAGGAACTGCCTGTTTTTCTATTGCAACCCAATCAGGTTTTTCGAAGTTAAAATAGACTGTTGACATTTGGGCCAGTCTAGCAGCTTGGTAGTACTTGAAAAGGTGGGGTAAGCCCAGCCCTCCTTTTTTCCTATGTAGGTAAAGGGTTCTTTGGTGAATTCTGTATCCCGCCTTACCCCAGATGAACTTTAGAAGTTTGCTTTGGAAAGATCTAATATGGTCCCTCCGGAGAGGGATGGGTAAGGCACGAAACAGATATAGTAATCTGGGAGGTAGTGTCATTTTAACTGAATTTATCCTCCCCAGCCAAGAAATATTGCTACGAGACCAGGAATTTAGGTCTTTTTCCAGCTTACGGTACATGGGAGGGTAGTTATGGCCATACAGAGTTTCAGTTTTAGCTGTTAAGTTAATACCAAAGTATTTGATGGAGGAGTCACTCCATTTGAAGGAAAAGTTTTGTCGTAAGAGATTAACAGTCTCGGGTGTTAGTGAGATATTGAGAGCTTGTGACTTTGAGTAATTAACTTCTAAACCGGAAAGTTTGGTGAAGGCATCTAAGGTTTTGCATAAATTGGGAAGGGAGGTTACAGGGGAGGTGAGAAAGGGCAAGACGTCCTCCGCATATAACCCACATTTGTGGGTTTTGGAGCCGCAAGTCACTCCCTGGATGTTTGGGTTATGACGAATTGCAATAGCAAGCGTTTCAATGGCCATCGCAAATATGATCGGCGAAAGTGGGCACCCTTGCCTAGTCCCTTTTTTAATTGTGATGGGTTTTGAGTAGTATCCTTGCAGGCAGATACTGGCACTGGGGTTGGAGTAAAGGGCCCGTATCAGTCCGAGAAATCTTTGTCCAAAGCCCCATTGCTATAACATGGTAAAGATATATGGCCAAGAAACTAAGTCAAAGGCCTTTTGTAGGTCCAACGACAGGAGCATTCCAGATTGTTTAGGACCTCCCACCCAATTAGTTTGAAGGATGGAGACCAAGTCTATGGCCCGCCTTATTTGGTCTGGATCTTGCCTGCCCGGGATGAAACCCACTTGATCCTTATTGATATATGTATTGATAAAGGAAGCCATGCGATTAGCAAGAATCTTCATCAAAATTTTGATGCCACAGTTTATAAGTGATATAGGGCGATAGTTTCCAAAATCTTCCGGATTCTTATCCAGTTTAGGGATCACTGCAATCTATGCAGTATTAAGTTGTGAATCAAGTGGGTTCCCCCGTGTTTTAGAGTTGAAGAAGTGTGTTAGATGTATGGCTAAGGTATTGGGGAAGGTCTTGTAATAAATGTTGGACAGACCGTCCGGGCCAGGGGCTGAGACATTTTTTAGTGATTTTATTACTCCAAGTACCTCTCCCTCCGTGAAGGGGGCTTCAAGGCTGTCCCTATGTTCCGCTGAAATCAATGGAAGAGAGAAAGCAGTCTAGAGCGATGTCCTGCGGGGGAGATTTTGTCGAGTAAAGGTCGCTATAAAAAGCCTGAAAGGCCTCTAAGATTTTGGAGGGATCAGCCGTGGAACCCTGGCCTGGGATCTTTATTTTAGGCATAGTGTGTGATTTAATTCGGGGCGTTAATTTGGCGGCCAGCATGGAGCCCACTCTGTCCCCTTGGGTATAGAATCTGTGCTTTGACAAGGAGGTGATCAATCCTAGCATAGGAGTTGTGTGGGTGAGAGAAGTGGGTGTAGTCCCTCTTAGTAGGGTTCAATTCCCTCCAGACATCCGCTAACCCATGGGCATGAATGAGTCTAGCTATTTTGAGACTTTGTTTGGTAGGGCCAGTAAGTCGCTCTGCGGAGGGCCTGGATTTGTCCAGCCCCTGATCAAAGGCGGTGTTTGAGTCCCCATCAAAAATAACCGTACCTTCTAGTGCCGGAGAGAGGATGCTCAGGAGGTTCTGAAAAAAAAGAAGCTTGGCCCTTATTAGGGGTATAGTAGGGGACTAGGGAGTAGATCTATCCATCTATTTTACCCGTAACTAAGAGAAACCTGCCGTTTGGGTCTTTAATGTCTGCAATCCAGCTAAAGTTGCAAGTTTTGGCAAAAGCTTTGGCCACCCCTTTGGACTTATTGTCTGCGCTGGCCAGATAAAAAATTTGGATAATGGGAGTGGAGAAACTTAGGACAGTATTTAGCCGAGAAATGAGTTTCCTGCATTAGAACGATATCTAGTTTAGAAGATTTAAAGAAGTTAAACATTTTTTGTCTTTTGACGGGAGAATTTAGGCCCTGAACATTGTGGGTGGAGTGAGATCAGCCATGAGACCAGAGAAAGTGAGTGCTGCAGAACCCTCCATCACTTACCAGTGCTGAAATCATCGGGAGCCGCGCTGATAGTGGATGCGGTGCCTTATCCACGATAGGAGCCTCCGATCGAGGGGATAAACCTCTGTACTGGGCTGAAATGAGAAAAACCTTTAAGTGATGTTCCATGTATTGGGGAAGGAGGGGAGGGGAGAAGAAAGACGAGAGAAGGAAAGAGAAGAGAAGGAAGAAACGGGAGAGTTCCCTCCCCCTGGGGCCACATGGAGCCCAGGGAGGAGAGAGGCCCCCCCCCCCATCATCTCACTGTAACATGTGAAAAAAATCGTTATCAAAATGTGAGTTTTCCGAACCCTAGCTGTACCCCATCTTGAATGCGCCGCTCTCCAATTTTCTACAGTGCAGAGAGTGGAGGTGGAGCAACAGGGAACTGAGCTTGAACAATAGAACTACAAAATAAAAAAAGGAAAAAATGGAAGAAAAATTGTCAAGCTAGGAAAATTTCAAATTTCTATTGTCCCCTATCAGTGGAGGCACATCAGTGGGTAAAATTACTCCCAAAAAGAGGGAGAGAGTCAGTTCTTCTATCAGGAAGACAGTCACTAGCGATAGAAGTTGACATCAGGAGACACAAAGAGTGAGGAGGTTGTGTGGTCATGGTGGACCATAGTGGGAAGATCTTCTGGACTTATTCTTGGACCATAGAGGGTTTGGGGAGCCAGCCGGAGGGGGACGTTTGTTGGAGCCAGAGGAGGGGAGGATGCTTCCGTGTCCATTTCTTGCGAGATTATCTTCAGGTTGAGCAGTAGCTTCTCTCCCGTTATAAAGCTGGAGAAGGAGTGGTTCTGTCCCTTGTGAGAAAATTTGACCGCAAATGGAAAGGCCCATTTGTACTTGATTTCCTTCTGAGCCATTGCAGATAGCAGGGGTTTCAGCATTCTTCTGCGCTGTATGGTGGAGGGAGAAATATCCGCATAAATTTACACTATGTGACCTTGGCAGGAGACTTGAGGGAGGGATCGGGCCTGTTTCATGACAGCTTTTTTGACTTCATAATAATGCGGTTTGGCAATAATGTCCCTAGGGGAACCGTCTTTCCTGGGGGACCCCAGGGCCCTATGAACCCGGTCTAGTTCCAGACGTGCTGTTGGAATGTTTGGGTTCAGTTCTCTCATAAGGTCCTGTGTTGCCGCTGCGACATCTGTGACTGATTCCGGTAGGCCTCTGATCCTAAAGTTCAGCCTCCGAGATCTGTTCTCCAAATCATCTATGCATGAGTTTGCTGTATCTAATTGGTCTTGGAGGGATTGGATCAGGTCAGAGTTCTGGTGGGAAACTGCAGCAGTCTGTTCAAGCTTTCCTTCAATGGCGTCCATTCTGGAGCCTATATTCTGCAGGTCCGCTTTGATGTCTCCTGTTATTTTAGCTGCCGTGGCCTCTAGACCCCTTTCAAGGAGAATGGAGAATTTAGAGAAGAGATCTTCCATCAGAAGCTGGGTGTTCTGGGTTGACGGGCTGAGAGGGATAGTAGCGGCATAAATGGATGCCATTGGGCCTGCCGGGAAGAAGGCCTGCTCTCCAAACCTGTGGCTGAGAAGGGACTCTGTGGAGGCCGGCGAGGGAGTCTGAGCCTGCACTCCTGCATTGTGTGGGCCGGGGGTCATGTGGAGAAGGGCGGGAGTCAGCACTTGCCTGTGTTCCGGGGTGGCTTCTTTAAGTGAAGCATGGTGTTGAGCTGCAGCAGCGGCCGCGGCGGCCATCTCGGTACACCCAGCGTGGGTGGAGGCAGTGAATTCGGGGATCAGGCTTCTCCTGACCCCGGATCCCAGCATATAGGGTTGTTCTCCGGTGCTTGGGGGGTCTCCTCAGCCATTTCTGTGGCTGTCGAGCGGGGTCGGAAAGGCTCGCTGTGCGTTTCTGAGATGGTGAGGTGCGGAGCTCCTGGCTGAGGCGGCCATCTCTGAACTCTCGCACATGCGCACTCTCATGATTAGAAGTTTTTATTGACAGAATTACATACAATATGATAAAATCCAGTTAATATCATATTAAGCTCCATAGTGCAAATAAACTTCATGCCTTCGTTCCCAGTTGATGCCTTCTTTGGAGAAACGCGTTGCGTGGAGCAGCTGATTCTGACGTCATCACGTTTTTATCCAGCTATTTGGTTTGATCCTGAGCTGTTGCTTCATTAGTTTTTCAACCGTTCCTGTTTCCGTTTTTTTGATTGCTAGCTTGCTGTGAACATTTGCTGTGAAGTTTTACTGAAGCTTTTTTAAATTGCTGTGAGCTGCTGTGAAGTTTTTTGAAGTTTATCTGCACTATGGAGCTTTTTTCTTATCTCCTTTGAGTGTTAACCGCTGAGATCATCCATGAGAAGAGATCTGAATCAAGGGTGATTATAACTGTTCCTGTGTGTGGATTCCAAAAGGAGAGAGGAGTTAGCTTAAAGAGAAGTTCCACCCAGGGGGTCCATTAAAAAAAAAAATAATTAAAAGTCAGCAGCTACAAATACTGCAGCTGCTGACTTTTAATTGGACACTCACCTGTCCCTGGGTCCAGCGATGCGGGGGATCGAAGCCCCGCTCGTCCCCCCCCTCTTCGCTCGTCGGCGCCGGCATTTCAACTGTGGGCGCCGGGCTGTGGCTTCACCGCCTGGCACCCACTGCGCATGCGCGAGTGGCGCCTCGCGCCGTGATTGGCCGCTCAATCACCTGGGACCTGTAATGGGTCCCAGATGATTGATAGGAGGGAGGGAGCAGAGCCGAGCCCTTCCTGTGCCGAGGAGGAAGTGATGTCACCAGCCCAGGCAAAGGAAGAGGCAGACTACGAGGGACCACCTAGCAACAGGCATTTAGAGGTAAGTAAAAAAAAATATATCCAAATGTTGTTTTTTTTTTTTTTTTTTAGAATTTTTCAGGTATTTTTGTTTTTTTGGGTGGAACCCCAATTTCAGTCGTTGAAGGTGATTCTAATCACGATCCCTGGATTGAAAGACAGGTGGAGGGTTTTGATGCTGGCAGGCTGATGCAACAGGCTCCCATGATCTCCATAATTTGAGGTCCAACTGATCTGGTAAGTGGCAGTAATATCACAAGTTTTTGGGCTGCAAGATCATCTCATTCCCATCTCTCCTGATTACTGAGGTTCTCCATACTCACATTGGCATTTTTATGGACTTTGCTTATATATTTTTGATCACTTAGATACACTCACTTTATATGGATTTTGTATACATCAGAGTACTTTTGCTTTAGGTCCTTGTAACAGGTTGACGGTGCACACCACTGTTCACATGGGCGTTTTTTGGTAGCATTTTTTACTTTATTGTATCACTTTTGCACAATACTATATATATCTTTATAGGAGTTTGTATGGTTGTGTTTAATCATCTTCACTGATTAATTAATGATTGCTCGCTTGTTTTTTGGAGATATATGTTTTTGAGCTTTTTTTTGTATTTAGGCTTACACAAGCAGCTGCACTTTTTTCACTTAGTTAGCGCAGAAATTTCCTTTATAGCTACATGCGACTTTATGTGTCTAAATTCGCATGTCAAGCTGCACTAGTGAAAACGGAGCCTTAAACTTATTACTCACATTTAATGAGCAACAGAAATCGATCGGTATCCTTCCAAACTTTCACAAATGTTCCTTTGTTCCTCATTTCTTTCATATTTCTTCCCCAGATCCCTCCACTGTTCACAGCAGCTGGGCTTGTGCCACACCATGAACAAAGTGCCCATCACAGTGCCATACAGAAACAACCACGTGGTCGTACACTGTAGAAAATCTGCATTATGGTGCATTGAAATCTATACTACAGTTTCTAACAAACAGAAGATACTTCCAAAGCCTGCCCTCCCCCCTCCTCCTCTCTCAGAAGAAGCTGCTGGCCAAAACGAGGCAATGAAGACAGGAGAAGACCATGTTCTGTGAAGGATAGGAGGAATGGGGCGGGGCAGGTCTAGGCATGCCTGTCTAAGAACCACCGACAACCTTTTCAGGAAGTCAAAGACAGCTTAGCAAATTCAGATGAAGGGAGATAGCGTTGTCGGTGAAGAACGGGAAGAAGCCGATTGTCTTGCTTAGATAAGACTTTCTAAGCTAAACAATCAGCTAGCCAGAAAATAAATAAACGATAAAGATATTTATCATACTATCAATAGGAAAAAAATAATAATAATTTTTGATGGAAGTTACCCTTTAATGTATAGAATGCACCTTCTGACTTTACAACCACTTTAACTGCTTGCCGACCAGAAGTTATACTGTGTCAGGTTGGCACAACTGCGCAAATCGCCGTAGCTGAACGTCGGCTCTTTAAGACGCTATAGCAGGCGCGTGCCCGCAGCGTGTCCCCGGAGCTGATGCGCGCGCCCAGCGGGTGTGATGTCTGCGATCGCTCCTGACAGAACGAGAACAGGGATCTGTGTGAGTGTGTGTGAACGCACAAATCCCGGTTCTGTCAGGGGGGTAGATACAGATCGTGTGTTCCTACTGAGTAGGAACAGCGATTGGTCTCCTCCTCCAGTCACTCCCATCCACTCCACAGTTGGAAACACACACTAGGGAACACACTTAACCCCTTGATCGCCCCCTAGTGTTAACCCCTTCCCTGCCAGTGACATTTACACAGTAATCAGTGGCTTTTTTTTAGCACTGATCGCTGGTCACTTGTCCCAAAATAGTGTCAAAACTGTCCGATGTGTCCGCCGCAATGCCGCAGTCCCGCTAAAAATTGTTGATTACCACCATTACTAGTAAATAAATAAATAATAAAAATTACATAAATCTATCCCGTATTTTGTAGACGCTATAACTTTTGCGCAAACCAATCAATAAACGCTTATTGTGATTTTTTTTACCAAAAATATGTAGAAGAATACGTATCAGCCTAAACTGAGGAAGAAATTCGTTTTTTTTACATTTTTGGGGGATATTTATTATAGCAAAAAGTACAAAATATTGTGTTTTTTTTTTTTTTAAATTGTCACTCTTTTTTTGTTTATAGCGCAAAAAATTAAAAATCGCAGAGAAGAACAAATACCATAAAACAAAATCCATTTGTGGGAATAAAAGGACATCAATTTTGTTTGGCTACAGCGTCGCACGACCGCGCAATTGTCAGTTAAAGCGACGCAGTGCCATATCGCAAAAAAAGGGTCTGGTTATTAAGGGCGCAAATCCTTCCGGGGCTGAAGTGGTTAAATACGTTTTTGCTGAGAAACAGAAGAAGTCAAATTTTAAAGCTGCAGCAATCAATAACAAATCACCCCACACAATTTTTCTTATAACCTGTTACTGATTTATTTTTACTTCCTTTGTACAGTTTGACAACAATTTGTCAGAAGCTGGAATCCCCTTATACACTGTATTACCAAAAGTATTGGGACGCCTGCCTTTACACACACATGAACTTTAATGACATCCCAGTCTTAGTCCGTAGGGTTCAATATTGAGTTGGCTCCGCCCTTTGCACCTATAACAGCTTCAACTCTTCTGGGAAGGCCGTCCACAAGGTTTAGGAGTGTGTCTATGGGAATGTTTGACCATTCTTCCAGAAGAGCTTTTGTGAGGTCAGGCACTGATGTTGGATGAGAAGGCCTGGCTCGCAGTCTCCGCTCTAATTCATCCCAAAGGTGTTCTATCAGACTGAGATCAGGACTCTGTACAGGCCAGTCAAGTTACTCCACCCCAAACTCGCTCATCCCTGTCTTTATGGACCTTGCTTTGTGCACTGGTCCAAATCATTTGGTGGAGGAGGAATTATGATGTGGGGGTTGTTTTTCAGGGGTTGGGCTTGGCCCCTTAGTTCCAGTGAAGGGAACTCTTAAGACGTCAGCATACCAAGACATCTTGGAAAATTTCAAGCTCCCAACTTTGTGGGAAGAGTTTGGGGACGGCCCCTTCCTGTTCCAACATGACTGCGCACCAGTGCACAAAGCAAGGTCCTGACCTCAACCCGATAGAAATGAATTAGAGCAGAGACTGCGAGCCAGGCCTTCTCATCCAACATCAGTGCCTGACCTCACAAATGCGCTTCTGGAAGAATGGTCAAACATTCCCAGAAGAGTTGAAGCTGTTATAGCTGCAAAGGGCGGAGCCAACTCAACATTGAACCCTCCGGACTAAGACTGGGGCTGTCATTAACCACTTCCCTCCTGGCCCATAACAGAATGATGTCCAGGAAGTGGTTCTGTTACCCTGACTGGGTGTCATATGACGTCTAGCAGGATAACACGCCGGTGTGCGCCCGCAGGGGAACGCAGCGTGGCAATCGCGAATGCGGTGTGTTAGTCTGACATGCCGCATCTTTAATCATGAGAAGAAGCCTCTGACAGAGGCTTCTTACCACCTGATCAGCTGTGACCAATCATATCCGATGTTCGCGAGAATCAGGAAGTGGCGGTAAATGGTATTCAGTTCGCACTGACAGGGAGAGCTGCCGGGGTCTGTGTTGATAATCAGCACAGCCCCATCAGATGTGCCAATCAGCTGCCAATCAGTGCCCAGCAGTGCCCCAATAATAAAGTCTGCCAGTGCCCATCACAGTGCCAATCAGAGCCCATCACAGTGCCAATCAGAGCCCAGCATTAATACCTGTCAGTACCTGCCCAATCAGTGCTGCCCATCAGTGCCATCTATTAGTGTCCATCAATGCCACCTGTCAGTGCCAATCAGTGCCGCCTATCAGTGCCAATCAGTGCTGCTGGTCAGTGCCCAGTGCCACCTGTCAGTGCCTATCAGTGCTGCATATTAGTGCCACCTATCGTTGCCCATCAATTCTACATATCAGTGCCAACTCATCAGTGCCCATCGGTGCTGCCTCATCAGTGCCCGTCAGTGAAGGAGAAAACAAAATTTTATAACAGAAATGAAGAAAAACTTTTTTTTCAAAAATGTTGGTCTTTTTTAGTTTGTTTAGCAAAAAATAAAACCGCAGAGGTGATCAAATACCACCAAAAGAAAGCTCTATTTGTGGGAAGAAAATGATAAAAATTGTAGTTTGGGTACAGTGTAATATGACCGCGCAATTGTCATTCAAAGTGTGACAGCGCTGAAAGCTAAAAATTGTCCTGGGCAGGAAGGGGGGTAATAGTGCTCGGTATTGAAGGGGTTAAAGTTCATGTGCATGTAAAGGCAGGCGTAATATAGTGTATATCTGTGCTCTTATTGGTGTACAGAGATTATCTATCATGTGATCAGAGCTTGTGTTTTATGAATGATAAAAATGTAACAAAGTCCAGACAATGTTACTCATCTTGTACAGATCAGACGTCTCTCACAGTTCTCTTGGAGTGGATCCGGCATGGATGGGACAATGAGGACCGGGCTGAAAATTCTGCATATAATCTTCTTTCTTCTCCTCCTAGGATCAGGTCAGTGTCACTCTTCTGTATTTAATGTCATTGTACCCGAGGATACATTACAGAGCCGTACAATGGAGGATCTCTGGCAATGCTATTGTATGTTAGGAGGTCTTCTGACATTCCTCCCATCTGTGTCCAGCAGTAATTCTTCCATAAACAGAGTTTCCAAGAAAATGTAAAGTGTCTTGTGACATTGGGGGATGTCTAGCTCAGTGATAGATGCGTTTTCAGCGAGTTCCCAGCCAACAGGAACTTTACTTTAAGGGCGTGGTAGCCCACTTTTATTGAATGTAACCAAAAAAGGAAAGTTCATACATTCATTTGGTTGCCCCCCACATGGGTTCTTCTCCCAAAAATAACAAATGAAAAATGCCAATCCACCTGGCTCTTAATGTCCCGTACACACGAAAGGAAAATGTGTGATAGGACCTTGTTGTCACAAATTCCGACCGTGTGTAGGCTCCATCACACATTTTCCATAGGAATTTCTGACACACAAAGTTTGAGAGCAAGATATAAAATTTTCCGACAACAAAATCCGTTGTCGGAAATTCCGATCGTGTGTACACAAATCCGACGCACAAAGTGCCACGCATGCTCAGAATAAATTAAGAGACGAAAGCTATTGGCTACTGCCCCATTTATATCCCAACGTACGTGTTGTACGTCACCGTGTTCAGAACGATCGGATTTTCTGAACAACTTTGTGTGACCGTGTGTATGCAAGACAAGTTTGAGCCAACATCCGTCTGAAAAAATCCTAGGATATTGTTGTCGGAATGTCCGATCAATGTCCGACCGTGTGTACGGGGCATAAGGCTCACTCAGCCTTGGGCGCACTACCTTGCTGCTCAGGATTTCCACTTCAGGCTCTCATCTGTCTTCTTCAGACTATTCCCTTGTAGAGTTGCCACAAAAAAAAAACGACAATTTTGAAAAAAAATAACAATATGTTTTACTTTTTGCTATAATAAATATCCCCAAAAATGTTTTTAAAAAACACATTTCTTCATCAGTTTAGGCTGATATGTATTCTTCTACATATTTTTGGTAAAAAAAAAATCGTGTAACTGCAAAGGATTATAAAGTGTTAGGTGGAGTTTGGCTTTAAAGTGTTATGCCGCGTACACACGGTCAGACTTTTCAGCTACAAAAGTCCGACAGACTTTCGACAGACTTTTGACGGACTTTCAACAGACTTTCTAATGACCGGACTTGCCTATCACACGATCACACCAAAGTCCGATGGATTCGTACGTGATGACGTACACCGGACTAAAATAAGGAAGTTGATATCCAGTAGCCAATAGCTGCCCTAGCGTGGGTTTTTGTCCGTCGGACTAGCATACAGACGAGCGGATTTCTGGGTCCGGCGGAGTTACGACGTAAAGACTTGAAGCAAGTTCCAAATCTAAAATCCGTCAGATTTGTGACTGGAAAAGTCCGCTGAAGGTCCGGTGAAGCCCACACACGATCGGATTGTCCGCCAGATTTGGTCCGTCGGACAAGTCCGGTCGAAAAGTCCGACCGTGTGTACGCGGCATTTGAGTATCTAAATCTGCTAGTCCATCCAACACTACCCTCCCCCCAGACTGACTTCTGCTGTCTAAACAAGCCCCATGTGCTCCTTCGTACAGAGTGGGGGCGCTCTCATACAGAAGGTGTGTTACTGGTCAGATGATCAGGTGAAAACAGAGTAGAAAAAAGCCTAAAGAAAAGAAAACTAATGCAGCCTCCACATCTAATGATTGGTAAGCTGCAATGTATGACATTTTTGGTTTTATGTTTTAGGGTGCCATTGCAGTTGAATACTGTCTGTGATATATTTTTATTTGCACTTAGGCTGCACTGACATTATTGTTTTTTATAAGTTTCTTAGGAAAAACAGGGTAATAAAAGTAAAATGAATAGAGAACTGGACTATGGAATGGGAGGGAGAGAAGGAGTCATCAAGGTAAAATGTGCATAAAACAATGACACATTTTTTATCACTTGTGTAAAACAGAATTAATGATCATAGTTCAAAGTTTTTTTCAAATATACAGTATTTTACAAAAGTAAGTACACCCCTCAGTCACATTGTTGTAAATCTTTTCTTCTATCTTTTCATGTGACAACACTGAAGAAATGACACTTTGCTACAATGTAAAGTAGTGAGTGTACAGCTTGTATAACAGTGTAAATTTGCTGTCCCCTCAAAATAACTCAACACACAGCCATTAATGTCTAAACCGCTGGCAACAAAAGTGAGTACACCCCTAAGTGAAAATGTCCAAATTGGGCCCAATTAGCCATTTTCCCTCCCCGTTGTCATGTGACTCGTTAGCAGGCCCAGACTGGGAAAAATAATAGGCCCAGGCATTTTAGATTGAGCAGCCCATACCAGGCACAGACTGACAACTCATGGGGCCCCGGGGCAATAAGAGATAACGGGACCCCTGTGTCCCCGCCCACCCCGAACGTTGTACCCAAATAAAATCTATGTCCTTTTTTTCCCACAAAGAGAGCTTTCTTTTGGACGTATTTAATCACCTTTGAAGCCTTTGTCAGAGGCTTCTTACCACGTGAGCAACTGTGACCAATAACAGCTGATCATTGCGTGAACCAGGAAGTGCCGGTAAATGGCTTTCCTTGGTTCTCGCTGACAGGGAGAGCCGATCGGCGGCTCTCCCTGTCAGAGGAGGGGTCTGTGCTGATAATCAGCACATTGATTATCAGCACAGCCCCCTCAGATGTGCCAAACACCTGCCAACCAGTGCCCAGCAATGTCACAAGATTAAAATCTGCCACTACCCACCACAGTGCCAATCACTACCCACCACAGTGCCAACTGCCCAGCAGTAACACCTGTCAGTACTTATCAATGCCTCATCATCAGTGCTGCCCATCAGTACCACCTGTCAGTGCCAATCAGTACCGCCTATCAGTGCCGCCTGTGAGTGCCCATCACAGCTGCCTGTCAGTACCCATCAGTGCCACCTATCAGTGCCCATCAGTGTTGCATACCAGTCCTGCCAATTGGTGCCCATCAGTTCTGCATATCAGTGCCGCCTATCAATGCCCATCAATTCTACATATCAGTGCCTCCTCATCAGTGCCCATCGGTGCCACTTTATCAGTGCCAACTCATCAGTGCCCATCAGTGCCGCCTCATCAGTGCTTGTCAGTGAAGTGGAAAACAAAATTTTATGACAGAAACTCATTTTTTTTCAAAAATGTTGGTCTTTTTTAGTTTGTTTAGCAAAAAATAAAAACCCCAGTAGTGATCAAATACCACCAGAAGAAAGCTCTATTTGTTGGAAGAAAATGATAAAAATTTCATATGTGTACAGTGTAGCATGACCGCGTAATTGTCATTCAAAGTGTGACAGCACTGAAAGCTGAAAATTTGCCTGGGCAGGAAGGAGTGTAAGTGCCCGGTATTGAAGTGGTTAATATGTAATGACCAGGACTTTTCTTCAGCAGGAACTAGGGGGAACTCAGTTCCACCACCACTGGCTCAGGTCTTCTGCTCCCTGCTCACCATTATCACTTGGTAACAATAAAGTCCAGCTTCTGGGTTTTCAAGTGATAGCTTATCTCCCAGTAGCTCCCACAGGTCAGATCTCCTGCGCAGATCCCACTGAGTGCCAGACAGGGACAAGGGAGGTACAGAACAGGTGCCCAGGGTTCAGTGCAGTCATGGGCAGGAGAGGGTGTGTGGTAGGTCGCACCCTCTGTGGTCTCTATTTTTCCCTGGTGAGCAGTTGTTGATGCTCCTACTGCATGATCTCCCTTGCAAGTGACTGTAGTATAGTATAGTATGCTGGGAGATACTACAGCCGGATAGGTGCTTCAGCTTAATATTGCAACAAAGGTAAGACATATGACAGATGGTGGAGCTTTTAAGGAGGGGGCAGAAGATGAAGGCAGTGGAGGGAGGGGGTTGTATGCAGAGGGAAGAGATACTATATGATGCCATTTGGTAGGTATGTGTGTTTGGCAGGCATGGTTGAGTTCCTGCACCTTTTCTCTGAGAAAAAAAGCCCTGGTAATGACAACACCAACAAGATGCAAATTTGCAACACTTCTGAAACATATAGAAAAGTACACTGGTCAGTGACAGAAGTTTTTTCACCTTAATGCGTAGAATGCATTAAGGTGAAAAAACATAAGGGTTTACAACCCCTTTAACCACTTCAATACCAGGCACATTCACCCCTTTCCTTCCCAGACCAATTTTCCTCTTTCAGCACTCTCACACTTTGAATGACAATTACTCGGTCATGTAACACTGCACTCAAATGAAATTTTTATCATTTTTTTCACACAAATAGCGCTTTTTTTTGGTGGTATTTAATCACCGCTGGGGTTTTTATTTTTTACGCTACAAATAAAAAAGCCCGAAAATTTTTAAAAAAAAATGCATTTTTCTTAGTTTCTGTTGCTACATTTCTTTGGTATAGATAACCTAAATCAGTGTTTATTTGATGTTGGCAGTGATGGGGGACAGACAGATTTTTTTATTGGGACACTGAAGTGTGTATGGGGACAGGGGTATATCAGTGGTGCTTAGTGTACTTTTGTATGGTGATCTGTAACAGTTCTCTGTGTAAAATCATCCTCACACCGAGAGCTGTCATAGATCTACAGATTCCCCCCCCCCCCCGCACTGAGTTCTCACTGAGCTCGGCGGGGAGACCTGTCGCAGAAATATTTGTCTCTGTTTACATTGTGATGGCTGTGATTGGACACAGCCATCAGTTGATCAGGAGGGCCAATCACAGCGCCCATATCCCGATCTCTGCTCAGCCTCGTGGCCGCGCTGCGAGCATTCGTTCTGAGGGACGTTCCTGAACATCCGCTCAGAACGAGGAAAGGGACCACCCGGCCGTTTATGTGCAGTGGCCAGGTGGGAAGTAGTTAAGTACATTTCAGTTGGCGTGTTCAATACTTTTTCCCTGTGTCCTTCCATTTTATTACATAGAACTTCATTTCTGAACTTATTTGTTTTGGTGTCTTTGTATGTATGGATGGCACGGGTTGTTACCGAGATGTGGTGACAATTTCATGTCAATAGCGCCTTTATAAATATATTTACCTAGAAAAATGGTGACGTTTTCAATACTTACTTTACCCGCTGTATATACTGTATATACACACACACACAAAAAATAGGGACAAACTTAATGGACCACTTGGTTTTTCTTTCTGCCGTCACTTTTCCTTGTTTTTATGTTTCATAGTGCAACTGTATGTGTGAATGTGGCCACCTTCCTCCAATGTGCTCCCAAGATAGACGACAAGAGTACATGAATCCAGCACCAACACATACAAGCAGTGTAATGCCGTGTACACACGACTGGACTTTCCGGCATCAAAAGTCCGACGGACTTTCGACGGAGTTACGATGGAGTTCCGTCGAATCGTACTTGTCTACACACGATCACAACTAAGTCCGACTGATTCGACCGTGATGACGTACCCCTGGACTAGAATAAGGAAGTTGATAGCCAGTAGCCAATAGCTGCCCTAGCGTCGTTTTTTGTCCGTCGGACTAGCATACAGACGAACGGATTTTTCGACCAGACTCGAGTCCGTCGGAAAGATTTGAAAGATGTTCTATTTCTAAAGTCCATCTGATTTTTCGACAGCAAAGGTCAGCTGAAGCCCACACACGATCGAATTGTCCGGCGGATTCGTTCCGTCGGACCTTTGCTGTTGAAAAGTCTGGTCGTGTATACACGGCATTAATCTCCCACTGATCAAATTTTTGTCCACACCATACTGCCCATGGAATTCAGGAGGTGCCAGAATTAATAAATGATACAGGCACTGTACAATAGGTGGGCCGAATGGTTCCTGGGATTTGTAGAACTTAAAAAACAGTGCACTTTACGACAATATACTACATGTGCACTGCTACTAACCAAAAACAGGAAGAGAAGGTAAAAAAAAAGACTTCATGGATAGCGTGCAGAAATAATGATGGTTTAAAAAAAAAAGTAAGATTGTGTGTTGATTCTAATAAAGTCGGGGTGTGTAGGGAAATATTCTGGCTAAGTGGGTTGTTTTTTGATGGAAGGTTTAGTGTCACTTTAGTAAAAAATATCCCAAACAGAGGGGGACAGAAAAAGATGGGGCTTACTGAAAAGCAATACACATTAAAAATCTCTTTATCAAAAAATGTTATTTATTCGGTATATATAGAAAAACATGTAGGTAAAACAGTAGAAACCGTCCAGATGCTAGACACCCCCTAATGTGAAACGCGTTGACGTCAGTTCCGCCCAGATGCCACGCAACGGCGACATCCCCCATAGGTGCGTGTGTGCCCGCACACTGAGGGAAGGACTAAGATCGTTTGGTAACTAAAAGGAAGGAACCTGACGTGCACGTCCATTAATCTGACCTGAATATTCTGGTGATTAACCTCTGCACACAGAAGCCTTGCTTGTCCCACAGCACTCCCCCAAGCGATATCTCCCTGATGTTATGAGGATCCAGTGGGAGCTGAGCACATAAAGAGGAACGCACCACTTCTGAAGTATTTGACAGCATTAATCCGCTACCGGAAGTGGTAATGTATTGCGGTTGCTTTCACTCTTGAACAATTTCAGAATGATAGTTATTTGTGCTCACTGCTGACTAACTATCTTTTCATTGGGGACACATCCATAGCAGGATAATCCGCGTCCTTTGCAGACTATAGAGATCTCCATGGACTCTGTCTCTGTTAATACTCCACTGGTTGCTCCAGTCTGCTCAGTTGTGTAGACGGACACTCTTTGGGATTATCCCCACTTTGAGTCTAATCAGGACACACGGTGATCTACAATTCCCCTTCCCTGCCTTTCCTTCCCCTTGCCGGCTCAAGCCCCTGGGGGATTGGTGTCAGCCTATTTTCCACACTCAGCAATTGCTGGACACTCCACTCCGGTGGATGGCTGGGCTGACACCAATTTCCTTTGTGTCCGGACGCTGTTGTTATTATTTGTTACATGTTGTCCTGTCCCCCCATTCTGTGGTTGTTTTGACCAGCCCACCCGGGCTAGTCGGCAATCTATACCAGGGGTAGTCTAGTATTGGTTTCTACTGTTTTACCTACATATTTTTCTATATATACCGAATAAATATCATTTTTTGATAAAGAGATTTTTAATGTGTATTGCTTTTCAGTAAGCTCCATGTTTTTCTGTCCCCCTCTGTTTGGGATATTTTTTACTAAAGTGACACTAAACCTTCCATCAAAAAACAACCCACTTAGCCAGAATATTTCCCTACACACCCCGACTTTATTAGAATCAACACACAATCTTACTTTTTTTTTAAACCATCATTATTTCTGCACGCTACCCATGGGATATTTTTTACTATAGTTTTCTTGGGGGTTTAAGCGCAATCATTTTTTCACATATTTTAAACTATGTTACATTCCTGTCTGGGTGTGGCAGTGAGGGTCTCAGATATTTCTTAACTACTTAATGTCTGGGGAATTTTTTATTTTTTTTGCACACATGTTAAAATCATCATTTTTTGCTAGAAAGTTACTTAGTGCCACTAAACATGACATATTTTCTGAAAGCAGTGGCCTTGGAGAATAAAATGATGGCTGTTAATGTCACATGTCACATTTGTACAGCCATTTATCAAGCACAAATTTTCAGAAAAAAAAATCACTAAAATGAATTTTAGCGTACAATTAATGAATTTTGTCCTAATCAATATGGGGGATGGGTGCTTTAGGGTCGGGGGGCAGAGCCCTTCCTGCCCAAAAGTATCCACCTCATGTTGAGGGCAAGTGGCCTGGTATGGTTCGGGGAGGGGGGGATGCTTGCTCGTCCCCTCCTTTCCTGGGAGCTGTGTGCTCGGGTAAGGGTCTGGTATGGAGTTTGCTGGCAAACCTGATGCCCGTTGAATGCCAAAGTGTCTTATGGAAGCTGCAGCGTTGGAACACAAAGAAAGTAGCAGGGAATTGAGGCTATCGAAGAAGTAATAATAATAATACTGCTAGGATGACAAGTCTCTTTATCACTGCATGGCCTGAATGATCGGATGTGAAAGGGGAGCAGATTTTGGTTTAATATTTTGTGCACCCACCTCATTTGTTTACCTTTTCTGATGGCCCACAAGTTATTCACTTTAAAATTGCAACTCAAATAATATTCCAAAAATATAAACTTTGCTCCAGCCCACTAGCTGTACCATGCAGAAAACATCCTTTTATTATAAATAGGGAAAATATATATAAAAGATTTCATACAACATGCCTCAAAATTAGTCTTCCGATATTTTAATTTCATGAACTGGAAATATTGCCTCCTTATTGTCTCAATGTCCATGTAATATGTATTCAGTCTATTTAATATGCCAGCTCATTATCGTAGTATTTCTGTCAATTTGTTTAAGTGTTTGCAGTGATCAGTTCATTGCCGGGCAGCTTTTTATGCTGTATGAGCAAATGAACCCATGTGCATGAGCCTCATCTACCTCAATACCGGAAGCTGAGTGGGACTCACATTAATGTTCCTTGGGTGTGGCAGGTCTTATTGGGGTGCATTTGCATCCCAGGCAAAGTGGGTGAAAGCCTATGTGTGAACAGCCTTGCGATCAAGTGTTAAAAATCACAATATTTTCAATTGACAACAATGACCAAAATCCTTTTGGCGATCATAGTTACATAGTTACATAGTAGGTGAGGTTGAACAAAGACACAAGTTCAACCTATGTGTGTGATTATATGTCAGTATTACATTGTATATCCCTGTATGTTGCGGTCATTCAGGTGCTTATCTAATAGTTTCTTGAAGCTATCAATGCCCCCCCGCTGAGACCACCGCCTGTGGAAGGGAATTTTACATCCTTGCCACTCTAATGCCCCGTACACACGGTCGGATTTTCCAATGGAAAATGTCTGATCGGAGCGTGTTGTTGGAAATTCCGACCGTGTGTGGGCTCCATCGGACATTTTCCATCGGATTTTCCGACACACAAAGTTGGAGAGCAGGAGATAAAATTTTCCGACAACAAAATCCGAAATTCCGATCGTGTGTACACAAATCCGACGGACAAAGTGCCACGCATGCTCAGAATAAATAAAGAGATGAAAGCTATTGGCCACTGCCCCGTTTATAGTCCCGACGTACGTGTTTTACGTCACCGCGTTCAGAAGGATTGGATTTTCCGACAACTTTGTGTGACGGTGTGTATGCAAGACAAGTTTGAGCCAACATCCTAGGATTTTGTTGTCGGAATGTCCGAACAAAGTCCGACCGTGTGTACGCCCTATTACAGTAATGAACCCTCTACGTAGTTTAAGGTTAAATCTAATTTATTCTAATTTTAGTGAATGGCCACGTGTCTTTTAACCACTTCAGCCCCGGAAGGTTTTACCCCCTTCCTGACCAGAGCACTTTTTACAATTCGGCACTGCGTCGCTTTAACTGCTAATTGCACGGTCATGCAATGCTGTACCCAAACGAAATTTGCGTCCTTTTCTTCCCACAAATAGAGCTTTCTTTTGATGGTATTTGATCACCTCTGCCGTTTTTATTTTTTGCGCTATACACGGAAAAAGACCGAAAATTTTGAAAAAAAATGATATTTTCTACTTTTTGTTCTAAAAAAAATCCAATAAACTCAATTTTAGTCATACATTTAGGCCAAAATGTATTCGGCCACATGTCTTTGGTAAAAAAAATGTCAATAAGTGTATATTTATTGGTTTGCGCAAAAGTTATAGCGTCTACAAACTACGGTACATTTTCTGGAATTTACACAGCCTTTAATTTATGACTGCCTATGTCGTTTCTTGAGGTGCTAAAATGGCAGGGCAGTACAAAACCCCCACAAATGACCCCATTTTGGAAAGTAGACACCCCAAGGAATTTGCTGAGAGGCATGTTGAGCCCATTGAATATTCATTTTTTTTGTCCCAAGTGATTGAATAATGACAAAAAAAAAAAAATTACAAAAAGTTGTCACTAAATGATATATTGCTCACACAGGCCATGGGCATATGTGGAATTGCACCCCAAAATACATTTAGCTGCTTCTCCTGAGTACGGGGATACCACATGTGTGGGACTTTTTGGGAGCCTAGCCGCGTACGGGGCCCCGAAAACCAATCACTGCCTTCAGGATTTCTAAGGGCATACATTTTTGATTTTACTCCTCACTACCTATCACAGTTTTGAAGGCCATAAAATGCCCAGATGACATAAACCCCCCCCCAAATGACCCCATTTTGGAAAGTAGACACCCCAAGCTATTTGCTTTGAGGCATGTTGAGTCCATGGAATGTTTTATATTTTGACACAAGTTGCGGGAAAGTGACAAATTTTTTTTTTTTTGCACAAAGTTGTCACTAAATGATATATTGCTCACACAGACCATGGGCCTATGTGGAATTGCACCCCAAAATACATTTAGCTGCTTCTCCTGAGTATGGGGATACCACATGTGTGGGACTTTTTGGGAGCCTAGCCGCGTACAGGACCCCGAAAACCAATCACCGCCTTCAGGATTTCTAAGGGCGTACATTTTTGATTTTACTCCTCACTGCCTATCACAGTTTGGGAGGCCATGGAATGCCCAGGTGGCACAAACCCCCCCCAAATGACCCCATTTTGGAAAGTAGATACCCCAAGCTATTTGCTGAGAGGCATGGTGAGTATTTTGCAGCTCTCATTTGTTTTTGAAAATAAAGAAAGACGAGAAAAAAAAATTTTTTTTTTCTTTTTTCAATTTTCAAAACTTTGTGACAAAAAGTGAGGTCTGCAAAATACTCACTATACCTCTCAGCAAATAGCTTGGGGTGTCTACTTTCCAAAATGGGGTCATTTGGGGGTTTTTTTTGCCACCTGGGCATTCCATGGCCTCCGAAACTGTGATAGGCGGTGAAGAGTGAAATCAAAAATTTACGGCCTTAGAAAGCCTGAAGGCGGTGCTTGGTTTTCGGGGTCCCGTACGCGGCTAGGCTCCCAAAAAGTCTCACACATGTGGTATCCCCGTACTCAGGAGAAGCAACAGAATGTATTTTGGGGTGTAATTTCACATATTCCCATGGCATGTTTGAGCAATATATCATTTAGTGACAACTTTGCGCAAAAAAAAATAAAAAAAATAAAAAATTGTCTCTTTCCCGCAACTTGTGTCACAATATAAATTATTCCATGGACTCGACATGCCTCTCAGCAAATAGCTTGGGGTGTCTACTTTCCAAAATGGGGTCATTTGGGGGGGTTTTGAACTGTCCTGGCATTTTTTGCACAACATCTAGAAGCTTATGTCACACATCACCCACTCTTCTAACCACTTGAAGACAAAGCCCTTTCTGACACTTATTGTTTACATAAAAAAATAATTTTTTTTTGCAAGAAAATTACTTTGAACCCCCAAACATTATATATTTTTTTTTAAAGCAAATGCCCTACAGATTAAAATGGTGGGTGTTTCATTTTTTTTTTTCACACAGTATTTGCGCAGCGATTTTTCAAACGCATTTTTTGGGGAAAAAACACACTTTTTTACATTTTAATGCACTAAAAGACACTATATTGCCCAAATGTTTGATGGAATAAAAAAGATGATCTTAGGCCGAGTACATGGATACCAAACATGACATGCTTTAAAATTGCGCACAAACGTGCAGTGGCGACAAACTAAATACATTTTTAAAAGCCTTTAAAAGCCTTTACAGGTTACCACTTTAGATTTACAGAGGAGGTCTACTGCTAAACTTACTGCCCTCGATCTGAGCTTCGCGGTGATACCTCACATGCATGGTGCAATTGCTGTTTACATTTGACGCCAGACCGACGCTTGCGTTCGCCTTAGCGCGAGAGCAGGGGGGACAGGGGTGCTTTTTTTTTTTTTTTTTTTTTTCTTTATTATTATTATTTTTTTATCTTATTTTTAAACTGTTCCTTTCATTTTTTTTTTTTTAAATAATTTTTATTGTTATCTCAGGGAATGTAAATATCCCCTATCATAGCAATAGGTAGTGACAGGTACTCTTTTTTGCAAAAATTGGGGTCTATTAGACCCTAGATTTCTCCTCTGCCCTCAAAGCATCTGACCACACCAAGATCGGTGTGATAAAATGCTTCCCCAATTTCCCAATGGCGCTGTTTACATCCGGCGAAATCTAAGTCACAAAATGCTCGTAGCTTCCGGTTTCTTAGGCCATAGAGATGTTTGGAGCCACTCTGGTCTCTGATCAGCTCTATGGTCAGCTGGCTGAATCACCGGCTGCATTTTCAGGTTCCCTGTTGAGACAGGAGAGCCAGAGAAAAACACGGAAGACGTTGGGGGGGGGGGGCATTCCCTCCCACTGCTTGTAAAAGCAGTCTAGAGGCTAATTAGCCGCTAGGATTGCTTTTACATGAAAGCTGACCGCTGGCTGAAAAGAATGATACCAAGATGATACCTAAACCTGCAGGCATCATTCTGGTATAACCACTCAAAGTCGTGAATGGCGTACCTGAAGACAAAAAAATGGTTAACAATAAAGCACAGTAAACGGTAAGGTATAAAAAATTGCATACCTGAAAAGCAAACATGATAAAACAAAATAACAATAAAACATTGCAGAATAGAATACAGTAAAAAAGAGCAGAACAATAGAGAGAGAGAATAGAGAGAGAGAAAGAACAATAAAACGACAACTATTTTTTTTTTATTTTATATTTTTGTATGTTTTTTTTTTTTTTACACTTTTTTTTGTAACTAACTTTTATAACTGTAACTGGTTCCAGGTTCGGGTCTCTCAAAATGCGATGGCATCTTGGGAGACCCTGTGAAAGTGTACCTAGTCTGTGGAATGCTGTACCCTACGCTAATAGTCAACTAGTGAATGTTAGCGTTCAAAACATTCACCAATGCAAAGACCAGGATTGTCAGGACAGGAGGGACAATAATAGCGGGTGTCACGTCTATATCCGCGCTTGCTGCAGACACAACATCTTTTTTGGGGGGGTTCGTTGGGTAGGGGTACTCGGGAGGACATAAAAATGCCTCTCATGCAGCCGACTGCATTTGGTTGGGGATGTGAATGGGGGAAGTACGGGCGCTGCAGAAGTGGTGGGTTCCCAATTAGGATTGGCGAATGCAGCAGGAAGGGCATTATGGGCACGACGGGCCTGTGTTTGTCTTTTTGGTGGCAGTGGGACACTACTTGTGCTTGTCACCTCACCAGCTTGAACTGCACTTATGGGACTCGCCACGTCACCAAGTGTTACTGCAGTGCTGGTTTGACTACGACCGGGGTGTACTAGGCCGCTGGCGCTTGCCAGTTCACCAAAACACTACCAAAAAAACTGTTAGCGATCGCAGGGATCAGGCCTGACTCTGCGAACGCTGCAGTTATGCGTTTAGTGTTTTGTAAGTGACAGTGATCGATCGATACTGCACTTGGGTGGGCTGGGCTGGGCTGGGCGGAGGGGCAAAACGCAGGTGCTAGCAGGTATCTGGGCTGATCCCGCTAACACTGCGTTTGTGGGAACCCTAAACTGCTGGGGACGCTAGTATAGATCTGATCAGATCAGATATTGATCCGTTCAGATACTATACCACTAAGGGAGGTGTATGCTGCGTGCGTGGGTGTTAGCGGTACTGGCGCTAATCTGACGCTGCCTGGGGCTGGTGCTTGCCAGTTCACCAAAACGCTACCAAAAAAACTGTTAGCGATCGCAGGGATCAGGCCTGACTCTGCGAACGCTGCAGTTATGCGTTTAGTGTATTGTAAGTGACTGTGATCGATCGATACTGCACTTGGGTGGGCTGGGCTGGGCCGGGCGGAGGGGCAAAACGCAGGTGCTAGCAGGTATCTGGGCTGATCCCGCTAACACTGCGTTTTCGGGAACCCTAAACTGCTGGGGACGCTAGTATAGATCTGATCGGATCAGATATTGATCTGTACAGATACTATACCACTAAGGGAGGTGTATGCTGCGTGCGTGGGTGTTAGCGGTACTGGCGCTAATCTGACGCTGCCTGGGGCGACGCATATCACCGCCGGGCGATCAGGGGGCTAAACCTTTATTCGGTAATAAACGGCGGGTGCCCTGACACTATAAAAAATAAACAAACTAACCAGCGTCACCCGTAACGGTTATACGGTGATCAGTAGTGAAAGGGTTAACTAGGGGGCCATCAAGGGGTTAAAACATTTATTAGATAGTATATGGGGGTCCCCGACGCTATAAAACGCTGACGGCGAACCTAAATATTTACGTCCCTAACTAGCGTCACCAGCGACACTAATACAGCGATCAGAAAAATGATCGCTTAGCAACACTGGTGACGGGGGGGTGATCAAGGGGTTAAAACTTTATTAGGGGGGTTAGGGGGGTATCCTAGACCTAAAGGGGGCCTAACACTCACTGCCCTAACACACTAACTGTCACAAACTGACACCATGCAGTAATAAGGAAAAAAAAAAAAAAAAAACCTGATTGGTGTCAGTTTGTGACAGGGGGGGGGGGCGATCGGGGGGGGGGGGATCGGGGTGTTTAGTGTGCCTGGCATGTTCTACTGTGTGTAGTGTGTTGGTGCACTCACAGTTCAGTCTTCTCTCCTCGGCCCGGAACGGAAAATACCGAGCCGAGGAGAGATGACATCATTTCCTCTGCCTCTGTGTACAATACAGAGGCAGGGAAATGATCCCATTGGCTGGGAGCGATCGCGAGGGGGGGGCCACGAATGGATGGCCTCCCCCTCACTACCGATCGCCGGGGGACATTTGCCGACCGCCGCAGGCACCGGGGGGGGGTCCGATCGGACCCCCCACCCGCGGGCAGGCAGGGACGTACAGGTAAGCCCTTTTGCCTGCCCGTGCCGCTCTGTCGACGTACATCGTCGTGCGGCGGTCGGCAAGTGGTTAATATTCCCTTTCCCTAAAAAGTTTTATCCCTATTGTGGGGTCACCAGTACGGTATTTGTATATTGAAATCATATCCCCTCTCAAGCGTCTCTTCTCCAGAGAGAATAAGTTCAGTGCTCACAACGTTTCCTCATAACTAAGATCCTCCAGACGCTTTATTAGCTTTGTTGCCCTTCTTTGTACTCGCTCCATTTCCAGTACATCCTTCCTGAGGACTGGTGCCCAGAACTGGACAGCATACTCTAGGTGCGGCCGGACCAGAGTCTTGTAGAGCGGGAGAATTATCGTTTTATCTCTGGAGTTGATCCCCCTTTTAATGCCAATATTCTGTTTGCTTTGTTAGCAGCAGCTTGGCATTGCATGCCATTGCTGAGCCTATCATCTACTAGGACCCCCAGGTCCTTTTCCATCCTAGATTCCCCCAGAGGTTCTCCCCCCCAGTGTATAGATTGCATCAAGATTTTTGGCACCCAAATGCATTATTTTACATTTTTCTACATTAAACCTCATTTGCCATGTAGTTGCCCACCCCATTAACCACTTGCCGACCAGCTCACACCGATATACATCGGCAGAATGGCTCTGCTGGGGGAAACCCTGTATCGGTGCGTTGTCCTCTTTAAGAGCCGCCAGGGGATTTACGTGTGTAAACACACATATTCCTGTTCTGTCAGAGGAGAGGAGACATATTGATTGTTCCTACTAAGTAGGAACAGTGATATGTCTCCTCCCCCAGTCAGTTCCCTCCCCAATACAGTTAGAAACACTAACTAGGGAACACATTTAACCCCTTGATCGCCCCCCCCCAGTGTTAACCCCTTGCCTACCATTGACATTTGCACAGTAATCAGTGCATTTTTATAGCTCTGATCGCTGTATAAATGTCAATGGTCCCAAAAATGTGTCAAAAGTGTCCGATCTGTCCACCGCAATGTCGAAGTACCCTTAAAAATTGCAGATTACCGCCATTACTAGTACAAAAAAATAAATAAAAATGCCATAAATCTTTCCCATAGTTTGTTGACGCTATAACCTTTGCCCAGACCAATATGCGCTTATTGCAATTTATTTTTTTAACAAAAATATGTAGAAGTATTTTTCTGTGTATAAGATGCTACTAAAATATTTGACTGAAAATTGAGCAGCGTCGTATACACGGTCAGTTAGCCTAGGAGAGAGCCGTGTGGGTGCGTAGCTCCTCATAGCTTGCCAAACTGTATGTTACTGACGTTAGCTGGAGGTGGAGGTGGAGAGTGTGCAGATGCGATCCCGTTGGACATGGAGGTTGCACAGATGCATCAGGGATCGGAGCGTTTTGAGCTAAAGCTGTCACAGAATAATAAAAGTAAGCGATTTTCTTATTCTGCAAAATTGAAACTGAATGTAGTCAACTATGCAAAAGAGCATGGAAATAGAGCTGCAGAGAGACAATTTGGACCTCCTCCCACTGAGAGTATGATCAGACAGTGGAGAAAACAGGAAGAACAACTCCTTAAGATGCCAAAAAAGAAGAAGGCCTTAAGAGGAAAACCAGCAAAATGGCCAAATTTGGAGCAGAGGCTTAAGACTTGGATTATAGAGCAGCGCCAGAGTGGCTTATGTGTGTCAACCAACCTTATTCAATTGCAGGCAAGAATGTTTGCAAGCGAAATGAACATTGTTGATTTTACAGGAACAGCAAAATGGTGCTTCAATTTCATG
This sequence comes from Aquarana catesbeiana, assembly GCF_042186555.1. Lineage (NCBI taxonomy): Eukaryota > Metazoa > Chordata > Amphibia > Anura > Ranidae > Aquarana > Aquarana catesbeiana. Next base: position 13,208,851 of record NC_133334.1, on the reverse strand, counting down.
AGGAGAGAAGGGTTGGCCATGAGAACATGAACAAAGTTAGCTCAGAAAATGCCACCAGTTTATCAGGATAAAATCCAACAGTTTCACTTCCTATGTCATACAACTTCGGAAAAAATATGATTTTAAACCAAGTCAGATTGCAAACATGGATGAGGTCCCTCTCAATTTTGATGTGCCTTCCAACAGAACTGTTGATGTGAAAGGAATCAAAACAGTGGCAATCAAAACAAGTGGCCATGAAAAGACACTATACTGCTGTGCTTTCATGCTGTGCAGCTGGTACTAAACTGCCTCCTATGCTTATTTTTAAGAGGAAAACCTATCCTAAAGAGACCATATCACCTGGCATTATTGTGCAAGTTCAAGAGAAGGGATGGATGGATGAATGAAGACATTATGGCCATTTGGTTTGCAAAGGTTTGGTCCAGAAGACCCGGAGGGCTCTTAAAGAAGCCAGCTCTGCTTGTCTTTGATCAATTCCGAGCACATTTAACAGAAAAGATTGATGCCGCGTACACACGAGCGGACTTTCCGTCAGAGTAGACTCTGACGTTTTTTTCGACGGAGTTCCGCTGAAACGGACTTGCCTACACCCGATCACACCAAAGTCTGATCGTTTAGAACGCTATGACATACGATGGGACTAGAAAAAGGAAGTTCAATAGCCAGTAGCCAATAGCTGCCCTAGCGTCATTTTTGGTCCGTCGGACTAGCATACAGACGAGCTGTTTTCTCGATAGGAATTGAGTCCATCGGAAAGATTTGAAACATGTTCTATTTCTAGGTCTGTCAAAATTTTCAAAAGAAAAGGTCAGATGAAGCCCACACAGGATCGGAATGTCCGACGGAATGATTCAGTCGGACCTTTTCTGTCGGAAAGTCCAGTTGTGTGTACACGGAATAATGGGGTTGCATCAGATTTGTGAACACACCTATTCCTGGTGGACTTAGAGGTCAGCTACAGCCACTAGATGTTTCAATCAACAAGCCATTTAAAGTCCTGATGAGAGAAGAATGGAGGAGATGGATGCAAAAAGCAGGTGATAACTTGACACTGGCAGGAAGAGTGAAAAAAACAACCATTACTGAGGTCTGCAATTGGGTCCTAAGCTCATGGTATGGCGTCAAACAAGAGATGATTGTGAAGTCCTTCAAGAAATGTGGAATCAGCAATGCCATGGACAGAACTGAGGATGATCCCACATATATAGACAGTGACTCAGAAGACAGCAGTGATGCAAAAGAAGTTGAAGAAATTCTGTCTGGAACTAGTGATGAAGAAGAGAACATTGATGTAACAGAGGCTGAATAAAGTGATATGCTGCATAATATACTGGTATGTAAATGTTACCTGTGGTAATTACTAAATAAAATGTGTTCTATTCTACCTATGTTTAAAATATTGATTTCTAAATTTTGGGTTGGAAAAGTGGGGGCCGTCTTGTACAAGGGGGCGTCTTATACACATACAAATACGGTATATTGGCCTAAACCAATGAAGAAATTCCTTTTTTTTGTTAGATTTTGGGGATATTTATTATAGCAAAAAGTAAAAAATATAGTTTTTTTTTTTTAAATTGTCGCTCTTTTTTTGTTTATAGAAAATAAAAACCGCAGAGGTGATCAAATACCCCCAAAAGAAAGCTCTATTTGTGGGGAAAAAGGACGCAAACTTTGTTTGGGTACAGCCAGTGTTAATTTCGTCAACGAAAAAGTTTTCATCAAAGATTTCGTCAGTGGCATTTTTACAGTGATAAAAACGAAACTAAAAGTACAACACATTTTCATCCTTTGACGAAAACTATGACGAAAATCAAATCGGTTTTCGTTCCTTACCGAAAACAGGACAAAAATGACAAGGAGGGACATTAACCCTCACAAACTACCGTATTTATCGGCGTATAACACAATGCGTGCATGATATATGCCAATATTTGTTTTTACCAATAGGTGGGTGGGGATTGGGCTGTCCGCCCCTTGTGCCACACATTGGGAGGGGGGGGGGTGTCAGGCCGGCTGCCCCACCTTATCTGGTCCTGGGACAGCACTGCCAGCATAGTCAAACGTTAGGAAAAAATCACTGCCAGCCCCTTCTCCTACACCGCTCCTCCTGTGTCACTCTCATTGGAAAACGAAGCTTCTAAATACCAAAATTGCTTTGTTCTTGTCGGCCGCTCTCCTCCTCCTGCTCCTCCTCCGAGTGTTGCTTTAGATTGGAGGAGGAGAGCGGTAACAAGACATCCATAAAACCTCAGAGGAGAGAAGTCATGTGACCAGGTCAGGGAAAGAACGGAATTATTGAGGTATTTAGAGCCTTTGATTTACAATGAGAGTGACACAGGAGGAGCCGTGTATGAGAAAGGGCTGGCAGTGATTTATTCTTAACTTTAAAGTACGACTGGGGGTCTCCTGGGAGTGCAGTGAGGTTGTGTATTGTGCAGAGGGTGGGGGCTGTGTATAGGGCAGAGGGTGGGAGCTGTGTAATGTGCAGAAGGTGGGGTCTGTGTATTGGGCAGAGGGTGGGGGCTGTGTATTGGGCAGAGGGTGGGGACTGTGTACTGTGCAGAGGGTGGGGCCTGTGTATTGTGCAGAGGGTGGGGTCTGTGTACTGTGCAGAGGGTGGGGCCTTTGTACTGTGCAGAGGGTGGGGTCTGTGTACTGTGCAGAGGGTGGGGTCTGTGTACTGTGCGGAGGGTGGGGTCTGTGTATTGGGCAGAGGGTGGGGTCTGTGTACTGTGCAGAGGGTGGGGCCTGTGTACTGTGCAGAGGGTGGGGGCTGTGTATTGTGCAGAGGGTGGGGGCTGTGTATTGTGCAGAGGGTGGGGTCTGTGTACTGTGCAGAGGGTGGGGGCTGTGTATTGTGCAGCGGGGGGGACTGTGTAATGTGCAGAGGGTGGGGTCTGTGTATTGTGCAGTGGGTGGGGTCTGTGTTCTGTGCAGAGGGTAGGGGCTGTGTACTGTGCAGAGGGTGGGGTCTGTGTACTGTGCAGAGGGTGGGGTCTGTGTACTGTGCAGAGGGTGGGGTCTGTGTACTGTGCAGAGGGTGGGGTCTGTGTACTGTGCAGAGGGTGGGGTCTGTGTACTGTGCAGAGGGTGGGGTCTGTGTACTGTGCAGAGGGTGGGGTCTGTGTATTGGGCAGAGGGTGGGGTCTGTGTACTGTGCAGTGGGTGGGGCCTGTCTACTGTGCAGAGGGTGGGGTCTGTGTACTGTGCAGAGGGTGGGGTCTGTGTACTGTGCAGAGGGTGAGGTCTGTGTACTGTGCAGAGGGTGAGGTCTGTGTATTGTGCAGAGGGTGAGGTCTGTGTACTGTGCAGAGGGTGGGGTCTGTGTACTGTGCAGAGGGTGGGGTCTGTGTACTGTGCAGAGGGTGGGGGCTGTGTACTGTGCAGAGGGTGGGGCCTGTGTACTGTGCAGAGGGTGGGGTCTGTGTACTGTGCAGAGGGTGGATTGTCTAAATATAGCGCAGTAGCAGTGTTTCCTGGTTGTCATTGCTAATTTAGTTTCCGTTGTCTTTATACAAGTGATCCTGTATTTTTTTTTTTTTTTTATTATCATTTTTTAGGTGATTTTCAGGTTCGGGGGCTGACAGTTACTGGGAAAGATGATCCTACTGAAGCTCTTAGAGGAGAAGATGTCACCATCCCTTGTCTTCTGTCTGGTGTCCCAATACCGCTAAATCTACAGAAACTATCAGTCATCTGGACTCAAATATTACTAAATGGAACTGAATTCGAGGTTTACCGTTTTCGTAGTTCCCATCATCAATCATGGAGGAACGGATCTCACATGAATGACAGAGACCTTCTACAAGGCAACGCCAGTCTTTCTATACCCAACATTCAGATTGAAGATGAAGGGGACTATCGCTGCTTTGTTATCATCACTCCTGATTCCGGCACCACTACATCTACTCTGCATGTATCAGGTACACAGTGATAAAGGGGCTACTGGGAAATGTTGTGTCCTTCCAGATCCCTGTCCCATGGCTGTACATGATATACAACACTGATGATGTCTTACTTTTAGAATAATTGTAATAATGATTGTAAAATGTTTGTTTTGCTGTTGCTTAGATTTGGTAGGTTACTGTGGTCCCTGAATACTAAAGACAGTTGCAGATCCCTGAAGATATTTATAACATTGATAAAATGCATCCTAAAAGTCCTCTTGTTGCATTTAGTAAAGGAAAAAGAGGACATACACCGATAAAAGAATAAAAGAGTAATTCCTTATGCATTATAGGAACTAGAGATATTACATTTCTGGAAACTCTGGAAATTTTCAGAAGAAGTGAAAAAATTCAGTGTGGAGTAGTTTTACAAATTGAACGTTATTTTGTTACACTGAGAAGGTGAAATTGATATAAAAAAATTATGCTTGAACTAAAAGTACAGCTTATCAGTAAATAAACTAAACTTGCTTGCTAACTTGCTGTTATTTATGTTAAATGTAATAACCAGTACTCTATATGATAAGAACATTTCACCTATACATGAGAACAGGTAACCCTCTCCCCTCTTTCCCTCATAACAATGTAAAAGCTTCCTGCCAATATGCATTTTTAGTTACTTACAATGCTGATTCAGAACCTGAGGGAAGAGGGGGGGGGGTGGATCTCTTATCACAATTTGGATTAGCAGCAAGGATGGGAAGTGTTATCATAATGGGGGATTTTAATTGTCCAGACATAGACTGGGCGGAAGGAACCACATATTCATCCAAGGCTCGCCAGTTCCTAAATGTCTTGCAGTACATTTTAATGGTTCAAATGGTAGACGCACCAACTAGAAATAAAGCGTTACTGGATCTACTGATTACCAACAATACAGACCTGATCACGGATGTGGAAATATGGGGCAATTTAGGTAACAGCGATCACAGGTCGATTAGTTTCAGTATAAATCACACAAATAGGAAACATAAGGGGAATACAAAGACACTGAATTTCAAAAGAGCCAACTTCCCTAAACTACAAACCTTGCTAAAAGGCATAAATTGGGATAAAATATTAGAAACAAAGAATACGGAGGAGAGATGGGTTTGCTTTAAGAGCATATTAAATAAGGGCATTAGCCAGTGCATCCCATTGAGTAGTACATTTAAAAGAGCGAACAAAAGTCCTGGATGGCTTAACTCCAATGTAGAAATGCAGAAGAGAAGGCCTTCAAAAAATACAAGGTTGAGGGATCAACATCAGCATTCAAACTTTCTAAAGAATGCAACAAGAAATTCAAGGGTGCAATTAGGGCGGCTAAGATAGATCACGAAAAACACATAGCGGAGGAGAGCAAAAAAAAAATACCAAGAAGTTCTTTAAGTATTTAAACAGTAAAAAAGGGAGGACAGACCATATTGGCCCCATAAAGAATGAGGATGGACATCTGTTAACAAAGGATGGGGAGATGGCAAAGGTATTGAATTTATTCTTCTCCTCAGTCTTCACGACTGAATCGGGGGGCTTCAGTAACCAAAACTGCAGTGTTTATCCTCATGACACGTCACAGGAAGCACCCTCATGGCTGACAGAGTTGCCAGACCATTGTTCCTAATTTTTGCTGATAGTCTACTGACTGGAATGGTACCAGCTGATTGGAGAAAAGCCAATGTAGCACCAATATTTAAAAAGGGCCCAAAATACATCCCTGGGAATTACAGACCAGTTAGCTTTTGGAGGGGATGATAAGGGACTATATACAAGATTTTATTAATGAAAATGGTATCATTAGCAGTAATCAGCATGGATTCATGAAGAATCGTTCTTGCCAAACTGATCTATTAACCTTCTATGAGGAGGTGAGTTGCCATCTAGATAAAGGAAGGCCCGTAGACGTGATGTATCTGGATTTTGCAAAAGCATTTGACACAGTTCCCCATAAACGTTTACTGTACAAAATAAGGTCTGTTGGCATGGACCATAGGGTGAGTACATGGATTGAAAACTGGCTACAAGGGCGAGTTCAGAGGGTGGTGATAAATGGGGAGTACTCGGAATGGCCAGGGGTGAAAAGTGGGGTCCCCCAGGGTTCTGTGCTTGGACCAATCCTATTTACATAGTTACATAGGTACATAGTAGGTGAGGTCGAAAAAAGACACAAGTCCATCAAGTCCAACCTATGTGTGTGATTATATGTCAGTATTACATTGTATATCCCTGTATGTTGTGGTCATTCAGGTGCTTATCTAATAGTTTCTTGAAACTATCAATGCCCCCCCGCTGAGACCACCACCTGTGGAAGGGAATTCCACATCCTTGCCACTCTTACAGTAAAGAACCCTCTAGGTAGCTTAGGTTAAACCTCTTTTCTTTTAATTTTAATGAATGGCCACGTGTCTTGTTAAACTCCCTTCCGCGAAAAAGTTTTCTCCCTATTGTGGGGTCACCAGTCCGGTATTTGTAAATTGAAATCATATCCCCTCTCAAGCGTCTCTTCTCCAGAGAGAATAAGTTCAGAGCTCACAACCTTTCCTCATAACTAAGATCCTCCAGACCCTTTATTAGCTTTGTTGCCCTTGTTTGTACTCGCTCCATTTCCAGTACATCCTTCCTGAGGACTGGTGCCCAGAACTGGACAGCATACTCCAGGTGCGGCTGGACCAGAGTCTTTTAGAATTGTCATTTTATCTCTGGAGTTGATCCCCTTTTTAATGCCAATATTCTGTTTGCTTTGTTAGCAGCAGCTTGGCATTGCATGCCATTGCTGAGCCTATCATCTGCTAGGACCCCCAGGTCCTTTTCTATCCTAGATCCCTTCTCCCCCCAGTGTATAGATTGCATTCATATTTTTTGCCACCTAAATGCATTATTTTACATTTTTCTACATTGAACCTCATTTGCCATGTAGTTGCCCATCCTATTAGTTTGTTCAGGTCTTTTTGCAAGGTTTCCACATCCTGCGGAGAAGTTATTGCCCTGCTTAGCTTAGTATCGTCTGCAAATACAGAGATTGAACTGTTTATATCATCCTTCAGGTTGTTTATGAACAAATTAAACTTGTTCAAAAATGACCTGGAGGATGGGGTAAACCATTTAATCTCTGTATTTGCGGACGATACTAAGACGTATGACGAGCTGAGAAAAATAAGGTTCAATAGCCAGTGCGGCTCTTCTGCTTGATTCCGAGCATGCGTGGAATTTTGTGCGTCTGAAAAACATGATCGGAATATCCGACAACAAATTTTGTTGTCGGGAATTTGAGATCCGGCTCTCAAACATGTGTTGTCTGCAATTCCGACAGCAAATGTGTGATGGAGCCTACACATGGTCGGAATTTCCGACAACAAGCACACATCGAACATTTGTTCTCGGAAATTACGACCGTGTGTACGCGGCATAAGAGTGGCAAGGATGTGAAATTCCCTTCCACAGGCGGTGGTCTCAGCGGGGGGGGGGGGGGGGGGGGGGGAGCATCGATAGTTTCAAAAAAGTATTAGATAAGCACCTGAATGACCACAACATACAGGGATATACAATGTAATACTGACATATAATCACACACATAGGTTGGACTTGATGGACTTGTGTCTTTTTTCGACCTCACCTACTATGTAACTATGTAAGAAGCAAATATTGTTCTATGAGGAGCTTGATTATGTTCTCCTGATTTCCAGGTGTTATATTCTCTATAAATGAAGGGATTGTGTATTTTAGGGAGTCCATGGTTTGTAACACTTCCTTACTTGAAGGTGCTGCTGGAGAAGAAACACTTTGTGATGATCCAGAAGCAGCAGAAAGAGTGTTTCTGGAATGAGATCTCTGGAGGGAAAAGCTCTTCCCACTTAAATTCTGGTCCTCTCCATTTAATTCCATAAAGTATTTTTAAAGTCTTTAGGGCCCATCTGACATGCTGGGATGTGATTTGTCATCCTTGTAGCATTTGAAAAAAAAAATTCTTCTCACAATTTTTGGAAATAGAAGCTTTTCTCAGCAAAAATCGCACTGTGGAAATGTTTCTAAACTCTAGATATTGGTCTCACCATTTTACTTAGAGGAGGAGAAGAAAAAACAATTTACTGAGCAGACTATAGGGAAACATAATGCTGTGATGGTGGAGAACATTATTAGGTATCGTTTAGAGGTTAAAAAAAGATAAACTAAATTTGGCAGACAAATGTGCCCTCTTACCTGTCAATTAAGGCCTGAGAGGACAGAAACTATCATCTACTGTATTCCAACAATCACCCAACTGTAGGAGGTACAAAATGAAGCCCACAAGCAAACTAAAATGGAAAATTTCCCCTGCAGTGTCCCCAGTGTGGCATGCTTGTCTTCAGCTGAGAGAACTTGCAATAATTTAAGACTTTACATAAAGTCTCCTAAATCTTCCATTAAGATCTTCATGTTACATAGTTTGTACAGTGTCATAGACATATTATTAATCATTGTAAAATAACATATTCCACACTTTGTTTTACATTTTTCCAGAAAAAAAACAAACTGCTTAGAAAAAATGGGGAAAAAAACATTTTTTTCCCAATTTTTAAAAAAAAATTTCCAGGCCTTCCAGTCTCTAGTTAGAATCTCTGCTGGCATTTTATTGCTGTCTTTGTCCCCATTAGGGAGATTTCCTCTCACTTCCTGTCCATGTGATGGGTGTCAGAGAGGGCAGGAAGAGGAGATAAAAAAGAGAGACACCTGTAATTATGGTTTCCACCCATTCCTATATAATAAGGGATCATCCCAGATCCCAAACTAAAATTCTGTTACCTGTATTGATTCAATACAAGCTGCAGTATGCCCCATATTTAGTTGAAAGTCTGTTGCTAGGATGCTAGGTATCCCCTGCTGCATCTTTGGTGTCTAGGACACAGGGCCAGGACTAAGGTGATATGGGACCTCCCCTTGTCAATTGTCACTCTTTGTCTGGCTAGCTCTTCATTGATTCAACCTTCAGCTGGAAGGAAATGGACATTGGCCTGGGGTCACAGTTGCTGGTGAAGTTTCTAATGTAAGTAAAACATTGCTCCCACTTACCGTCAGTGAATGGATGGATACAGGATTGACCAGTAGCAAAGGGGGCCATGTCCACTGACCATCAGCAAGGGTGTAGGCACCCCCTAGTGGCTCCATGTGGCCAAACCTCCAGCTAGTGTCCTACAGTAAATTGAGTATAGCTGGGACTGGGTTGTTTAACCAGTTCCCTGCCCAGGTACTCCATGGAGACCTCTGTGTCCACACTTGTGCATGTCAGGGGGTCACAGGAACTTATAGTGGAAGATCATTTTTTGGGTGGAACTCTGCTTTTAATGCATTCTATACATTAAGGTGAAAAACCTCTTGTGATGCAGCAGCTCCTCAGAGCCCCCATTTTACTTACCTGAACTCCAGCCGGTGTCTCTGGTCCTGATTGAATAGATTGAGAGCAGCGCAGCCATGGGCACCTGTTGCTGTCAATCAAATTCAATGACGCGGGAGCCGAGTCCTGCTGTCTGTGTCAATGGATGCAGCATCAGGACACAGGAGCGCAGCTGCACAAGTGACTTGAGGGAGAGCGGCTCTCCAACGGGGCACTCGAGAAAAGGAGGAGCCAGGAGTGCCGCTAAGGGACCCCAGAAGAGGAGGATCGGGGCCACTCTGTGCAAAACCAACTGCACAGAGGAGGTAAGTATGACATGTTTTATTTTTTGTTTTTTAAAATGAACGTTTAGATATCATTTAACATACAAATATTGTGTCTTACAAATGTCTCTTCTTATACAGTTAAACCACAGACTACACTGAGTCATAGCATATCAATTTATTTTGGATATTTTGGATCTGTTTTTTGTGACGTCAGCAATTTCTACCCAGAAGCTGTGAATTTCCGATGGGTTAAATACAGTACAAGTAACAACGTCAACTCAACTTTGGATAGATTTGTTTCTCTCAAAATACCATTGAGGAACAGTGATGGGACATTTAATGTGACCAGTGTGCTGACTGTGAGTACAGATGTACCCGGAGATATTATATCCTGTATTGTGAGCCACAGATCCCTGAAGGAGGAAATTACTCTCAATTTCACTGTGCCAGGTAAGTATCCTTAACCTGGCCATACACATGGATTTTTTTTCACATTGTGTGTAAGAGGGTCCTTGTGGTTGGCTAGTTTTGGCACCCAAACACAAGGCCCAACCCCTGCTCCAGCTCTGCTAGAACACTGTATCTCCCGCTGAGGCAGACCCCTCCCCCATCTTGTGCCCTGCTCCTCGCCATACGCCTTCTCTCTACATTCCCATCCATAGACCTGTATATCATCAGAAGAAGAAATGTCCACATGGTAGTTAGCTTCCCTGTACTTTACTGGACTTTACTGGTGTCATTTAGGGAATGGCAAGACAGCCACATCACTAGAGAAAAAATATACCTGTGCTCAGATCCCAGTAGCTTGTACATTTATTTAAACTATCAGGTGCTAAAGGGGTGTGACCACATATTAACACTACAAATTCTGGATGGACCCTCTGCACACTGCTACACCCTTCCCAGCAAACTATGCAATAAAAAACAGGGATTTTTAGTTCACATATATTGCAATACATGTTTAAGCCGGCCAACTGCGTTAAAGTAATCCCTCTTACAGCCAGTCCTACTCTTCTCTGCCACTGCAAATGCTACAGTGGAACCCATGCCAACTTGGGAAGGGTGTAGCAGTGTGCAGAGGGTCCATTCAGAATTTGTAGTGGCATGGTGTCCACTGTAGCATCTGCAGTGGCAGAGAAGAGTAGAACTGGCCAGAAGAGGAATTACTTTAACGTAGATGGCCGGCTTAAGCATGTATTGCAAGATATGTGAACTAAAAATCCCTGCTTTCCATTGCATAGTTTGCTGGAAAGGGTGTATAGCAGTGTCCAGAGGGTCCATCCAGAATTTGTAGTCACATCGCTAGAACATTCATTCCGGAATAGGGATGAGCTTTATGTTCGGGTCAAACATGAGTTCGACTCGAACATCGGGTGTTCGCCCGTTCATCGAAAAATGAACATTATGGGGCGTTTGCGTGCCTTTTTCTAATATACTTTAGGCAGGTTATTCAGTTATGGGGCGTACACACGGTCGGACGTTTCGACCGGACTTGTCCGACGGACGCCGACGGCCCAAATCCAGCGGACAATCCGATCATGTGTGGGCTTCACCAGACCTTCAGTGGACTTTTCCAGTCGCAAATCTGACTGACTTTAGATTTGGAACATGCTTCAAATGATCCGCTCGTCTGTATGCTAGTCCGACGGACAAAAACCGACGCTAGGGCAGCTATTGGCTACTGGCTATCAACTTTCTTATTTTAGTCCGGTGTACGTCATCACGTACGAATCCATCCGGTCATTAGAAAGTCTGTTGAAAGTCTGCCAAAAGTCCACCAAATATATATATATATTGCATCCAGTGTAGAGTGTAGCCTATATCTGACTGCAGGCCATTCCTGATGTACTTTTTATAATATACTTCAGGCAGTGTACACAGTACCGTGCACCCATAGTGCTGTTGCTACTACTTTTCTGGTGTACGCAATACACAACACAGTACACCCGTAGTTGCTATTACACTTCTGGTGGTGTACACAATACCGTGCACCCCTAGTGCAGTTGCTACTACTTTTCTGGTGGTGTACAGAGTACACAATACAGTGCACCCATAGTTGTTATTATACTTCTGGTGGTGTGCACAATACCGTGCACCCATAGTGCAGTTGCTACTACTTTTCTGGTGGTGTACACAGTACACAATACAGTGTACCCATAGTTGTTATTACACTTCTTTTGGTGTACACAGTACCCTGCACCCCTAGTGCAGTTGCTACAACTTTTATGGTGGTGTACACAGTACACAATACAGTGTAGTGTGGTTTTGCTAAACAAAATTTACAGCACGTCCGGAAGGCCACCAATGTGAGGCAGACGCTCACAGGCCACTAAAAGAGGGCAAGCAGGCTCTGTGTCTACAGTCAACAGTGCTGATCATGAACACGGTGCATCCTCAGCACATGGCCGTGGGCCACGCTTGTCCTTTTTTTTTCTGCAGCTGGCCATGTTATTAAGCCACAACATGCAGAAGAGTTGGATGAATGGATAACAAAGCCGTCCTCATACTCCTCATCCTCTGTCACTCAGGCTCAGAATAGTTTGCCTGCCAATGCAGCTGCCAAAGCGGCCTATTCAATCGGCTCCATGTCAACAGTCACTCCTTCCGTAGCCCCACCATCATGCACGGAGGAGTCCCCTGAACTATTAGACCACAGTGTCAGGTACATGCTGCAGGAGGATGCGCAGCGATTGGAAGGCTCCGATGATGGTACCCAGGTTGAGGAAGGGAGTAACGTGAGCCTAGAGAGAAGGGGTGCCCAAGAAGGACAAGAAACTGGCAGTCATGTTCCCCCAGCTGCAACCTACTGCCAAGTGATGAGGAGGGAGGGGATGATGAGGTCACTGACTCTACTTGGGTGCCTGATAGACAAGAGGAGGAGGAGGCACATCTCCAATGAGGCAGGATGCCCTCCAGGGGGCAGCTTAAGGGCAGCCACCCTATTGCTTTACACCACAAAGCTAAGCATGTGCAGGCATAAGCATCGCCAGCGTCTGAATTACATGGTACAGGAATATCTAGGGGCAAGATCAGACTTGGAGACCTTTCCAACAGAACATCCACTGGGTTACTGGGTCTTGAGGATGGACCACTGGCCAGAGCTTGCTCAATATGCAGTTGAGCTACTGGCCTGTCCTACACCCAGCGTTCTTTCTGAACACACATTCAGTGTTGCTGGAGGCTTTGTAACCGATCACAGAGTGCGCCTGTCCACAGACTCTGTTGATCGGCTCACATTCATAAAAATGAATCAGTCTTGGATCACCAGCTACCAAGCACCTGATGCTGATATAACCAATTGATTTTTCTATGGATGTGGGATCACTTGAAGACTGCCTATGCTGAGTGACTATCCTTTTATGCTGAGTGACTATCCTATTCCTCCTTAATCTTCATGATGATAGCTTCTAAGAATATTTTTGGTTTAGGGCGCCACCACCACTACCTAAGGCCCAATTTTTCTACCCCTGTTTAACAGAGGCACATAATTACAATTTTTGATCCAATATTTCACAGCAGGGCTCATTCCTGTGCTCAACAAGAGAATCTGTGAGGGGTTACAGTGTTATGGCACCACCACCACTGCCTAAGGCCCAATTTTTCAGCCCCTGTTTAACTGGGGCATGTAATTACAATTCTTGATATAATATTTCACAGCAGGGCCCATTCCAGCGCCCACCAAGAGTAACTGTTAGGGCTTACAGTGTTGTAGCACCACCAACACCTAAGGCCCAATTTTCCACAGAGTATATAGGGCAGGCCGTATAATATATACAGACGGTCCCCTATTTTCAAACATCCGACTTACAAACGACTCCTACTTACAAATGGAGGGAGACAACAGGAAGTGAGAGGAAATTTACCCCTAGGAAGGGAAATTCTCTCCTGTAAGAGTTAATATGGGAAAAAGGTGTCTCCACTGATGCTTTATCATCAAACCTTGTTTCCCTAATAACCCAAAATTTTCAAAATCCAATTGTCATTGGGACAGAAAGTGAGGTGAAATCTTCTGAACAGGGCATAGACAGCAAAACAAATGTTACAGGTATGATAACCCTTCCTTATGTTATCCAAAAAGCTTAAAAATAGATTTTTTGGCTGGAGCTACACTTAAAAAATGTACCTGTTCCAAATTACAGATTCAACTTAAGAACAAACCTACAGTCCCTGTCTTGTTTGTAATTCGGGGACAGCCTGTATACTGCTGTTCAGAGTATATAAGGACTTTGGGGCCCCACGCCTTTTTTTTTTTAATTTGGGTGCGGGTTTCCCCTTAATATCCATACCAGACCCAAAGGGCCTGGTAATGGGCTGGGGGGGGACCCATGCCGTTTTTCTCAATGATTTTCATCTATATTGCTGGGACCCAACAATACATTACAGCCGCAAGCAGTTTTAAATGACTTTAAAAAAAAACATCTAATAGTTACAGGCCCCCCGCCCCCCGATTTACTTACCTGAGCCCTCGAAAGTCCTGCGTCAAACGCGCTGGCTTCTTGGATCTTCTTGGCCCGGTCTTCTCGGCCCTTCATTGGATAGATTGATAGCAGCGCAGCCATTGACTCGTGCTGCTGTCAATCAAATCCAAATGACGCGGCTGCCGGGGGGTGGGACCAAGACATACACTCTGCGTCTATGGACACAGAGTGTATGAGACGGGAGCGCGCCCGCAAGGTAACCCCTTCAGGAGAGAGTTTCCCGAATGAAAAAATTAACCTTTACAACCCCTTATTATTAAAATCGCTGCTCCTGAAAAAACTGACATTTTTAAAACTTTTTTTTACATTGATACATGTCCCCTGGGGCAGGACCCAGGTCCCCAAACACTTTTTATGACAATAACTTGCATATTAGCCTTTAGAATTAGCACTTTAGTTTTTTTTTAAGTTCAGGAACCAGGGGGTGTTCGGCCCATCCCTATTCCGGAATCACTTGACATTCACAGTCACTCACATAAAGTGGACAGTCCGCAGTACTCTCAAGTGAAAGCGCATGCAGCCATCTCCCTTCAGTCTCTCCTCTACCAAGGGTCATACACATAGGCGTGCGTACAGGGTGTGCCGTGTGTGCCTGGGCACACCCTAATGTGTGTCCGGAGATCTGCTGTAAAATGCTGCAAGAGACTGTATAGGGAGCTGCCTGTGAGACGGTTTCCTGTTGAGCAGCCAGCGAGGTATGCAAGAGCCGCTTAGTGCTTGATACTGTAATGTAATGTCACTGCTTGCAGAGACGAGCTGTCAGAACTCGACGCTGATGTCGGGGGTGGGCAGGACCAAACAGCTAGCCTATCAAACACAAGCCAACGGGATGGGGGGGCTGGGCCGGCCGCTCCGTGTATGTGGCTCCACCCCCTTTCTATTAGCTATTAAACACCAGCCAATGATTGGGCTGCTTACGAAAGGGGGCAGAGCCATATACACGGAGCAGCCCACCCAGCCCCTATTCCATTGGCTGGTGTTTATTAGCTGATAGAAAGGGGGTGGAGCTACATACATGGAGCTGCTCACCCCCGACATCAGCACCGAGTTTTGATAGCTCCTATCTGCAAGCAGTGACATTACATTACAGTTTCACACACTGAGCGGCTCTTACATGCCTAGCAGACTGCTCAATGTGAAATTCCCCATCTCCTAGATCAGCACCTATCAATGCCCATCAGTGCCACCTGTCAATGCCCATCAGTGCCCATTAGTGCCACTGTCAGTGCCAAACAATGCCACCTATCAGTGACAATCAGTGCCACCTATAAGTGACAATCAGTGCTCCCTATCAGTGCCCATCAGTGTTGCCTATCAGTGCCACCTATCAGTGCCCATCAGTGCTGCCAATCAGTTTTGCCTATCAGTGCCAATCATTGCTGCCAATGAGTACCCATCAGTTCTGCCAATGAGTGCCTACCAGTGCCTATCTGTGCTGCCAATTAGTGCGCCTATCAGTGCCACCCATAAGTGCCACTCAGTGCTGCCTATCAGTGCCATTATACCAGCTTCTAGTTTAATAGGTAATCAGCGCACTACTATTTACAATAAACTACTGTAGGTAAATTAAAAAAGTGTCAGTAAAAGGCCTGCCACTAAGCACTGTTATGTGTTCCCACACCACAAAAAAACAAATTTTATTTTATTTTATTTATTTTATTTTTTAGATTGTTACACTTAATTCTATATGTTTTAGTTACTATTATAATGTGAATTTGTGGACTTGAAGTTAATTTTCCACCACCCTTGCTAAGTCCATGTCTTTATGGACCTTGCTTTGTGCACTGGTGGGCAGTCATGTTGGAACAGGAAGGGGCCGTCCCCAAACTTTTCCCACAAAGTTGGGAGCATGAAATTGTCCAAAATGTCTTGGTATGCTGACGCCTTAAGAGTTCCCTTGACTCATACCTCCAGTAGGTAATCGCACCTCCCAACATTTTGAGATGGGAATGAGGGACATCCACTAACAAATGTATGTAGGCATAGGACACGCCCCCTTAAAAGGAGAATTAACCAAACAAAAAGTTAATGAAATCCACAAGGACTTTTATTTACCACTACTATTCCTTTATATTGGCTTTAAATGCAGCAATTTAGAAATTGGATGAAAAGTTTAGCACTGGGAAACACCTTTTGAAAGATAAAAAGTGCATTTTTTATACATCTATATAGATCAGACCAAAATGAGGGGGAATGAGGAGGAATGAGGGACAGAGGGACATTGCTCCAAATCAGGGACAGTTGGGAGCTATGCCTTTACTGGAACTAAGGGTCCAAACCCAACCCCTGAAAAACAACCCCCCACACCATAATCCCCCCCTCCACCAAATGATTTGGACCAGTGCACAAAGCAAGGTCCATAAAGATATGAATGAGTGAGTTTGGGGTGGAGGAACTTGACTGGCCTTCACATTAAAGTGGAGACTGCGAGCCAGGCCTTCTCACCAACATCAGTGCCTGAAATTTTTTTGGAATATGGAAAGTTGTATGTTTGGATCATAGTGTTGATTATCTGATAAAAGTAAAAGTAAAACAAAATAAATGTTGAATGTACAATCCATATATGCAAGTGTCAGGGTTCTCCAGACATGCAGGGCTGAAACGATGTCTGTTGTATTTTTTTTTTATAGAACAGAGCCGATTTATAAACATATGTGAGTACTGGATTTTTTTAAGCCTACTGCCCATCACGCAGATTTTGAGGTATTTAAAAAGAGGTAAGTTACTCACACTTGGTCTGAAAAACAGTATATGGTGTAAGCTGTGTATTAGTAATTAGAACCATTCTAGAATTTCAGATACTGGAACATATCAGATTATTTAGGGACCAAATAATCCTCCAGACAACCAAACCCTGCTCTCCAGGAAGTACTGAGAATGTTCCGTGATGCCAGCCATACACAATGGATTGTTATTTACATAACTGATAATTGTTGGCTATCCTTTGTCTGTTCCTTTTGATACTGACACACATCAGCCTCCTTTTATCAGACTGATTGCTTTCAACAAACACAATGCCCCCAGAGTCGGTTGGTCGGTCAGTTACCAGCCCCACACTTACTGCTTCTATGGCGTGGGCAGCACTTCCCTCCGGGCGACTTCGTCTGCGTCTCATCCTCCTCGGCATTATGGCAGCCGTGCATCTCCTCCCTCCTTCTCCCTCTTCCTCCTAGGCCAAGAGGATCGCTTCTCCTTTTGGCCATTCGGGAAACAGGTCTCAGGAACCGCTTCCTGATTGGCCGGGAGGAGAATCAGGGTGACAATAGCGAATACTCATTCGCTGATGCCACACAACGGGGTGGGCTGAGGGCGCAGTGCTCGTACATACTATAATAGGTATGAAATGTTTTTTAAATTATAGAGAGCTGTACAGTGAGATCATAACTTTTGGTCAGTGTAGATATGTAGCTATTAAAAGTAAAATAAATGTTGCAGATATAAGTTTATAGTCAGTAAATGCAGAAGGGTTGGAGATGTTTTTTTCCAGACTTGCAGAATTAAAATATCTATTGTGCTTTTCTTTTATAGGGTGGAGACCATGGATAAGTGTTTTTCATAGTGTTTTCATCATATGTTCAATATTCATTCATTTGTATATATTACACGTATTTCTGAATATAAATGGTAAGTTTTTGAATGTCTTGAGTCCAAAAGCTGGTATACAATGTAAGCCAAGTATACAATGTAGGAAATATTGGTACTGGACTTTATAGGCACTGAGATACACAATATCAAAAATGATAAATGTTTTATTACAAATTGATTAAAAAGAACAACCAGACACACTGTAGGTTTAAAATCTTTGCAAAGTAAAAATTGCCTATATGCTATTACAACACACAACCAATGCACCAGGAGGTATACTCCTGAATGATCATGACAATGTCCTTGTTGAAGTAACAGTGATTGTTCTATCAGTCTTGGTGTGAGGTGATCATAGTGTGCAATAGCTCAGCTCTACTTGTTACGCGTATAAACGCTTCTTTGGAAGTTTAGGAACATCCCTACCATCACTACGCTGAATTATCCTGAGCGGGGGATGTCACAATGCAGTAGGGATGGACCGGCTGTTCGAATTGAACGTAAGTTCGGCTCGAACATCGGGTGTTCGTTTGTTCTAAAACCAACTAACCATATTGGGCGTTTGCTGCAAATTCAAGCGCCGCGGTGCGCCCCATAATGCACTGCGAGAACGCAGTGCAATAACGTCTGATAATTGGCCAAAGCATGCACCTGATCTGCATGCTTTGGCCAATCACAGCGCGCTCTGCTGCGAGAGCCATAATTGGCCAAAGGCAGGGTGCCTTTGGCCAATCATGGCTCAGGAGTTAGACCCCTTTCACACTGGGGCGTTTTTCAGGCGTTTTTCAAGCGCTTTAGCATTAAAAAAAGCGCCTGTATAGCGCCTGAAAGAAGCCTCATATGCAATCCCAATGTGAGAGCCCGAATGCTTTTACACTGAGACCCCTTTCACACTGGGGCATTTTTCAGGCGCTTTAGTGTTAAAAAAAGCACCTGTAAAGCGCCTGAAAGAAGCCTCATCTGCAATCTCAATGTGAAAGCCCGAGTGCTCTCACACTGGGGCGCTGCGCTGGCAGGGCATCAAAAAAAGCCCTGCAAGCAGCTTCTTTGCAGCGCTTTCCTGTTTTTGCCACCGGGCTGGGTGCGCCAATGGCCCGAGCCCTTTTACACTGCCAGCGCCCGAAAAACGCCTGAAAAACGCCCCAGTGTGAAAGGGGTCTTAAGCGGCGCTTTACCAGTGTTTTTCGGGCGCTGGCAGTGTGAAAGGGCTCAGGCTTTCACATTGGAATTGCAGATAAGGCTTCTTTCAGGCGCTTTTCCAGGCGCTTTTTTTAACGCTAAAGCGCCTGAAAAACGCTCCAGTGTGAAAGGGGTCTTATAGATAGAGAGAAGTTGAGCTAGATTAGGCAGGTTAGTTAGTGCAGGCAGTGTATTAATATATAAGAAGGCCAGAATGGTGGCCTGAATTTATGGAAAGAGCCCGGAGGGTATTTAAGCAGCCCACTCTCCCATGCTCTTTGTCGGTTCCAGTGCGTGATACTACACGTCACTGGGCCGACTCTTCCTCATGTTCGTGAGTCTGTGCATTCAATCGCAAGTACATTGCGGTCTTCGTTGGCGGTTCCCGCTCACTGTCTGTCGCAGGTAGTATTCTAACCTTTTTGTATCATGTGCAATCTTGCGATTCGTTGCGCTTCCTATCCTGCATTCCTTTAGTAAATAACTTGCCTCCGAGTTGTTGTCGGTCATGTCCCGTCTTTATTCGGCACAGACGTAGTACATTAGTAAGTTCCTTCTGCCAAACACGATTCATTTGTATATCCAAGCATCTGAGCTGCTGTCGGTCGTCCGATATCACTCGCCATAGGCTTCACTGGTTATAAAATTTACTGTCCATGGGGTTGCCGTCTCATCCATTTGGAGATGAGCATGTATTGTTTGTACGGGTTCTGTGGCTGATTGAGGTGGTAATTAGACACACCTGGTGCCTTCTCTGCACTTGACTAGCCTGGGGGGATGGGTGATTGGTAGGTGTTCGATTTCAGAGTAATGCCCCATACACAAGATCGGAAATGCCGCCAGCAAAACTCGGATGAGAGCTTTTGGTCGGAAATTGCGACTGTGTGTATGCTCCATCAGACTTTTGCTGGCGGACTTCCCGCCAGCAAAAGATTGAGACCAGGTTCTCTATTTTTCCGTCGAAAATGCGTTCGTCTGCATGCAATTTTGACCCGAAAAAAACACGCATGGTCGGAAGCGTTGAACTTCATTTTCTTGGCTTGTCGTAATGTTGTATGTCACTGCATTCTTGATGGTCGAAAGTTCAGAGAACTTTTGTGTGACCGTGTGTATGCAAGCCAAGCTTGAGCGGAATTCCGTTGGAAAAACAATCCATGATTTTTCTGACGGAAATTTTCCGCACGTGTGTACGAGGCATAACGGGTGGCATACACTCTACAACCAATTTGTATCAGATTCATTTAATACTCCTTACTACGGATTCGTATTGGATTAACTTCATACATTTTACAACCGATTCGTATCAGATACATTGCATACTTTCTACTGTCGCCCTTCCTTATTTCCCCATGCCGTGTGTTTTAGTTCCCGCAGCGGAAATTACTAATCATTTGTACACGGTTACCCTCTCATTTATTTACCAAACCAAAGTTATTTTCTGTGTGTCATGCACAGCGCCACACCACACTCTTCGGATGTGTTGCACACCCACTCCAGTCCAATGCAAAACAAACCGCACTGGTAGGATTCATTATCGTGTTTTATGATGTCAAAATTTGTGGCCACTCATGGTGTCACCCATACCATATGTTCGGTTCCCACAGTGGAACCTACTAATCATTCGTACGTACTTCTCGCATTCTATTTTTGACACCAAACCTTGTTGTTTTGCCTTGTGCATGGCATCACGCCACACCTTCCTGATATGTTGCGACAGTCTGCCACAAACTCACTCGCATGGCCCACTGTCGCAAGTCAGATTCGTTACCATATTCTTTATGTCCTAAAAATTCGTTATCCATTCGTTGTCTCCCATATGGTTCGTTAGTTCCCCCTACGGAACCTATGAATAAAACAGACGTTGTCCTTATCCCTTATACTGCTGGCTTAAGGGTACGGTACGCTGCCAAGCAAACCAGGTGTTTCTGTCCTTTTCTCAGAAAGCCAACTCTCATTCATTGAGATCCTTGCAGCCATGCAAAATCGTCTTAGCAGCCTGACGATCTTGTGGAGACCCTTGCAAAACGTAATATTGTCTCAGCAACCTCTCACTTGTCAAAAAAATAAAATAATCTTGGCCCAGCAACCTGACGCCTGTTGAGACCCTTGCAACCATGCAAAATCGTCTCAGCAGCCTGATACCCTTGTTGAGACCCTTGCAAATGCAATACCGCCTCAGCAGCCTAATACTCATCAAGACCCTTGATACCACGCAACCACGCAATACCGTCCCGAGCAACCTCCCACTCATCAAGAGCTTGGTGACTACGCAGTCTCGCCCCAGCAACCTGACGTTCATTGAGACCCTTGCAGCCAGACAAATTGTCTCAGCAGCCTGACACTCTTGTTTAGACCCTTGCAATCGCAATATTGCCTCAGCAAACCCGACACCCATCGAGACCCTTGCAGTCATAAGTATGCGCAGCCTATTGCATTAGGGTGTGCACCTCAAAGCTCAAACATGCGTGTACGTGTGTTTGTATGTATGTATGTATGTATGTATGCGTAATATATACACGCTCTTATAAATGAATGTAAAAAAACATTTTAAAATGTATTAAAACATAGACAGTGTTAGTAGGCCAGTGGACGTGTCAGAAGTTTTTTATTTTTATTAATTTATTTTCGTATTATTTTTTACAGTTTTTTTAGGAGCCCCATTGTGGCGTCTATCAGCAGGGGGAATCTGCACTGCATAGGGTGATTAGGGTGTGCCCAGGCACACCTGGCACACACCCTTGCGCATGCCTATGCTTGCAGTCATGCAATATTGTCTCAACACCCTGACACTCATTTGAGACCCTTGAAAAAAACGCAATATCGTCTCAGCAACCTCACACTCTTCTAGACCTTTGCGACCACTCATTCTCATCTCAGCAACCTGACACTCATTTAGCAGCCTGATACTCATTTGAAACCCTTGCAACCACGCAATATCATCTAAAAAAAAGAAAAACCTTATACTCATCGAGACCCTTGCACTCACGCAATATCGTATCAGCAGCCTGACACTCACCGAGACCCTTGCAACCACTCAATATCGTCTCACACAACCTCATACTCATCGAGACCCTTGCAACCACGCAATACCATCTTAGCAAGCAGACTGAGATCCTTGCAACCAGGCAATGTCTTCTCAAAAAACAAACTTTCAAACTCATTGAGACCCTTGCAACCACGCAATATCAGCCCAACAACCTGACACTCACTGACACCTTTGCAACCACGCAATATCATCTCCAGTAGTATAAAACACTTTGTGGCACGCACCTACGTGCAAACCCACATACAAACTAACTTGTAAACACACCTCAGTGGCAAACAATCAGCCACACAAACACTCAGCGGCACCCAGTTGGCCATTCATCTCCAGTGGCACGCGGACCACTCATCTTTTCTCTGTCTTTCTCCCTGAGGTTAGTTCAGGTTTCCATCCGGCACCAGATTGGACTACATCTCCACAGGTAAAAAAAAATAGGAGGAGAAGAACGTACAGTTTGCATCTTCACCAGGGTCAGACGCATTACAGAGGCGAAACAGTTCATTTCAGGTAAAGTCACACCAGGCCCACCGCCAGACAGTTATCCACCACCTCGATGACTTCCAGCTCAGCGAACAACAAGGCACACCACCGGCAGATCTAGACAGGTTGAGAATAGTGTTCAGCAATCTCAACATGCCCATAGCCGAGCATAAAGTGGAAAGCCTGGCAAACTCTATCACCTTCCTAGGTGTCACTCCAGACACACGTCTCATACAGGCTAGCGTGCCTCCCGACAAACTAGCCTGTATCAGGATAGTTCAAATAGGAAAGAAAAAACATTGCGCCACTGATTGTATATATAAATTAATGAAATAAAATACAAAAAAGCTGCTCTCCTAGAAAAGTGTAAAAAACACTCTGGAATTAGTGGATATGTAGATAGGAAGCGCTAATTAAATATTCAACATAAAAATAAAAAATAGATATAAAAAAATATATATATAAAAATACAAAAATGTTGTGAATAATTATGACATGTTAAATCACAGCAAAAAACTTTACTCAGTAATAAGTCCATAGAAGTGAAAAAAATGTTGGTAAATACGTGCTGTTGAAAGAGAGTAATTCCAAAACAAAACATATATATAGCAATAGTTCAAATCCAGAATATGTTGAAATGGTGATCCTAATTTCAAAACTTTCTTTAAGTGAAATAGTGACCATTCATTCACCACACAAGATACACCCAACATGAGCAGATGAATGGGCTGCTTACCAGCTATATTTGACTTCTTTGATAGGGATGAGCTTCGAGTTCGAGTCGAACTCATGTTCGACTCGAACATTGGCTGTTCGCAAGTTCGCCGAACAGCGAACAATTTGGGGTGTTCGCGGCAAATTCGAATGCCGCGGAACACCCTTTAAAAGTCTATGGGAGAAATCAAAAGTGCTAATTTTAAAGGCTAATATGCAAGTTATTGTCATAAAAAGTGTTTGGGGACCTGGGTCCTGCCCCAGGGGACATGTATCAATGCAAAAAAAAGTTTTAAAAACGGACGTTTTTTCAGGAGCAGTGATTTTAATAATGCTTAAAGTCAAACAATAAAAGTGTAATATCCCTTTAAATTTCGTACCTGGGGGGTGTCTATAGTATGCCTGTAAAGTGGCGCATGTTTCCTGTGTTTAGAACAGTCTGACAGCAAAATGACATTTTGAAGGAAAAAACAAATTTAAAACTACCGCGGCTATTGCATTGCCGACAATACACATAGAAGTTCATTGATAAAAACGGCATGGGAATTCCCCAAAGGGGAACCCCGAACCAAAATTAAAAAAAAAAAAAAAGACGTAGGATTCCCCCTAAATTCCATACCAGGCCCTTCAGGTCTGGTATGGGTTTTAAGGGGAACCCCGCGCCAAAAAAAAAAAAAAAAAACGGCGTGGGGTCCCCCCAAGAATCCATACCAGACCCTTATCCGAGCACGCAACCTGGCAGGCCGCAGGAAAAGAGGGGGGGACGAGAGTGCGCCCCCCCTCCTGAACCGTACCAGGCCACATGCCCTCAACATTGGGAGGGTGCTTTGGGGTAGCCACCCAAAACACCTTGTCCCCATGTTGATGAGGACAAGGGCCTCATCCCCACAACCCTGGCTGGTGGTTGTGGGGGTCTGCGGGCGGGGGGCTTATCGGAATCTGGAAGCCCCCTTTAACAAGGGGACCCCCAGATCCCGCCCCCCCCTGTGTGAAATGGTAAGGGGGTACCATTTCACTAAAAAACTGTCAAAAATGTTAAAAATGACAAGAGACAGTTTTTGACAATTCCTTTATTTAAATACTTCTTCTTTCTTCTATCTTCCTTCATCTTCTGGTTCTTCTGGTTCTTCTGATTCTTCCTCCGGCGTTCTCGTCCAGCATCTCCTCCGCGGCGTCTTCTATCTTCTTCTCCTCGGGCCGCTCCGCACCCATGGCATGGGGGGAGGCTCCCGCTCTTCTCTTCATCTTCTTCATCTTCTTCTCTTCTTCTTTTCTTCTCTTCTTCTCTTCTTCTCTTCTTCTCTTCTTCATTTTCTTCTCCGGGCCGCTCCGCACCCATGCTGGCATGGAGGGAGGCTCCCGCTGTGTGACAGCGCTCCTCGTCTGACAGTTCTTAAATAACGGGGGGCGGGGCCACCCGGTGACCCCGCCCCCCTCTGACGCACGGTGACTTGACGGGACTTCTCTGTGACGTCACGGGGAATGCCACAGGGAAGTCCCGTCATGTCCCGTGCGTCAGAGGGGGGCGGGGTCACCGGGTGGCCCCGCCCCCGTTATTTAAGAACTGTCAGACGAGGAGCGCCGTCACACAGCGGGAGCCTCCCTCCATGCCAGCATGGGTGCGGAGCGGCCCGGAGAAGAAAATGAAGAAGAGAAGAAGAGAAGAAGAGAAGAAGAGAAGAAGAGAAGAAAAGAAGAAGAGAAGAAGATGAAGAAGATGAAGAGAAGAGCGGGAGCCTCCCCCCATGCCATGGGTGCGGAGCAGCCCGAGGAGAAGAAGATAGAAGATGCCGCGGAGGAGATGCTGGACGAGAACGCCGGAGGAAGAACCAGAAGAGCCAGAAGAACCAGAAGAACCAGAAGATGAAGGAAGAAAGAAGAAGTATTTAAATAAAGGAATTGTCAAAAACTGTCTCTTGTCATTTTTAACATTTTTGATTTTTTAATATGCTATTTTAATAAACGTTATTACATTATGGATATTCTTTGATTGTTTTTACATATCCTGCCCTATACTCTGAGGAGGAGGTTCCCTGTGCATCTCTCAGCTTCTCCATATGCAAGCAGGCATTATCCTACCAAAGCGATATTTGACTTTCTTTTTCATTAAAGAAGTCAAATATATTTGGTAAGCAGCCCATTCATCTGCTCACATTGGGTGTATCTTGTGTGGTGAAGAATTGGTCACTATTTCACTTAAAGAAAGTTTTGAAATTAAGATAACCATTTCAACATATTCTGAATTTGAACTATTGCTATATATATGTTTTGTTTTGGAATTACTCTCTTTCAAAGCACGTATTTACCAACATTTTTTTCACTTCTAAGGACTTATTACTGAGTAAAGTTTTTTGCTGTGATATAACATGTCATAATTATTCACAACATTTTTGCATTTTTATATATATATTTTTTATATTTTTTATATATATATTTTTATTTTTATGTTGAATATTTAATTAGCGCTTTTTATCTACATATCCACTGTATCAGGATAGTTATCCACAACTTCACCTGGTCTCAAGGGTGCACCATGAGGCAGTCGCAATCCTTACTGGGGATGCTGAACTTTGCGATAAGGATTATTCTTCAAGGACGGTCCTTTACAGTATATCACAGCTTTTAGTTTAGACCAAGTTCTCAAACTAGGCAAAGCAGTAGTAGCAGACTTAGCTAAGTGGGACAAGTTCCTCACCAGCTGGAACTGCATTTCAATGTTCATCCCGGTAGTGTCAGCCGAGCCACCAGGGGTGGTCACTGATGCCGCAGCCTCCACGGGCTTAGTGGCCATTTCCAGCCGCCTCTGGTTTGCCGAACCTTGGCCCCCAGAAATTCTCTTAAATTTCTGCTTTCACCCAGCCTTCATCACTCTTCAAACTGTATCCCGTGGTGGCAGCTGCCCAGGTCTGGTGCCACACTAGGACAGGACAGATGGTGCTCTTCACTAGGGATGGGCTTTATGTTCGGGTCGAACATTGGCTGTTCGCTGAACAGAGAACAATTTGGGGTGTTTGCGGCAAATTCGAAAGCTGCGGAACACCCTTTGAAAGTCTATGGGAGAAATCAAAAGTGCTAATTTTAAAGGCTTATATGCATGGTATTGTCATAAAAAGTTTTTGGGGACCTGGGTCCTGCCCCAGGGGACATGTATCAATGCAAAAAGAAGTTTTAAAAACGGCCGTTTTTTCGGGAGCACTGATTTTAATAATGCCTAAAGTGAAACAATAAAAGTGTAATATTCCTTTAAATTTCATACCTGGGGGGGTGTCTATAGTATGCCTGTAAAGGGGCGCATGTTTCCCATGCTTAGAACAGTCTGACAGAAAAATTACATTTCAAAGGAAAAAAGGTCATTTAAAACTACTCGCGGTTATAATGAATTGTCGGTCCGACAATACACATAAAAGTTCATTGATAAAAAACACCATGGGATTTCCCCACAGGTGAACCCCGAACCAAAATAAAAAAAAAATACGTGGAGGTCCCCCTAAATTCCATACCAGGCCCTTCAGGTCTGGTATGGATATTAAGGGGAACCCCGCACCAAAATTTAAAAAATGGCGTGGGGCCCCCCAAAAATCCATACCAGACCCTTATCCGAGCACGCAACCTGGCAGGCCGCAGGAAAAGAGGGGGGATGAGAGAGCGCCCCCCCTCCTCAACCGTACCAGGCCACTTGCCCTCAACATTGGGAGGGTGCTTTGAGGTAGCCCCCCAAAGCACCTTGTCCCCATGTTGATAGGCCTCATCCCCACAACCCTTGTCCGGTGGTTGTAGGGGTCTGCGGGCAGGGGGCTTATCGGAATCTGGAAGCCCCCTTTAACAAGGGGACCCCCACATCCCGCCCCCCCCTTTGTGAATTGGTAATGGGGTACAAATGTACCCCTACCATTTCACAAAAAAAGTGTCAAAAAGGTTAAAAAACACAAGAGAGGGTTTTTGACAAGTCCTTTATTAATTCCTTCTTCTTTCATCTTCTTTCTTCTGGTCTTCCTTCGGTGTTCTTCTTCCTCCATCTTCTTATTCATCTTCTTCCTCCGCTCTTCTCGTCCCGCATCTTCCTCCAGGCTTCTTCTCCGCTCCGTCCACACGATCCGCCTCAGTGGGAGTCTTCCGCTGCGTGACGCTTCGGTTCTTCTGACATTTCTTATATAACGGAGGGCGGTGCCTCTGACGCAAGTTCCCTGTGCGTCAGAGGAAGGCGGGGTCACTGGGTGGCCCCGCCCTCTGTTATATAAGAAATGTCAGAAGAACCGAAGCGTCACACGGCGAAAGGTGAACCTCCGTCCTAGCCTCAAATCACACACAGAGTGGTACAAGTTTTGCTCAAGTATAGCCCTGTATTTAGCACCATCCATCTTTCCCTCAACTCTGACCAGTTTCCCAGTCCTGACTGCTGAAAAACATCCCCACAGCATGATGCTGCCACCACCATGTTTCACTGTGGGGATGGTGTTCTTTGGGTGATGTGATGTGTGCCAGACATAGCATTTTCTTTGATGGCCAAAGAAGTTCCATTTTAGTCTCAACAGACCAGAGCACTTTCCTCCATACATTTTGGGAGTCTCCCACGTGACTTTTCGCCAACTCAAAACGTGCCATTTTGTTTTTTTGCTGAAAGTAATGACTTTCTTCTGGCCCTTCTGCCATAAAGCCCAACTCTATGGAGCGTACGGCTTATTGTGGTCCTATGTACAGATACTCCAGTCTCTGCTGTGGAACTCTGTAGCTCCTCCAGGGTTACCTTAGGTCTCTGTGCTGCCTCCTTGCCCGGTCCGTGAGTTTTGGTGTGCGGCCATCTCTTGGCAAGTTTGCTGTTGTGCCATGTTCCTTCTATTTGGTTATGATAGATTTGATGGTGCTCCTAGGGATCATCAAAGATTTGGATATTTGTTTATAACCTAACCCTGACTTGTACTTCTCAACAACATTGTCCCTTATTTGTTTGGAGAGTTCCCTGGTCTTCATGGCAGTGTTTGCTTAGGTGTTGCAGCCTCTGGGGTCTTTCAAAAAGGTGTGTATATGTAATGACAGATCATGTGACACTTAGATTGCACACAGGTGGACATCATTTCACTAATTATGTGACTTCTGAAGGTAACTGGTTGCACCAGAGCTTTTATTGGGCTTCATAACAAAGGGGGGTGAATACTTAATAATTTTTTATTTCTGAAGAGTAGTTTTATGTATATATTTTTCTAATTTTACTTCACCAACTTAGACTATTGTGTTCTGATCCATCACATATAATTCAGATTAAAAAAAAACATTGAACTAAAGGCTGTAATGTAACAAAATAGGTTAAAAGCCAAGGGGGTGAATACTTTTGCAAGGCACTGTATGTGGTCCTTCCAAAGTTTGTAAGTGATTTTCGCTATGGGTTGCCCCTTTCTCCTGTTTTTGAGTGGTTTAGGCTATTGTAAGTTGTGTTTTGTTCTGGATGAAGTGAATGCAACTGATCAGGTTTAAGCAGTTTGAAGGCAAGTCTTTTTACCCAGCATCTGAAGTACCTTTAGGGAATGCTTGGATGTGTTGCAGAAGATGTCCTGGTAGAAGCCGTTGTCACCGGTACATTTAGGATTAAGATGATGCGGGTGTTGTCATTTAGTAGCCTGTATAAAAAGACTCAAAACATAGTTGGGTCTAGCTGTTATAAAAAAAACAAAAATTAATCATGTGAACACAATCAAGTTTTGTCTTGAGGAGCCTAAGCCATTTCACATTTATGAGGTTCAGAAATAGAGTTATAAAAAGGAACACATGAGAAATAAGAGAAAACAGTGGTATAATGAGTACAGTGGATTCTTGTTAGGAACAGGTAATGGAAACTTAATATTGCATTCTTTTTTTTTTTTTTATTTAAATACTGTTTATTGAAAAATAAATAACAGTACAAAAATATCAAAATGGCAGAGACCAAATGAGGTAACACAACAATGTAAATTACATTAGAATCGAGATATACATGTACCTTCCATAGATTCAGCTTCAAAATAAATGTGTAAACACTTAGAAACTCAAGGGCATCATTAAAAACTCTATCTCCTAGAGATGGGCCGCAGGGGATCAGGATAGGGAAGCCAAGGCTCGCAGGTACCAGGGCTCCTCAAGGGTCGGCCACGCACCCCAAATGGGAACCTGCAGTACGCAGACCAGCCGAGAGGAGCACTGGGGGATCAAAAAGGCCTTCCCTGGACCCGTCCTGAACTCACGGACCTCCCATCATTGAACAAAACAAAAACTCTATCGTAACAAAAAATAAAAATATGAGCCCAACAATAACTTAAGAGATAGTATCACTTATACAGGGGGCTATATCCAAAAATTAGAGAAGGTACATGCTAAATCATTATGTTGTGGCTTTTTCAATTCTTAAACTGTACAGCCTTAATATGTAGTTAAAGGAAAAATAAACAGTGAAGGAGAGTTCTGCAAGGTACGTTATTCTCAATCTTTGCAGATCATACTTAGTAGGATTTTAGAAAGAAGATAGTAGGAGGAAAGGGAAAGAAGGAGGAAGAACAGAGGGGTAAAGTGGGGGGAGAAAGGAAAAGGTATGAGAAGGTTAGGAGCAAGAATCCTCGCGGAGAAAGAGGAGGGCCTGGAGCCGACCGGAACCTGGGGGTTACCTAGACCTTATACAGATTCAGGTGAGGGGTGGTAGGCCCAGGAAACGAGCCCAGGGCTCCCAAATAAGTCTGAATTTATCAGAGGTGTCTAAAATTCTGCTCGAGACCATCTCCTGTGTCATAATTCAGGAAATTTTCTGTTTGGCCTGGCGAAGGGAAACCAAAGGTTTTTTCCAGGCGTGAGCTAGCGTAATCTTGGCCCCAAGCAGAATGAAGTGAATCAGAGATCAAGACAATTTAGGTACTTTCGGGATGCTGTCATTTAGAAGAGCTATGGTGGGGTTTTGTTGGACTGCAAAGCCTGTGGTTTTGCGGATGAGATAAAAAATTCCATTCCAAAACCCTCTAATTTTGGGACATTCCCAAAATGTGTGAAGTAGGGAACCTATATGGCCACAACCTCTGAAACAGAGGGGCGATGAATGTGGATAAAACTTAGTAATTCGGGTGGGTACCAGGTACCACCTGGTCATGACTTTAAGATCCGCTTCCATCAGGGAGGAACTAAGCATGCCCTTAAAGGATCGGGAGACACAAGTATGCCAGGTATCCATGTCCCAGTCGAGTTGCAGATCCTGCTCCCACTGCAACATATAATTCGCTTTCTCCCGGGGCTCCGCTAGTGCAGAGTATATTAGGGAAATTCCTCCCCTTACACCCATGGCTGAGGAGCACCAGAATTCATAGGGAGTAACCGATAGTGGGGCTGACGAGCTTTTCCAAACCCCACGCAAAAAGTATGATAATTGGTAATAGCGGAAAGTCTCTGATGCTGGCATCTCCAATTTAGAGATGCAGTACTTAAGTGAAATGGGACCGGAGTTAATGAAGAATTGCCCTATTATGTAGAGGCCCTTGTCGAGCCACCACCTAAAGGCCTCGATGTTTATACCCGGTTGGAATTGTGGGTTGTGGAAAATATGTGCCAGGGGCAACCATGCAGAAGTGAGGTAATGTTTCTTATATAGTGTGTCACACAGGGCCATTGAGTGAGACAAGGAGGGGGAAAGAATCGGGGGTCTCTCCTTTTGTGGTCTCCAAACCAGGAAGTCCAGAGTATGGTTAGGAGTGGCCTGGCGTTCAATATCAACCCAATCAGGTCTAGGGCCTTTAGAATAAATGGCTGAAAATTGGCAGAGTTGTGCTGCTTGATAATACCACCATAAATTAGGGAGACCTAGGCCCCCTTTTTTCTTAGGTCGGTATAGCACCTGTTTGGAAAAGCGGTGTCCCTCCCCCCCCCAGATAAATCTGGTAATTGAAGCCTGTAGTTTGTCTAGTGTGTGTTTTCGGATGGGAATAGGTAGGGAGCGAAAGAGATACAGGATCTTAGGAAGTAATGTCATTTTGACCGAATTTATTCTACCTAACCAGGACATTTTATACCGGGCCCAATGCGTGAGATCATCGGATAGTTTCTTGATCATCGGGGGGTAATTGTGGTGGTAGAGCTGTTCTATTTTCGCTGATAAAAAAACACCTAAGTAGGGTAGGGAGGAGTCGCACCAGGTGAAGGGGAAATGGGTCTTGAGCCTCTCCACCAGCTCATGGGGGGTGGAAATATTCAGAGCCATTGATTTGGCCATGTTAACCTGAAGTCCCGATATGCAGCCAAACGAGTTAAGTAAGTGTAGAATGTTGGGGGTGGAAATGAGGGGGGAGGTGACAAACAGGAGGACGTCATCGGCGAAGAGGGCGCATTCATGAGTCTTTTGACCACATTGCACTCCATGGATGTTAGGGTTTTGTCTTATGGCCAGAGCCAAAGTTTCTATCGCTATTGCGAATAGAATCAGTGAGAGAGGGCAGCCTTGTCTAGTCCCCTGCAATATAGAGAATTCTTCGGAAAGGTGGCCTTGTATTTTAATACGTGCTTTAGGGGAGGAATAAAGGGAGGATATGGTGGTAATGAAGTCTGGGCCAAAGCCCCATTTCCGCAAAACAGTAAAGAGGTATGGCCAGGTGACCGTGTCAAAGGCCTTTTGGAGATCTATCGAAAGGACATATCCTGGATGAGAAGGCCCCCCATCCCATGACGATTGCATGAGGGAAATTAAGTCTACCGCTCTCCTGATCTGGTCCGGCCCCTGTCTTCCGGGGATAAACCCCGCCTGGTCCTTGTGGATATAGTTAGCAATGAAGGAAGCCAGTCTATTAGCCAGAATTTTTGTCATAATTTTTAAATCGTTAATTAACGAGATTGGCCTATAGTTGCATACGCCACTGGGGTCCTTACCCTGTTTGGGGATTACTGATATGTATGCCAAGTTGGCTGACGGTTCCAGGGGGGACCCCGCGCGAAGTGAATTAAAGAGGCGGGCCAGATAAGGAGAGAGGGCAACCGAAAAATCTTTATAATAATGTGCGAAGAAGCCTTCAGGGCCTGGGGCTGATTCTGTTTTGAGGTTCTTTATGACTTCATGAATTTCCTCTACCCTGAAGGGGGATTCCATAATGGACCTATGGGAGTCTGAAAGTGTAGGAATATCAAGGCTATTCAGGAAGGAATCAATAGAGTCTGAGTTGTTAGGGTCGGGGGCTGAGTATAGCTTAGAATAAAAAGCCTGGAAGGTTTCCAAGATCTTTTGGGGATTTTGGGTAAGAGTTCCCGATTGGGATCTGATCTTGGGCAGAGAGAAGGTTTTTATTTTGGGGGAAAGTTTAGCAGCCAACTGGGGGCCAATTTTATTTGCTTGGATATAGAATCTGCCACTGAGCCAGGTCAGATGCTTGTCTGCATTAGATGTAAGGGCCAGATTAAGCGCTACTCGGGAGGCTTCTAGCTTGGTCAGGGTTGTGGAAGAAGGGTCAGCTTTATGGGATTTACTGAGGGAATGGAATTCCCTTTCCATTTGCACTATATCTGCTTTCCTTTCCTTTTTGAGTTGAGACACCAGTTGGATCATTTTCCCTCTAAGGACAGCCTTGTGTGCTCCCCAGAGCACACTAGGAGAGATGTCTCCTGTATCATTGAGACGGAAGAATTCCCTGATTTCTTTTTCTAAAATTATGCAGTGGACGGGGTTAGATAGTAGTGATTTACTTAAGCGCCACTGTGGAGGCCCAGAAGGTGAAAGGGAGCAGGAGAGTTTAAGTGTCACTAAGGAGTGGTCTGACCATGGGACTTCCTGTATGGAGGCATGGGATGCTGTGTGGATATCTGAATTTGGGAGGAGTATATGATCAATTCTGGCGTAGGTATTATGAGGTGCCGAGAAATGGGTATAATCTTTTGCCGTGGGGTTTAATTCCCTCCACACGTCTATCAGGCCCATATCATGTAAAAGGCTTGCAATTTTGAGGCTTTGAGTGGGCGGATTTTTAAGCCGAGATCTCCCATGAGAGGACTTGTCCAGCAGTTGATCAAAAGCGATGTTAGAGTCACCACCCATGATCACCCTGCCTTCCAAGTGAGGGGCTAGAGTCGACAGCATAGAGGTGAAGAAAGGTGCCTGTCTTTGATTAGGAGCGTAATAGGAGATGATAGAGTACAGAATCCCCCCTATAGTTCCTTTTATTAAAATAAACCTGCCCTCTGGGTCTTTGATCGTGTGTGTGAGTGCAAAGGGAGTATTTTTAGATAGGAGAATGGCGACACCCCTTTTTTTGGTGTCAGCATTCGCCAGGAAAAAAGTTGGGAACGAACGGTGTAGGAAGGTGGGGTTATAACTGGCTGGGAAATGGGTTTCCTGAAGTCGAACAATATCGAGGCCCCTAGAGTGGTAGCTCTGAAACGCTGCGGCGTTTAGAGGGGGAATTGAGTCCCTGGACATTATGCGAAGCTACTTTTAACGAATGTGTCTGGGTAGTCGGGTTAGCCATGGGTCCACGGAGTGTGGAGCGATATGAAGCAAAGGGAGCTTACCAGCACCACCCGGGAACGGACGTCGGCTCGAAGAGGAATAGATTCGTAATTCTTCCTGAGGGCTGGGTAGGTAGGCGTGCTCCGCGAGGATTCCTGGAGAGAGTGGGACAGAGAGGGAGGGGAATGGGGAAGAGACAAAGGAGAGGAGGAGAAAGGAAAGGGAGAGAGAAGAAGGGAAAGAGAAGAATGTAGGACAAGTATATTAATCAGGCATAATAATACCGCAAACATTAAGTGCAAAACCAACAGTTAATGAGATCAAAACTAGGAAATAGTATATAAAGGAAGTAATCAAAACTCAGACTAGTATTACTAGTCCTGCTCCGGATTCCCCTAAAAGGGGGAGCCCGGAGAAAAAGGGGAGAGGGCAACCTCCAATTGGGTTGTCTACCCGATGTCACCAGAGGGGCACTGAGTCCCCTCGAGTCACAACAGAGAGGGTGGTATGCAGGGCCGCTCCGGCCGTCTGGATCCCTCAATGCAAGGCGAAAAAATGTGGGATCGGTCACCAGGAGGGAGTGCAAACTAAATTGCAAGTTGGTTGTAGGACATTAGGTATAAAGTAGGGAACCGAGATCAAAAATGCAATAAAAAAAAGAAAAGGGGGGGGGGGTCACTGCGGGGGGGGGGGTATAAAAAAAAAAAAAAAGGAAGGAGAGAAAGAAAAAAAGGGGAAAAATCTAAAAGAAAAAAAGCATATTCTTTCCTTTTTTATCTTTACAAGGGTAGTCATTATATTGTCTACTGTGACATGCCGTAAAGTAGATCTCCTCGTCAGGAGGATACAGTGTAGCCCAGAAAGGGATCCCCAATAGCCATTAATAGGGCTAGGGGGGCCAAGCTGTGGGCATAGGCTGGCTTGAAAAGATTGCAGCAGTTAGTTTAACGTAGGGATGCCCCTACTCAGAAGAAAACACGTGATCGTCAGTCCACCAGGTAGGTTGGAAGAAGAAAATCCATTCCGGACGTGAGGAGGAACGTTCATCTTGTGGAGCGAGAGTCCCGTAGCCGCTTTGGTAGCTGCTTGTTCCACAGTGGAGTAAGGGGGCTACCCGGGGGGGGGGTCTCTTGGAAGAACCCGGGGTAGGTGTTTCCTGCAGGGGAGCCAGAGTTTGTGAGATCAGGCCTAGTTGCAGAAGCAAGTGCTCCCCTTCCTGGAAGTTGGAGAAGTGGTAGGGAACATCCTTGAAGTGAAATTGAAGGCGAAAAGGGAACGACCAGCGATATTTGATGGAGTTTTGGGCGAGTATTACCAACAATGGCTTGAGCGCTCTTCGTTTTTGAACCGTGGCTGGCGAGATGTCTGCAAAGATTTGAATCTTATGCCCTTGAAATGACAGGTTATCTATGTTGCGGGATCTTCTCATAACTTCCACCTTCACACCATAAAAATGGGGCTTGACCACGATGTCCCTCGGGAGGCCATCTTGGCGGGGAAGCTGGAGGGCTCTGTGTGCTCTGTCCAGTTCAAGTCTGTGATTTTGGATGTCTGGAATGAGATCTTTGATAAATAATTGGACGGTATACGCTATATCCGTTACTGTTTCGGGTATCCCACGTATACGGAAATTGTAACGTCTATTTCTGTTTTCCAAATCGTCTATTTTGGATAAGGCAGTATCTAGCTGGTCTTGTAGAGACTGAATACAGGCCAGGTTCTGGTTGGTGCATGCAGCAGTGTTATCCACCACCTGCTCAATCGCATCTATACGAGAGCCCAAATTTTGTAGATCAGCCTTAATAACGGCTGTAATCTGAGTGGCATTCTGAGCTAGACCTGCTGCCAGCATATCTGAAAAGCTCTGTAGCAAGAGCTGCATGTCCTGGGTCTGGGACTGCTGTGAGGCTGGGGGATGGCTGGGCCCTGCTAGGCCTAGAGGAGAATGGAGCCTGGGTGGGTGGATGATATCACCCAGGGCCCTGTTGAGGAGGGAGTCTGTTCTAGCAGGGGGGATCCCTTGAGCTATGCTGTGACTTACAGTTGTTGCCAGTATGTCAGCGCGCTGCTGGGTGGGGGAAGAGTGATCTGTGACTTCCATGCTGTCCCTCTGAGAAGCTGCGGTCGCCATCTTGGACGGGTCAGGGGCCGCCTGGTTAAAGGTCAGTTGGCGGCTCACCTCGCTCTTTTTCGTGCCACTCGGCATATAGAAGTGGGCTAGAGAGGTTTGGTGAGCCCAGGGGAGGATTTGGTGCCGGTTCCGCTCGATATGAGAGCTCTGGGGGAGGAGAAGGGCCGGAGCGGTGTGGAGCTCTCGATTAGAGCGCCTCCTCGGGAGTCCCACGCATGCGCACCTCCTTAATATTGCATTCTTAAAGAGGTTGTAAACCTCCT
Source organism: Aquarana catesbeiana (assembly GCF_042186555.1). Taxonomy (NCBI): domain Eukaryota; kingdom Metazoa; phylum Chordata; class Amphibia; order Anura; family Ranidae; genus Aquarana; species Aquarana catesbeiana. The sequence continues at coordinate 13,172,989 of NC_133334.1, read as the reverse complement.
GTAATTTGCACCTATAGGTAGGCCTAGAATAAGTATTACCTATAGGTACTGTAAATATCTGCTAAACAAGCGCCGTTTAGGAGATGTATACTGTGCCAATGATGTCATCGGGGCATGCACTCTGAAGGAATGGCCACCCATGCCATTTCTTCAAGAGCATGTGCCATGACCGGCGGCTCCCGCGCGCATGCGTGGGAGTGACGTCACGCGGCTCCAGCCAGTCACACAGCCAGAGTCCCTTGCCCCGTAAGAAAGACGGGCGAAGAAGGCCTCCAGCGGGAACAGTGCGGGCTTCCTTTGCATTTAAGTGTCACATAATGTGCATTAGGAAAAACCCATCAGAGTTTACTCCCTCTTTCAGTGCTTTCCATTAAGTAAATCATCGTACAAGATACACGAAGTGTAGGTTTCCTTTGATTGTCATCTGTCTCATCCATAGTTGCCAACATTGTAAAAAAAATGTAGGGACACTTTTTTGGCTGTAGACGGAGTCTTATTATAATTAGGGGGCGAGGCATACGTTTGTAGGTGTGGCCCAAGGGGAAAGTAAAGATGCGGCGTGCGGAGCGTACCGCGGTGAAAAATGGGCATGGTTTACCCAAAATAGTGGGCGTGTCTTAAATGAGCGTGGCTCAAAGGGGGTGTGGTTAGCGTCTGAGATGAACGAGGGATGGAGGGAGAGGGAGGGAGGGGTGGCGGAACAGCAGCCCCAGATCCTACACAACAATAGAAATATATGTATTCCAGAAAGTTTAACAATCAGCAGATAAAGATACTCCAAACACCTGGTGTTAGCACTTCAATCATCCCGGCACCATGGTTGTTATGGTGTCAGGATGATTGAAGTGCATTATTTCTATTATTACATTGTAATATAGAATGAAATCATTCATCTCACCATAATGCCGAATCAGTGGGATCCCTGAACGTGTCACCTGCCACGTCGCCTGCCACCAGCCATCCGTCCTTGCATCAGGTGCCCCCAGCAGAGTCGTCCTTGCATCAGGTGTCCCAGCAGAGTCCGTCCTTGCATCAGGTGTCCCAGCAGAGTCCGTCCTTGCATCAGGTGCCCCCAGCAGAGTCCGTCCTTGCATCAGGTGCCCCCAGCAGAGTCCGTCCTTGCATCAGGTGCCCCCAGCAGAGTCCGTCCTTGCATCAGGTGCCCCCAGCAGAGTCCGACCTTGCATCAGGTGCCCCCAGCAGAGTCCGTCCTTGCATCAGGTGTCCCAGCGATTTTCCACCGCCGCCGCTAGAGGTGTGCGACCTCTAGCGGCAGCGGCGGAAAATCGTGAAAAAACTGATTTCTCTGGACATTTCCCAGGAAACAATAAAATCGGGAAATAGTCTAAATCCCGGAAATGTCCCGGGAAATTCGGAACAGTTGGTAAGTATGCTCATCTGGGGTCAATCCATCTATGATGGCAATGCATCCTGTGTAGTTTCTATAGTTAGTGAGTTTTTGTAGGCTTTTGTATAGTTAGGGTGCCATCTAGGGGGCAAGCTTTTGTATGTATTCTTAAAAACAGAAAGTGAAGAACAAAAATTAGTAGCTTAGTGACTGAGGGTATTAACTGTTGATAGCTCAGTAAAAGTAAAGAGCACATTCAAAGTGCTTTGAGTGTCCTTAAAGTTTGAAAAAGCAGTGTTAGTTCCTAGTTAATGGTTTTCTCTTGTCCTTGGAGATTTTGCAGCTGGTGCATTGTAATTATGTTTGCGGTGTTTCCCCTTTTGGAATGGAGATTTAGGAGGTGTGGACCCAGGGATAGAAGGAGCATTATTGATTGCTGGCGGTAAACGGAATTCTATGTGCCATTCTGGCAAATCTAAAGAGTGATTTGTATTTTGTCACAGAAGGCAGATAATTCATCTGGGGTACGAAGCAGGTGTTGTTTTCCATTATAAGTTACATAGTTACATAGTAGGTGAGGTTGAAAAAAGACACAAGTCCATCAAGTCCAACCTATGTGTGTGATTATGTGTCAGTATTACATTGTATATCCCTGTATGTTGCGGTCATTCAGGTGCTTATCTAATAGTTTCTTGAAGCTATCAATGCTCCCCGCTGAGACCACCGCCTGTGGAAGGGAATTCCACATCCTTGCCGCTCTTACAGTAAAGAACCCTCTACGTAATTTAAGGTTAAACCTCTTTTCTTCTAATTTTAATGAGTGGCCACGAGTCTTGTTAAACTCTCTTCTGCGAAAAAGTTTTAACCCTATTGTGGGGTCACCAGTCCGGTATTTGTAAATTGAAATCATATCCCCTCTCAAGCGTCTCTTCTCCAGAGAGAATAAGTTCAGTGCTCACAACCTTTCCTCATAACTAAGATCCTCCAGACCCTTTATTAGCTTTGTTGCCCTTCTTTGTACTCGCTCCATTTCCAGTACATCCTTCCTGAGGACTGGTGCCCAGAACTGGACCGCATACTCTAGGTGCGGCCGGACCAGAGTCTTGTAGAGCGGGAGAATTATTGTTTTATCTCTGGAGTTGATCCCCCCTTTTAATGCATGCCAATATTCTGTTTGCTTTGTTAGCAGCAGCTTGGCATTGCATGCCATTGCTGAGCCGATCATCTACTAGGACCCCCAGGTCCTTTTCCATCCTAGATTCCCCCAGAGGTTCTCCCCCCAGTGTATAGATTGCATTCATATTTTTGCCACCCAAATGCATTATTTTACATTTTTCTACATTGAACCTCATTTGCCATGCAGTCGCCCACCCCATTAATTTGTTCAGGTCTTTTTGCAAGGTTTCCACGTCCTGCGGAGAAGTTATTGCCCTGCTTAGCTTAGTATCGTCTGCAAATACAGAGATTGAACTGTTTATCCCATCCTCCAGGTCGTTTATGAACAAATTAAATAGGATTGGTCCCAGCACAGAACCCTGGGGAACCCCACTACCTACCCCTGACCATTCCGAGTACTCCCCATTTATCACCACCCTCTGAATTTGCCCTTGTAGCCAGTTTTCAATCCATGTACTCACCCTATGGTCCATGCCAACGGACCTTATTTTGTACAGTAAACGTTTATGGGGAACTGTGTCAAATGCTTTTGCAAAATCCAGATACACCACGTCTACGGGCCTTCCTTTATCTAGATGGCAACTCACCTCCTCATAGAAGGTTCATAGATTGGTTTGGCAAGAACGATTCTTCATGAATCCATGCTGATTACTGCTAATGATATCATTCTTATTACTAAAATCTTGTATATAGTCCCTTATCATCCCCTCCAAGAGTGACTTACAGAGCCTCTTTCAGCTCCTTCAGTAAAGGTTTTACTACTCTCCTGTTCTTGAGTGTGTTAGGGGACAGTGTTGCCAACCCCCGGAAGTAAAATTTACTGGCAGGACTCCAGAATTTACAAACAGCACCAATTTCTTACTGACAAAAAATCATGAAATTTGTTTACAGAGCCGCATTTTTTACAGACTGCAAAAAAGTACCTAAAATTACAGTTTCAGTGTTAAACAGTGCAAATATCATTATTTAAACTATAAATATATAGCTAGCGCTATCAGCAATGTGTTTAAAGCGTAAGTCCACTTTTAATGAGAAAAATACATTCCCCTCTGGGTGATCTCTGTACATTACAAGGATTTTAACAACCTTTGTTGCAGATTCCTACCTTTTTGTTATTCTGAAGAAATCCCTGTGTGTTTGTCTGTGTCTCTGGGCTGAGTGGGTCTAATGGGAGTGTTTTCATAATTATCTGTCAGCTGTGGAGCTGCAGGGCACTAATGAGGAAAGCTGCTGGGCCTGCATTCCTTTAGATGGGTTTCTATTGAATATATCTCACCAAAAATGGCATTTTTGTTGCCGGGGATGCCTGAAATCTGACTTGTGTCTAATGCCGCGTACACACGGTCGGACTGGTCTGACGGACGCCGATGGACCAAATCCGGCGGACAATCCGATCGTGTGTGGGCTTCACCGGACCTTCAGCAGACTTTTGCAGTCGCAAATCTGACGGACTTTAGATTTGGAACTTGCTTCAAATCTTTACGTCGTAACTCCGCCGGATCCAGAAATCCGCTCGTCTGTATGCTAGTTCGACGGACAAAAACCAACGCTAGGGCAGCTATTGGCTACTGGCTATCAACTTCCTTATTTTAGTCTGGTGTACATCATCACGTACGAATCCATCGGACTTTGATGTGATCGTGTGTAGGCAAGTCCGTTCGTTAGAAAGTCCGTCGAAAGTCCGTCAAAAGTCCGTTGAAAGTCTGTCGGACAGGCTGTCGGACTTTTGTAGCTGAAAAGTCCAACCGTGTGTACACGGCATTAGGCAGACTTCTGGGAAAATTGGTGAGCCAATCACACAAACAGGAAATTATGTTTCTGGTGAGTGGTCAGTACACATTCTGTGTACAGAACACCTCCAGGTAGCCATATTGCTTTGCAGAATAAAAAGGAAAGGTAATTTTTATTAACATTCAATTACAATATGACTTGTACACAATATATTTTTTCTTTTATTTGCTATTTTTTCCCCATGAAAGTGGAGTTACCCTTTAAGCTAAACAAAAGTCAAAAAAACATATTTCTCCATTTACATGAAGGTCAGGTTACTATAACTCAGCCAGCACAGAGTTCCCACATACATAAGAGTCTGCAGGATTCCCCCTTACAGTGAAAGGGAACTCTTATGTAAAAGGGAACACTCCAGATCATGATCTAAGGCAGGAACTCTGATGCAAGGGGGGCTCTGGTGACCAGAGACCACCTTATATCAGAGTCCACTGCGTTCCCTTTACATCAGAGTTCCTACTTACATCAGGGTCTGCAGCATTGCCCTTGCACTGTAAGGGGGAATCCTGCAGACTCTAATGTAAAAGGGAACGCCAGAAACTCTGATGTGGGGGGAAACTCTGATGTGGGGGGCACTCTCTGGTGACTAGAGACCACCATCCGCAGAGTGAATACACTAAGGTAAGGGGTTGGTTACCAATATAGGGGGGAACCTTTATATCAATGCCCCTTTACATTATTGTATTCACTCCCCCTTACATCAGTGACCCCCCCTTTAGACTGGCCTGATCTGTCACTGACCTCCTCTCAGGTGCACCATGCAGGGCTCAGTCAGAGGGCTCCAGCTTGGCAGCTCTGGTTTTATCCTATAGTCTCCTCTCCACAGTCCACACACATCTGACTCATGCCGTGACCCCTATCCCGGGAACATTCCCACTTTTGACTCCTCTCCGGACTCCTCCTCAGAGACTGCAGACATGATAAAAGACAAGAGATGGTCAGAGGCTGCGGATATGATACAGGAGGTGGACAGAGGCTGTGGACATAATACAGGAGGTGGACAGAGGCTGCGGACATGATACAGGAGGTGGACAGAGGCTGCCGACATGATACAGGAGGTGGACAGAGGCTGTGGACATGATACAGGGGATGGTTAGAGACTACGGACATACTACAGGACGTGGACAGAGGCTGCAGACATACTACAGGAGATGGTCAGAGACTGCAGACATATTACAGGAGGTGGAAAGAGGCTGCGGACATGGTAGTGTCCTCCTAACCCCTCATAGTAGATTCCTCCTCTGTCCCCCTTCATATTACCTCTCCACATCAGTGTCCTCCTCCTGTGCCCCTTCACAGGGCAGCACCATCAGTGTCTTCCTCCTGTGCCCCTTTACAGGGCAGCATCATCAGTGTCTTCCTCCTGTGCCTCTTTACAGGGCAGCACCATCAGTGTCCTCCTCCTGTGCACTTCACAAGGCAGCACCATCAGTGTCCTCCTCCTGTGCTCTTCACAGGGCAGCTGCAGCACCATCAGTGTCCTCTTCCTCTGCCCTTCACGGCTTCAGTTTACCCCCACTCACCCCTCCTTGGCTCCTCTGCTGTAGTGAGTGGGCAAGGCGCCACCACCAAGCGTGAGTGGTTTCCATTCAAAAATGGCACCAGGCAGCGCCATTACGTTACTGTGCATGCTCCGCTCGGCCGAGCGTGTATGAGCTTTCCTGAGCCCGGCCGGCTTCGGAACGGAGCATGCTCAATTGCATAGTCAGCTCTTGGCCATCTTTTTTACGGACACCATCGCCAGTAATGAACATTTACGGGCTGCCCCTAAATCTACGGGCAGTTGGCAACACTGATAGGGGACAGGTCTTGGAATAGCTGTAAGTTTTCTCCATGAAAAGTGACAAGAACGTTTTGGCTGGCTTTTTGGAGAATTTCCTCTTTTAGGCAGAAATTAGGTAAGCATAAGTTGGCAGCCAAGCCTGTGTGTGTTTTGATCTGGGGTAGGAGTAACTCAGGGAGAGCTGGTGACTCTCAGGTAGCATCACCAAGACCTCCAACTTTTTTCCAGAATATTCTGGTTTCTTCTGGAAAGGAAGGAGGAGAGGAGAGGTGGAGCTGTCTGGAGTATTCTGAGAAGCCCTGACCAATCCCAACTTGGATTGGTAGGGGGCAAGCCTCCTTAAATACCCAGGGTCAGCCCAGCTGGGGAGGAGTTGTTTGGGTTGGAAGTTGGAGATGGAGTGTTGGGCTGTCAATGCCTTAGAGGGAGCTCCCCAGTCTGGGGGGGGTGACCTTGGGCCTGGACTCGGGTGCAGACGGAACCCTCTAAGAACACGTGGAGGTGTACTGGACAGGTGGCACAGGAGCAAGGAGAGGACAGCAGGAGAGCACTGTAAGGCAAAGTCTCCAGGAGAGGAACAACAGGTCACAGCCAAGAGGGCTGGTGAGTGACACACAGTCGGGGAGGACTTAGAGACATGCCTGAGAGGACTGGGAGATTGCAGTCTGAGATGGGTGCAGAGCCAGCTAAGAGGACTGTAGTGGCATGGGCAGTGGAGAGAGGCATCTGTAGCCAGGAGAGCTGGCAGGGCCTGATGAGGTGGTGCTGGGAGCAGTAGCCACATGGACAGCTAGCATTGGGACTACCTTCATTTTTGCTACACCAAAGGGGCCCGCGGTCTGAATCCCTGCAAAGGGCATTCGTTTCAGGCCTGACTGAGTCAGTGTCAGGCCTGCATATCAGTGCTAGCTGGTTCTGGATGAGTGATTTCAGCAAGAAGCAAGTGAAGTGCTTGAGAGTGAGTTCAAGAGTCAAGTTGAGTTGTGCCGGAGGAAAGGGTATATACACAAGAAGTGTATATAGTTCCTCAGTCCCTAACAATTTCTTCAATCAACTGGGCATCTCATAACTACCCTATCCAAGTTTAATCCCCTCAATAAAAATACAAAACAAAGTGCATGGACTGTTTTCTGTCTGAAAGACAAATCGTGTGCCTGACTGGGCAGGGTAGGGTGACAGATGGACTACAACTACCAGCAGCTTCTACGGGGGAACCGCTACATATTTGTCTGTTTATTTCAACCATGTGCTGGGAATGTGTGGCTGTAATAAGCTTCAGTCTGTGTATTGCTTTGTCTCTCTGTTTGCCAGCTCTTTCACTTAGGCCCCTTTCACACTGGGGTGGCGTCGGCGGTAAAGCGCCGCTATTTTTAGTGGCGCTTTACCGTCGTATTTGCGGCAGTATTCAGCCGCTAGTGGGGTGCTTTTAACCCCTGCTAGCGGCCGAGAAAGGGTTAAAACCACTCGCAAAGTGCTGCTGCAGCAGCGCTTTGCAGGCGGTATAGCCGTGCTGTCCCATTGATTTTAATGGGCAGGAGCGGTGAAGGAGCAGTGTATACACCGCTCCTTCACCGCTCCAAAGATGCTGCTAGCGGGACTATTTTTAGCGTCCTGCCCTTGGGGCTTTCACATTGGAGACACAGCAGCGGCTGGTTCAGGACGCTTTGCAGGCGATATTTTTAGCGCTGTATCACCTGTAAAGCGCTCCAGTGTGAAAGGGGTCTTTTTGCCATTTCTTCAGATTAGCACTAAAAGGCATAGGCATGCACACAAGGTGTGCCTGGTGTGCCTAGACACACCCTAATCACCCTGTGTAGTGCCGATTCCCCCTGCTTCCTGTCTCCCCCCTGCAGCTCCTCTCAGGAGCAGGGAAGGGGCTGGTAAATATTTCATTAACTGCCCCCTTCCTTTTCTGAATGAACACAGTGAATGAACTGACACCGTCCACTGCCCTCCTGATACACACACACGTGTGTTTGTGCTCTTGGGTGCACACCCTAATGCAATATGCTGCACACACCATTGCTAACAGGTCTGCCTTTAGGTCTGTGATAGCTGTAAAAAAAGAGTTTTTGATGTCTGCAGCTATTTCAGTCATGTCAGCATATGTAAGAGGATGGTCAGGATGTGTGCAGTCTCTTAGGCTGGATTCACACCTACGCAGTTTTAGTGCTTTTTGCATTTTTGCATTTGCATTTTAATTTGCAATACAGTCCATTTAACATGATTTCCTATGGAACACGTTCTGTAATGCAAATCTGCAAAATGCAAAAAGCACTAAAAATTCATAGGTGTAAATCCAGCCTTAACGAGTCCTCTGAAGCTGGCAGTGAGATTTCATCATAGTCTTCTTCTTCTCCTGTTACCACAATCAAACAATCATAAAGATGTGTTTGAAGTAAAATAAATATTGCACAAATGTATTTATAGTCAGTATAAGTGTTGCAGAGTTATATCTATTGTACTTTTATTTTATAGGAGTGGAACAATGGAGAATCTATTTTTTTTTTATTTGGATGATTTTAAATTCATTTATATTGTTTTTTTATGGGAAGCTTCAATGGAGATATTTCAAAAAAGGTAAGCGTCTAAAATTTATAGAAACATAATTGGGAAAAATGGTACCCAAAAGGAGGAGAAACTGTACATTAGATTAATGGGGATTCTGCCATCATAAAAAGAAAAAAAACATTTACTATCTTCTGTATACAGTATATCACATCTGAGCTATAAACTATATATAAATATCCAAAAGAAATCCATCAATATTCAACATGTTTCTGTATGATTTTCATCACAGAATTGTAACATAAGCAATTTAACCACTTCAATACCGGGCACTTTCACCTCTTTCCTGTCCAGACCGTTTTTCAGCTTTCAGCGCTGTCACACTTTGAATGACAATTGCACAGTCATATAACATTGTACCCATGTGACATTTTTAATCATTTTCTTCACACAAATAGAGCTTTCTCTTGGTGGTATTTAATCACTGCTGGGTTTTTTATTTTTTACTAAAAGACCGAAAAAAGACAGGAAAGAAAAAGTTTCTTCGTTTGTCATTAAATTTTGGAAATACTGTAAGTAATTTTTCTCCTTCACTGATGTGTGATGATGAGGCAGCACTTATGGGCACTGATGAGGAGGCACTAATATGCCACAATGATGGGAACTGATAGGTGGCACTGACAGGCGGCACTGGTGGGCACTGACAGGCGGCACTGGTGGGCACTGATGGGCGGCACTGGTGGGCACTGATGGGCGGCATGGATAGGCAGCACTGATGGGAGGCACTGATGGGCATTGATGGGGAGCACGGAAGAGCAGGCATTGATGGTCACTGAAAGGCTGCACTGACTGGCATCATTTATGGGCCCTGATTGGTGGCAGTGATGGGCACTGCTGGGACTTTCCTATAATCAGGGCACTGATGATCAGTGCCCTGATTACCTGCCCTGGTCTCCCCCTGTGAGGAGATACCACTGATCATCACTCCTCGCCACACTCTGTCAGTATGAGGCAAGGAGAGCCGATTAAAGCGGAGTTCTACCCACTTTTTTAAGTCCTCAGCATCCCAAGCTGCTCTGTGCCCTTAAAATGATTTGGCATATATATTTATTTTATTTTTTTTTTTAAACTCACTGTTATATCTGCAATTGAAATAATAATTTCCTCTACTTGGCCCAGAGCGCATCATTTCCGGTCCGCCATGCCTCCTGGGAGATGTTTGTCATCAATCCCAGGAGGCAATAGGCGTCACTGGGCTGTAGCATCACATTATTTTAAAAATGGAAATGGCGCGATGCAAGGCGGTGGCCGGCGCCATTTTAAATAAGGGCAACCAGGCTTTTTTTTCTATTGTTACCCTAGCTTTCAAAGCAGCGAGATCGTGCAATGTGCTGTGCTGGGGGAGAGGTGATGGTGGCAATGTGCAGTGCTGGGAGCGATGTGCTGCGCTGTGCTGGGAGCGATGTGATGCGATGTGCTGGGGGGCGATGTGCTGGGGGCAATGTGATGCGATGTGCTGGGGAGCGATGTGATGCGATGTGCTGGGGGGGCGATGTGATGCGATGTGCTGGGGGGGCGATGTGATGCGATGTGCTGGGGAGCGATGTGATGCGATGTGCTGGGGAGCGATGTGACGCGATGTGCTGGGGGGGATGCGATGTGCTGGGGGGGCGATGTGATGCGATGTGCTGGGGAGCGATGTGACGCGATGTGCTGGGGGGGGATGCGATGTGCTGGGGGGGCGATGTGATGCGATGTGCTGGGGAGCGATGTGACGCGATGTGCTGGGGGGGATGCGATGTGCTGGGGGCGATGCGATGCACTGGGGCGATGCGCTGAGGGTGATGCAATCTGCTGGGGTGATGCGATGCGCTGAGTGCGATGCAATGTGCTGGGGGAGATGTGCTGGGGGAATATTTACTCAATTTAAACATGATTATCTATATAACATAGAGAAAGTTGTTCGTGCAAATAGTTGTAAATAAGCAGTTTTTGAAATGCTCCCACCATCCCATCTAGCACCATAACACACGCCCCGACATTAATATGCTCAGTTTGAACTTCATAAAGTCGTCTTCAATACATCTATATGCATAAATTAATTTTGTTGCTGAGATTATTATTATTTTTTTAAATGAAAATCTGTACAGAAATAAGTAGCCGCTGAGTGTAGATATGTGTGTGTGTATGTATGTGTATATATATATATATATATATATATATATATATATATATATATATATATATATATACACACACACACACACACACACACACACACACACACACACACACACCACAAGATAAATATATAACAATATATATTTGTTATATATATCCCCTTCGTACCGAGCATACACATATATGTGGCCTCAGCTGTAGGGGGTAATACCGGGATGATGCCCGCAGCTGCAGGCATCATCCCGGTACCGTTTTTTAGAGTGGGCTAAAAGTCGCTCGGTTGTTATCCCAGTGGAGCGGGAAGGGACATCCCCCCCACAATGGCAGTGGACCCTGCTGAGATTGTTAAGGCAATTTCACGTCAGGGACAATTGATTGGAGCTCATGAACAACATCTTTCTTCCCTGGACGCCAAGTTAGATGAACTTTGTACTATGCTTAAATCTTGCTTGCCTGGTCCTTCTGCAATGGTCCAGGCTCCTGCTCCAATCCAACCCACCTCTTCTGTTCCACCCAAACTTCCCCTGCCTGAAAAATTTGGTGGTGATACTGAGGACTGCAGAGGCTTTTTAAATGTTTGCCGTTTTCATTTCCACAACAACCCTGGGACTTTTAACACTTCGTCTGCCAAAGTGACTTTTGTAATTTCCTTGTTAAAGGGGAAGGCCCTAGACTGGGTCTCTCTTTACCTGGAACGCAATGATCCTGTGCTGCTAAAAGCTGACAAATTTCTGGCTTCTGTCCAGACTGTATTTGGCAAGCCAGATAGAGCTTCTACAGCTGAGTACTCACTTTTGGACATACAACAAGGTACCAGGTCTGTGGCACAATATGCTATTGAGTTCCGTACCTGGGTGCTGAGACTAATTGGGACTCTAGGGCATTACATGCAGCCTTTCCGAAAAGGTCTTACAGATCACATCAAGGACGAATTAGTCTATAAGGATTCCCCAGAAGACCTTGAGGAATTCATAGAGCTGTATGTTCGTCTGGATGTCCGGTATCATAAAAGGTGCCAAGAGAGACTTAGAACTTGCAAGTTTCCTAGGCCAGTTTACCGTTTGGCCCCTAACTTCCAAGCACCACGTCAACCAGAATCTGAAATCTCAGTTGAACCCCAGGCACCTGTGGAACCCATGGAATTAAGCAGTCTCCACCTAACTAAGTCGGAGAAACAAAGGAGGCGTGCATTGGGCCTATGCCCGTACTGTGGACTTAAAGGACATTTGTTATCTGTCTGCCCTTCCCGTCCAGTAAAAGGCAGGGTCTAACCAGTGTTGGAGGTGCTGGGTTAGACCTTACAGGTATATCCTCCAAGACCAAGATTACTGTGCCCACAATTATCCAGTTACCCTCTAAACTTGTCTCCTGTGAGACTTTTGTGGATTCTGGAGCCGCTGGCATATTCTTGGACTACACTTTTGCTAAAGAAAATAAAATCCCATTTGTTCCAAATGGACCCTCAAGTCTAGACCCACTGAACATCACCACCCTGAATGGACAACCCTTGGGAGATGGCATTGTAAAATTTGAGACTACAACTATCACCCTCCACAAAGAGGAAGCTGTCTTGTCTCTTACTGATTCCCCACTTCTGCCCGTTATCCTTGGTTACCCATGGTTACAACAACATAACCCTTCTTTTGATTGGGAAAATGAAGAACTAACCTCTTGAGGTTGTTCTGTCATCTAAACTGTTTGTCTCAACCCAAAAGACTTTCTGGTTGTCTGTTGGCTTCTGTTCCTACCTTGCCTTGTGAATACTGTGAGTTTGCAGATGTATTTTGCAAGAAAAAGGCAGAGGTTTTACCTCCACATTGTTCTTTTGATTGCGCAATTAATTTGATTCCTAGGGCACCTCTTCCCAAAGGAAGGACCTATCCCCTGTCTTTGCCTGAACAAAAATCCATGGAGGAATAAGTGAAAGACAACTTGGAAAGAGGTTTTAGCCGACCCTCTTCTTTTCCAGTAGGGACAGGTTTTTTCTTTGTTGAAAAAAAAGATGGGGGTCTTCGACCATGCATAGATTATTGAGGGTTAAATCATATCACTGTAAAAGACTCCTACCCTTTGCCTCTCATTCTTGAACTGTTTGATGTACTTAAGGGAGCCGTTATCTTCTCTAAGCTGGACCTACGAGGGGCTTATAATCTGATTCGAATTAAAGACAGCATTCAACACTCGTAATGAACATTTTGCATAACTGGTTATGCCATTTGGGTTGTGTAATGCCCCTGCTGTCTTCCAACGTTTCATGAATGACATTTTTCATGATTTCAGCAACAGTTTTGTGATCATATACTTGGACGACATTTTAATCTATTCCAAGACTCATCTAGAGCACATCACACATGTAAAGCAGGTATTACAATGACTGAGAGAAAAACATCTTTACACGAAGATTGAGAAATGCAGTTTCCATCAAAGCCGTATTCCTTTCCTTGGATACATTATAAGTGCTGTCTGTTTCCAAATGGACCCTCAAAAACTTTCCGCTGTCTTGCAATGGCCCCAACCGACCCCTTTTAAGAGGGCTCCAAAGCTTTCTAGGGTTCGCAAATTACTACAGACGCTTCATCAAAGGTTTTGCCTCCATTGCGGCCCCCCTTACTGCTATGACTAAGAAAGGTACAAATTGCAGGGTGTGGTCCTCAGAAGCAGAATCAGCTTTCCAGCACTTAAAAGACATGTTCAGCAAGGCTCCAATTCTTCAGCATCCAAATCCCGATCTCCAGTACATAGTTGAGGTTGATGCCTTCGAAGTAGGAGCAGGTGCAGTGCTGTCCCAGAGACAGCCTAAGTCCGGTAGAATCCATCCAGTAGCATTTTTTTCTAGAAAGTTTTCTCCAGCAGAGATGAATTACGACGTTGGGAATCGAGAACTACTGGCCATCAAATTGGCATTGCCTGAATGGCGACATCTTCTGGAAGGGGCTCCCAAGCCATTTTCTATCTTCACTAACCATAAAAACCTGCTGTATCTTCAGACTGCAAGACGTTTGAACTCACATCAGGCTCAATGGGCTCTCTTTTTTGAGCTATGAATAAGCGCCATGATGGGGCGTGACACATGTTAGCTATCTTTCCTGTTCCTCCCTGTACATGAGGTGACTGCATCTGAATTTTATTTCTTCATATCAATAAAGATGCCTTCTATGGTGTGCGGCTGTCCAGGATTTTTTTCTTTCCTCAAGCTTGTGCTGAGCCAGTACCTGTGAATTTCATTAGGGCGGGTGTCTTGATACAGATTTGAGAGATTGGAGCTGCAATCTTTTGCTTATGGCTCTGTTTTTCTCCCGTTTTAATTTTGTTCTTTCTTATGTTCCTGGGCACAAAAACAAGAAAGCTGATGCTCTTTCCAGACAGTTTGCTACCTCTGAAGAAGATCAACCTACCGAGCAGTATATAATCCCACCTTACAAAATTGTTGCGCAGATCTCTACGGCTCTTTGCCAACAGTTACAAGAAACTCAGAATCGTGTTCCCCAAGGTTTAAAGATACCACCAGGTCGCCTGTTTGTAGCCCCTAGCCTCAGAAAACCTGTACTCCTCTGGGCTCATGATGGAGTGTTATCTGGTCATCCTGGTGTCACCATCACTTTTAAGACCTTGCAACGTCATGTCTGGTGGTCTCATATGAAAAGGGATGTTACTGACTATGTTCCTGCCTGTCCAACTTGTGCTGCTAATAAAGTACCTCGCACTTTGGACTGTTACAACCACTTCCGGCACCTCACTAGCCTTGGACCCACTTGACTATGGAGTTCAGACTTACCCAAGTCCGAGGGCATGACTGCTATATGGGTCATAGTGGGTCGCTTTTCCAAAATGTCTCATTTTGTGCCGCTCCCGGGATAACCTACAGCGGAAGCACTGTCCACCCTATTCCTTTCCCATATTGTGAGATATCATGGCATACCTACCAATGTCGTCTCAGATGACAGATCCCAGTTTGTTTCCCGATTCTGGAGAGCATTCTGCAAGAAACTGGGAGTAACGCTCTCACTCTGTACCTCACATCACCCTCAAACAGATGGTCAAACCGAACGCATGAACCAGACCATAGAAACCTATCTTCAACATTATGTCAATGCCTTACACTCCAACTGGTCTGAGTATTTGCCTTTGGCTGAGTTTGCCATTAATTCCCGTTGGCACAACGCTCTCATTCTATGCAGCCCTAGGCTATCACCCTCAGACTTTTCCCCTACTTCAGCCTTCTTCTGGTGTACCAGCAGCAGATCTGCGGGTGAAAAATATTCTGCTACATTGGAAAAAGATTTGCTTATTACTACGGAAGTCAGCAGGCAAGTATGCGCTTTTCTCCAACAAACGAAGACACCTCCATATGTAGTGGGGGACAGAGTTTGGCTATCACCCAAATATGTGAGACTGAAACAACCTTCTACCAAATTGGCTTTTTTGGTCCCTGTCCCAGAGATGCGCCACATGGCTTACTCTTCCACTGTCTCCAGTGGGTAGGATTAACCTGCTGAAAATGATCTATTTCCCCAAGTTTCTGGATTTTTTTTCAGAAATACGCCTGTTTTGCCTGTCTGTATACCAAAATAGTTTTTCAACAAATTGGATGATATTGTATTCATTTGGGCTGGAAAAACTCCTTCACTGGCCAAATCCACACTGAAACTCTCCCAAGGGAGCCTTTCCCTTCCAGACTTGCAGTTACGCTGGAGGTGGCCATTGTCGGGTCCTATCCCACCCTCAATAACCTAGTTTTCCATGGCCTATGTATGGGCCCACCCTGTCTGATGAGAATTACCATCACAGAGTGGCATTAGAAACTAGACATGTGCTGTTTGTTTCATTCCAAATCAAAATTCGGATGAATGTATCCAAATTACCGAATTACAATAGTAACTAATTTAATCAAATCCTAAATAACAAACCAACATTCTGACGAAATTTGATTCAAATTTCTAAAAAACAATACAATAAAATAGAATATAAAATAATAAAGCAATAGAATAAAAATGAAAGAATAGTAAAGAGTAGAATAAAATTTAATAGAATAGAATAAAAAAAATAGAAACCTGACCACCTTCCAAAATTCGAATAGAATAAATTTGAATTCCAATAGAATGAATTCAAATAGAATCCAAAACAATGGAATCCAAAATAATACAAAATAATAGAATAGAGAATAAGATAATATAATAGAAAAATAGAATAAAGTATAAAGAATATAACCATCTTCAGAAATTTGAAATTTTGAATAGAATGAATTTGAATAGAAAAGATTAAAATACAATAAAATAGAAAAGAATAGAATAGAAAAGCAATAGAATAAAATAGAAAGAATATAACAGTTATGCGCCATCAACATCTGTCACAGTGTACCATTGTCCTATCAACATCTGTCACAGAGTACCACCAGTGCCCTATCAACATCTGTCACAGTGTACCAGTACGCCATCAACATCTGTCAGTGTACCACAGTGCTCCATGCACATCTGTGACAGTGCACCAGTGCCCCATCAACATCTGTAATAGTGTACCATTGCCCCATCAACATCTGTCAGTGTACTAGTGCCCCATCAACATCTGTAATAGTGTACCATTGCCCCATCAACATCTGTCAGTGTACTAGTGCCCCATCAACATCTGTAATAGTGTACCATTGCCCCATTAACATCTGTAATAGTGTACCATTGCCCCATTAACATCTGTAATAGTGTACCATTGCCCCACCAATATCTGTCACAGTGTACTATTGTCCTATCAACATCTGTACCACTAGTGCCCCCTGCACATCTGTCACAGTATACCAGTGCCCATTCAATCTATCACAGTGTACCAGTGCGCCATCAACATCTGCCCCAGTGTACCATTGTCCCATCAACATCTGTCACAGGGTACCACAAATGTACAGAACAGTGGCGGATCCAGGGGGGCAACGGGGCAATCGCACCCCCCCCAGAAAATATTACTGACTCCCGAGTTTTTCAATCTCACATCAGCAGCAGGCCAGCAGTGGCGCAGAGAGAGAGACCCTGTTCATGCCCCGCTTGGAGAAGAGGAGGTGGGTGGAGCTTCACCGCTGGTCTCTCGAATGCCCGCTGCACTGGTTGCTAGCGCCTGTACTGCCTGTCGTATAGCAACCAGTGAGGTGAGTCTCGTCTGAGCCGCTGTTGAGTAGGTGGAGAGTGAGGCACCAGCATTCAGAGTCTTCTTCCTCTTCCGCACATAGAGTGAGTGAGAGTGTTGGCTCCACCCACCTCCTCCCTCCATGATCTTCTCCGGGGCTCCAGCACAGCATGTAGACAGGATGAAGGCATGAAGCAGTGGCTGCGTGTCATGTGATGTCATGTGATGTCATGTGATGTCGACGCTGCCTGCAATCCTGGATCCTTCTCATCTCTATTTCTCCTCAGAAACCCCTCCCCCCACCAGAGCACCAAAGTATATAAATTAAAGTGAGTACAAAAATTGATGATTGTGTAAAATCACAGGATACAGATATGCCATTATTTATGAAGAAAAAAAAAGCTGCCCTTTTAGTATTGACATTTTCATCTTGTTCAATCTTAATCTAATTATAATGCAGGATATTGATTTTCTTACTTTGTCCCTTTCCCCTATAGAAATAGTAAAAATATGTATTTTTATGTTTATCTTCTGGCTCATCTTTTGCTGCAAGACAACACTTCCTAGCTTTCAGCGTAGGCTGGGCCCACTGCCTCCTGGGATTGCTACGTCAAAGCCGCAACTGTGCAGCACATAGGCGCACTACTGCAGATTTCGAAGCTTGTGCACAAATGCACAGGTGGCATGATGCCCATCTGACAGAAGCTGGCAGTGCTTGTGCGAATGTGCAGAAATCTGCTGAACGTTCACATATGGGTCACCGGTTTCTTCCAAGGTCCCAAATACCTGGAAGAGTTTGAAGGCGCATCTGTGCACACAACATATTTTGTAAATTGGCGGCATGGAAGAGGAGATTTAGTGGTTAAATTGCGCTTTAATCTGGCCACCTGAATTTCTTTTTATGTATGGTATTAATTTTCGAAACAGTTGTTAAATGTGAAATTTAAGTGTATGTAGTTGTGGATAGAGATAAAAGGGTTAGAACCCCTGACAAGTTTTTTTTTTTATTGCTGTTGGACACTGATAAGGCTGAATTTGATTGGCACTGGTGAGGCTGCATTTGATTGGAACTAGTGAGACTGCATTTGATGGGCACTGATGAGGCTGCATTTGATGGGCGCTGGCGAGGCTGCATTTAATGGGCGCTGGCGAGGCTGCATTTGATTGGAACTAGTGAGGCTGCATTTGATGGGCACTGGTGAGGCTGCATTTGATGGGCGCTGGCGAGGCTGCATTTAATGGGCGCTGGCGAGGCTGCATTTGATTGGAACTAGTGAGGCTGCATTTGATAGGCACTGGTGAGGCTGCATTTGATGGGCACTGATGGGGCTGCATTTGATGGGCGCTGGCGAGGCTGCATTTAATGGGCCCTGGTGAGGCTGCATTTGATGGGCACTGGTGAGGCTGCATTTGATGGGCACTGGTGAGGCTGCATTTCATGGGCACTGGTGAGGCTGCATTTGATGGGCACTGATGAGGCTGCATTTGATGGGCACTGATGAGGCTGCATTTGATGGGCACTGATGAGGCTGCATTTGATGGGCACTGATAAAGCTGCATTTGATGGGCACTGGCGAGGCTGCATTTGATGGGTGCTAGTGAGGCTGCATTTGATTGGCGCTGGTGAGGCTGCATTTGCTGGGCGCTGATGAGGCTGCATTTGCTTGGCGATGGTGAGGCTGCATTTGATGGGCACTAGTGGATGCATATATTCCATTCCTGCACACAAAGTGTCTGGATGTGTAAAATAAATTGCCTTTATACATAACAACCAACCACAATGTAATGTATTATTACAATATTTAAAAAGGCGGTTGGTTCAGTTATGGTACATGTACATGTCAACAATGTGTATGCAGTGCTGTTCTATAAAGCCAATTACATTATGAGGTGTGCACGTTTGTGCTTTAATTATAGAAACAGCAAAATGAGTCAGAAAAGAGTAAACTGCAGGACTATAGATTCTTTCTTTAGTACTAGTGCAAAAAAGTCATCAGGAGAAAAGCCAATACTAGAAAGCACTTCAAGTATGGAAATTAACACTACCCTCCCATCTTGTTCTGGTACATTTGTAGAGCTAATATCTTGTCAAACATATCCTAATGTATCGCCACTGTCTGTGATACCCGCCTCAAACCAGCAGTATTTTAATGAATGACGTTGGCACACATCTTGGAGAAACAATCAATTACTACACCAAATACTTGCTATTGGAAAATCCATGGCAACCTCCCCCTGGATATGAACTACCTTTCTCTGTTCAGAACAGTGGAAACAGTTTTGCTACATCAACCTTTTTTAAACCCACTGACAGAAATTCTATAATTCCGAATGATCACTGCCATCATGCCTCTTAGCTAAAATCTGTGCCTAAAAGTCAATATATGAGATTAAAGCATAGTTGTACTGAACAGGAAGTCTTTTTAGCGCAGGCACATATTATCACGCAGAGATTTGTGGATAAAGGATATCCCCTTGAGTCCCTCACAAACACTTTAGATCAAGTTAAGTGTGTTGACAAAGTAGACCTTTTGAAGGAGAGGTCACAGAGCCGCGGGAATAGCAATACCTTGAGAAATCCTTTCATTACCAATTTCTCCAGTCAACATTTAAATATTAATCACATAGTTAGAAGACATTGGCAGATTTTGAAGAGTGATAGGATACTAAATACTCTTTTGCCAGACAGACCTCAAGTTGTTTTTAGGGGCGCCCCCTCCTTAAAGTATAAACTGGCTCCCAACATCCTTAATCCCCCCACAAATAAACCTACTTTTTTTTCTGAACTCTCTATTTATTATCAGTGTAAAAAATGTCAGGTTTGTTCTTTGAATGGGTGCAAAACTAGGAGGACCACCAGATTTAGTTCTAGTTGTACCTCCAAGAATTTCACTATTGAACCATTCATTACCTGTTCCATGGTGGGAGTGGTCTACATGCTTCAGTGCCCATGTGGATTGCAGTATGTGGGCAGGACCAAACAACCCCTTCAAGTGCGTTTGAATGAATAATAAATAACATACGAAGGGTTTCACTAAACACTCAGTGTCCAAACATTATCTCACGGTGCACAACAGGGGCCCAAGGAATACAATTTTTCTAGGGATAGATAAATATAGCCCGCAGTGGAGGGGGAGTTGCCTGGTTAGGAGTATCTGCAAATTAGAGATGTCATGGGTACACAAGATCAAGTGTTATACCCCTTTCGGTTTGAACATTGATGTTGACATCAATTCCTTCATTGATAATTCTTAGTGACATGTTTAGTTTAAAAAGATTTTTTTTAAATATTTTTGAAGTGCATTGTATTATTTATTGTTGCAGCCATTTAAATGTACTTGGTTGTTGGAATTCATCATTATGTGAACTCGGTTTGAGTCCCAAAAAGCTGTGTTTTTCGCTGTTTGGATTATTTTTCATGTAATAACCCCTCTCTGAGAGTTAGACACACATGGGCTGACCTCCAGCCATTTATAGCTATATTCGACCTCTTAGATTAGCTCTTTATATTAATTCGTCCATCACTATTATTTTTATCAAATAACTATGTGAGCAGACTAATCAGGTCTGTCTGTGTTGACCATCGTTCAGCTAGTTTTGGACCCCTTTGTGACTTTTTGCTTATTTGTATCTGTTATGAGATGATATTTTCAGTCTATTATCCCAATTTTGGTGAGTTGCGGTCCCTTTTGGGCTGTAACGGTGTGTGGCGCTGATGTGGCCACGCTAATTTTTTTATCCTGCATTTACAATAATGGTTGAGAATGTATAACTAGATATTTTTTAAACTTTGTATTTATAACCCTTAATATATTTCCAATATTTATTAGCTTTTGTATTATTTTAGATGTGCCCCATTAAACGGAAATTTTAATGTTAGCTGTATGGGCTAATCATGAGTTTGTATTGGTCCCTATTACGAGTACCATAGATGTCCTGGTCTTTACCTCTTGTTTTGTCTTTAACAAGATAGCGTAATATCCGATTGTTTGAGACTACTATTGGGGCTGAGGGTGTCTATATAATCTGCCCACAGTACGTGCATATTCTTATATTCCCGTTATTTGTTTTCCCACAAACAAGATGGCGATAGTGTATCAGTGACCCGGGAATCAGACCGAGGCTTCAGTATCTGGTTAGACCATTTATAGCGGTGCGTCAGGATGCAGCCCGTGCCCCGAGACGACGTCCTTTGTGTGACAAAACAGGGTGAGCGACGTGCTGACGTTTCCACACTTTGTCAAGTTCCGCCTTTCACGGGCGTGTTTTCTGTTTTTTAAATTTATGCCGGCAGGCCATTGTTTTTGCTATGACAATCAGTCTGATGCCTGTTTAGACCTGTCATTTTATTTAATAAATCACCTGGTTTTACCGATGGCGGTTTATTTTTGTTTTTTCTCATTGGCTGTATACATCCATTGAGACAATCCCCTCTGCCACGTTCTATCTGTTGGATTAAGCACCTGGTTTCCAACATCAAGTGTGTTTGACACTGACACACTGGGACTGCCAGACTATCCAAGCTGGAGCTTCAGGAACGCCAGGCTTGTGAGCCACTTGCAGTGGTGGGAGACCTTAATCAATCCAGGTTGGGTGACAAGCCATCCTAGCTTGAAAAGCTGGTAAGCCTTGATTCTGTGTGGTGGTGGATTCAGTGCCCCGTGTCTTTTCAACATTCGTCGCAGGGTGCTGCAGTTTTTCATCGTCTTGAATATCTATGATAGACAGTTGTGTCATTTTCCCCTTTTTTGCCTAATTATTACCATCATATGGTTTAACTTCATTTGTCAATTCATCTATGGTCTATCAAGGATCCGTCATATGGTGTTTTTTTTACTATTATTTAGTTCTTTTTTATAGGTGAATTATTTTCTCATTGTATTTCCTTGGTTGTGTATGTATTTATCACATCCCAACAAATTGTTTATTTCACTGGCTTATATATCAATTTATCATAGCGCAGCTTCCTTTTTGTTATTTATTCTGTTGGTGTTGTATATCACTTTGAGTTGCAGCTTGTCACAATTTAGGTAAATAGCGCAGTTTTTCTTACCATTTCTGTTCAGAACATGACTTCCAAGAATGGAGAAATTCGGGAAATAAAGCAATACTTGTCAAAACATATTGACGGCTTTCCTTGGCTAGTGTATTCCCCTGCCAAAAACTTGTTTTGCAAGTACCGTGCATTGTTTGCTCAATATCGGAAAGGTGGTCATAAGGCATGGCCCTTGGAAAATTGGTAATGGAGCTTTGGAAGATTTGGAGATTTGGAAGTCCATGCAAGGCTTTTTTATCACCAGGAGAGTGTAATTGAAGGAAATGCATTTTTTAAAAACCTACCATTCACCAGACAATGAAATTGTCAATCAAATAAACTCACATTGGGGGTTATTTACTTGCAAGTGCAGTCACTGTAAATCTTAGGGGTAGATCTGAAATGAGGGGAAGCTCTGCTGATTTTATTATCCAATCATGTGCAACCTAAAATGCTGTTTTTTATTTTCCTTGCATGTCCCCCGTCGGATCTATAGCGACTGCACTTCCAAGTGCACTTTCAGTGCAATTTCAAGTGCACTTTGCACTTGTAGCTTGCACTTGTAGTGCAAAGTGGATTTGCCTTTCGTAAATAACCCCCCTTGTCTTCAGAAAGTGAAAGACAACCGAGAGCGAATTCATCCTATCGTTGAGTCTATTATATTTTTGGGTAGACAAAATATACCTCTGCGTGGCTACAGAGATGATGGTGCTTTAATGGATGACTCCCCTCCGGTGGCAACTTTCAGGAATTGCTGTGATACCGTGTTGCATCTGGAGACAAAATATTAGAGAAGCACCTCTTTTCTGCATCTTCTCGTGCTACTTACATTTCCAAATCCACACAAAATGATTTAATCAGGAAAGAGTCATTTTTTTTTTAAGCAGGAGTTAGGCTCTCAGCTTACCAGTCTTTGTGAAACTAGATGGGTAGAGTGCCATGATTCTCTCATGATTTTGAGATGGACCTGTAAAAGTGGTGAGTGCACTATATGCAATATCTCAATGGAAATGCTCAAGCACTAACTTAACAGCATCCATTCTCTGTGCAGTGCAGTATTTATATTGTCCTTGGTTTCACTCATCAGTGTTCTGAAAGTAACCCTTCCTCTGAGTCGCTTCCTTCAATCCCCAACAAGTGACCCTGGAGAATATGCAATGTAACGCTGATGGTACTTTTTCCACTTTGCATATGGAGGCTACAGAATTGACATCAGAATTTGGAGTGGAACTAAAATTGCCATGTCTTGTAGGCAGACAAGTGCACGGATTCAATTACAATGTAGAATCAACTGAAGAATATTACAGGAAATTGTTGTGTATTCCCTCACTGGACAGCATTATTAATGGTTTAAAAACTAGTTTTCCAGAAAATTTGATGCAGTGTTTCCAGATTCAAATCTTGATGCCAGCGGTACATTTTGGGAATAAATGGAAACCATGGTTCCTGTTGCTGTGCAATCATTATCAAAGCGTTTCCACCCTCTTCTAGCTGATGGTACGCAGAAGATAATTACTGCAGGGAGAACTAAGTCTCTGGCTTACAAAGTGAAAATGAGAGTTATTACAACAGAAGGAAATTCCACAAACAGTTCTTGAAGTGTTGGACTTGTGTGACCAGGACCTCTTCCCAACCATCAGAAGTTTACTTCTCATCTTAGCAACTCTCCCTGTTATGTCCCGTACACACGGTCGGATTTTCCGATGGAAAATGAGTGATAGGACCTTGTTGTCGGGAATTTCCGACCGTATGTGGGCTCCATCACACATTTTCCATCGGATTTTCCGATGCACAAAGTTTGAGAGCAGGATATAAAATTTTCCGACAACAAAATCCATTGTCGGAATTTCCGATCGTGTGTACACAAATCCGACGCACAAAGTGCCATGGATGCTCAGAATAAATAAAGAGATGAAAGCTATTGGCTACTGCCCCGTTTATAGTCCCGACGTACGTGTTTTACGTCACCACGTTCAGAATGATGAACTTTGTGTGACCGTGTGTATGCAAGACAAGTTTGAGCCAACATCCGTCGGAAAAAATCCTAGGATTTTGTTGTTGGAATGTTCGATCAATGTCCGACCGTGTGTACGGGGCATAAGTGTGGCCTCAGCAGAGAGATCTTTCTCAACCCTCCGTTGTGTTAAAACATGGCTTCGGTCACGAATGGTGGAGGACCAGTTAAATGGCTTGTGTTTACTTTACATTCATAGAGATATTCCTGTGAATACTGACCGAGTTATCGAGCTGTTTGTCAAACAAGGAAAAGGAAGACGAGATAATTCTGTGAATTTTTCATATTATGTAACTTAAAAATAAAATGTTTCTGTTGTGTGTTTGAAGACAATGGAGAGTGATAATGTTTGGGTTCTGCTATCTTTTTGTTTACACATAATTTTATATTGTTTGTGAATATTTTGTCTGGGAATATTCTGTTATAAGTATACAAACTGCTTATGATCTTTGTAATAATAAAGTTATATATGGTTAAAAGTATCCTGTCTGTTTGTAATGTAATAATCTAATCAGGGATGGTAAACGTGTCACTGTTTTAAACAAGACTAGGACTGTATGATACGTTAAATACTGTTCTGTAAGCAACACCTTATTTTTTGGCAGTGCCCCTCTGGACTCTGGATCTGCCCCTGGTGCAGAATAGAATCCAAAACCATGGGATCCAAAATAATAGAAAAACAAGAGAACAGAATACAGAATATAAAAGAAAGAATACCTAACCTAAACATCTTGAGAAATTTGAATTTCAAATAGAACGAATTTGAAAACAAAAGATTAGAATAGAATAGAAAAAAGAAAATAGTAGAATAGAAAATAAGAGAATCGAATAGAAAAGCAATAGAATAGAATAAAATAGAAAGAATATGAATTAATAAATTAATTAGAATAAATTAGAATTTGAATAGAATAGAATCCAAAACAATGGAATCCAAAATAGAAAATAATAGAATAGAAAATAATAGACTATAATAAAATATAAAGAATGTAACCATCTTCATAAATTCAAATTTTGAATAAAATGAATTTGAATAGAAAAGATTAGAATAGAAAAGTATAGAAGAGAAAATAGAAAAAAAATTAAAAAAAAAACAATATGGAATAGCATAAAATAGAAAGAATATAACCGTTATATTCTGTCTATTTTATTTCATTCTATTCTATTGATTTTCTATTCTATTTTTTTCTATTCTATTGATTTTCTATTATCTTCTTTTCTAGTCTTTTCTATTCTATTGTTTTCTATTCTTTTCTATTTTAATCTTTTCTATTCAAATTTGAATTTATTCTATTTGAAATTTGAATTTATTCTATTTGAAATTTAAATTTTGGAAGATGCTTATATATTTTTTCTATTTTATTTGATTTTTTTAAATTTTCGACTTGTCAGACAGTCAGTATTGCTAGCCTAATGCAACAGCTGCATTTAAATAGAAAGAATATATAATCTTAATGCGTTTTTGAATGCTTTTTTTTTTTCCCCGTGTTTCCCTTTGGGCCAACCCCACCTTGCCTCACCTGGCTATGTTACCTGATCCCCAACTGTGGGCTGCTCGGGATATAGTTGGGCTTAAACATATAATAACTAATGGTAGGTTACGGAGCTTTGCGGACCTTGAAGCCGAATTTAATCTGTCCAACCAGATGTTATTCTGATATTTGCAATGTAGACACATGGTAACCAGGCAATTCCCTGATGTTCTCACCCTTGAATCAGATCCCTTGGAGCGTCTCCTGACTTCCAGGACCAGGGGAAGCCTTTGTCCTCGATCTACCTTTGTCTCTCCATGGCCCACTCAGTAAAATTGACTAAATTGTTTTCCAAATGGCAGGAAGGCCTGCCTGATTTAACCAAGGAAGATTAGGACACATGTATGCCCCATTATGTTACTAGTATGGTTTTGGAAAAGGATAGGCTTTTTCAGGTTAAGTTTCTACACAGAGCTAATTATAATCCTGCTCGATTGGCCGGTATATATGCCACAATTAGTCCCTGTGCACTATATGTCAGCAAGCTGAAGGTACCATCTAGCCAGTGGCAGCTGGTACTCAACATTTTTGGGGAGCACAAAATTCTGAAAAATACTTAAAAAAAACACATTAATTGCAGCCACTGCGCCCATCAAATGCAGCCACTGCGCCCATCAAATGCAGCCACTGCGCCCATCAAATGCAGCCACTGCGCCCATCAAATGCAGCCACTGCGCCCATCAAATGCAGCCACTGCGCCCATCATATGCAGCCACTTCGTCCATCATATGCAGCCACGGCGCCCATCAAATGCAGCCACTTGTGCCCCATCAAATGCAGCCACTTGTGCCCCATCAAATGCAGCCACTTGTGCCCATCAAATGCAGCCACTTGTGCCCCATCAAATGCAGCCACTTGGGCCCATCAAATGCAGCTACTGCGCCCATCAAATGCAGCTACTGCGCCCATCAAATGCAGCCACTGCGCCCATAATATGCAGCCACTTGTGCCCTTCAAATGCAGCCACTGTGCCCATCAAAAGCAGCCACTATGCC
This sequence comes from Aquarana catesbeiana, assembly GCF_042186555.1. Classification (NCBI taxonomy): domain Eukaryota; kingdom Metazoa; phylum Chordata; class Amphibia; order Anura; family Ranidae; genus Aquarana; species Aquarana catesbeiana. The sequence continues at coordinate 13,146,527 of NC_133334.1, read as the reverse complement.
CGTCAATTGCAGCTACTGTGCCTGTCAAATGCAGCTACTGTGACCCCCACGCCCTTGCTCGCTGACTGCCCAGCACCTACCTCATCTTGGTGGGGGATCAGGCAGCGGGTGATGGCGGCGAGCTGTGGGATGGTGGGATGAGCAGCGGGTCAGGCGGTGGCTCCTGTGTCTTCCATTTGTCTCTTCTTGCTTCTGCTAGGTGTCAAATGACAGTGCCTGTGCCTTCAGCCAATCAGGTGATGGGTATTAGACCCGCACCTCCTGATTGGCTGAGATTCATTCGCTTTTCTAACACATCTGGGTGGACTGCGAGCGCAATGCTTTGAAGCCTATTAGACCCTATGGCCCTAATCAGGTGCTTAAAAAAAAACCCTGCTGCTCTAATTCAGGCACCCGACGCCTGAAAAGGGGCCTGGCGCCTGAATAGAGAGTGCAATGCATGAATCTATCCATTCTACACATAGGGGGTTTTACTCTATTCTGTTCTAGTCTATTCTATTTTATGCTTTTATTTTATATTCTATTTTATTACACTTTTTTCCTCTAACCACTTGCCTACCAGGCTAATCCTGACATTTCTCTCCTACGTGTAAAAATCATATTTTTTTTTTGCTAGTAAATTACACAGAACCCCTAAACATGATATATGTTCTTTGAGCAGAGACCCTAGAGAATAAAGTTGTCGTCAAAACTTTTTATCTCGCACAGTATTTGCGCAGCAATTTTTTTCAATGAGTTTTTTTGGGGAAAAAACAGTTTCATGCATTAAGAAAAAAGCAAAAAACAGTAAAGTTAGCCTAATTTTTTTGCATAATGTAAAAAAATGTTACGCCGAGTAATTAGATACCCAACATGTCACGCTCCAAAAATTGCACGCGTTCGTGGAATGGTGCCAAACTTCGGTACTTAAAAGTTCCCATAGGCGACACTTTAAATTTTTTTACAGGTTGCATGTTTTGCGTTACAGAGGAGGTCTAGGGATAGAATTATTGCTCTTGCTCCAATGTACGACGTGATACCTCACATGTGTGCTTTGAACACTGTTTACATATATGGGCGTGACTTACATATGTGTTCCCTTCTGCATGCGAGCACACGGGGAAAACGGGCGCTTTAAAAATTATTTTTTTTATTGTTCATTTTACGTTTATTTTTCTAGTTTGACACTTTTTTTTTAATTTAATGTAAACATCCCTTGTAATAGGAATAAGCATGGCAGGTCTTCTTTACAGTGAGATATGGGGGTCAATAAGTCCCCACATCTCACCTCTAGGCTGGGAAGCCTGAAATAAAAAAATAAAAATAAAAAAAACGATCGCGGCATCCCAGCCGAGGCGGCGCCCTTTTTTTGATTGCAGAGGCCATCGGGTCCAATCTCTATCATCAGCATCCAGCACCAGCGGTTCCCTTCTATGACTCACCGGTCGCAGCAGTGAGTCGGTAGAAGCACCAGAGGCTGGCGTGAGGGGGGCATCCCCTCTCGCCGCCCGTAAGATCGATTAAGCGACTGAACAGCCACTATGATCATTCTTATGGTGTAGGGAATCGCCGGCTGAAAAAGACAATATCTGAATGATGTCTGTAGCTGCACCCATCATTCAGATATTACCGCTCAAAGTCTGTGATGACGTATGACGGGCGGGAAGCAGTTAAAGCAGCCTAAATAGGAAACATCATCCTATTTCACTTTTATACCTTATTTTATTAATTGCAATAAGTTTCCATTCCAAATTCAAATTCATTTTCGAATCCTAATTAGAATTAATTTTCGGATTGAAATTCAAACTCATTTTTGAATTAGAAAAATTCATTACCTTATAATTTATTTTAGATTCTATGAAATGTTTTTCTATTGTGATTTGGAAATTCAAATACGTTCAAATATCCCAATAACAAAAATATTGTCCGAATTAAGTATTGTAACAAAACTAGTCACACGTGTCTAGTGGCTCGATCATAAGCTGGAACTGTAGAAAAACGAATTAGACATAATTAAAAAGCATATCTTAAGAATTTAACCCTCTTCAAACTTTGTTCTGCTTTTTATGACTACATATTTCTTATGGCACATACAGCAGTATGAAATGGAAATGTATTTTACGCCTTTTCATTGTTTTCTAGGTGAACCAACTATATCTGGAATCTCAGGTGGTGGATGTATTCCTCATATGAAGAGAACAACTCTAACCTGTCAGATAACAAATTTCAAGCTAAAAGAAATCCAGATAAATGTATATCTGAAACGATATAACGAGATAAAAAAACATCTTATTGCCTCCTGGAAATCCACAGACCAGACATCATTCAATAATTCTTCTAATGACTTAATAGCTGGAGGTCAGAGGGGCAATAATGTTGATGCTCTGCCTCTGCTAGAAGGTGCTGCAAGCCGTACATTGTTACCTGTAGAAATGGAAGCTGAGATAAGAAAATCCTGGACTGGAAAGTACAATTGTCTCTGCTCCATTACTATAACCCCGAGTGCAGATACAGATAATGGTACCATACTTGGTGTAGAAGTGGAACACACTTCCCTGAAGTGGCCCATCTCTGTTTTCACAGTTCTAAATGTGTACGAGGGTAAGAATTGCTTATATTTTTAGCACTAAAAAGGGGATTTGCCCTATATTTTTTTTAAAGATAAATATTTTATTGAAAAACGCTCCCTACTCACCCCAAAGATGCTGCTTGCAGGACTTTTCGGAACGTCCCAGTGTAAAAAGTCACACTGGAATGAATGGGAGGCAGTTTTTAGGCGCTTAGCAGAGGCTTTTTCCAGCACTAAAGCGCCTGAAAAACGCCCCAGTGTGAAAAGGGTCTAAGAGTTTGAGGGGCACAGCTGAAGGGGGAATTCCGTCCACTTGCATTACCAGAATGAGTTTTATGGATTTTGTTCCCGCCATAGGGTAGCATTCCCCTAAATTGTGAAACAGTACAGAAATGTGTCCAGGGACCCCATACTTAAGAAAACTTTGCCTGGCCCCATAAGACCTCCATGCTATTCACAGATCGCTTGTTTATAACTCAGCTGTCTGTATCCCCCTGAGTCTTTCACTGAGTTGCACTATGTTAGGCCTCCACTCCTGAGGGCACCACACTGTACTATCATTTGTACTATTTGTTACTGTTCACTGTTTCTCTTGCAGATATGATACTATGCCAGTTTATTGCATACGGGTAAATTTGCCTTCCTTTTTCACATCCCTTCCTCTTTTATTTCTCCTTTTTCTTCCCCCCTCCCCTCCTTTGACCTTGTTTGGGTCCCTATATATGATAAATGTCTGCAAGTTTATAATTTTATGTCTTCTGGCCACATACCACGTATCTGTCTTTTGTATTTTGTTACTCGGAAAACGTAATAAATATTTTTCAAAAAAATAAATACATTTTTGCATACCTTTTGCGTACGCTTTTGTGGTCGGTTATCTATTATTCTTTATAGAAAATAGAACATTTTCATCTACCAATTCATGTATGTGAATGACTGTCTATTAAGAAGAATTGGAATAAACCTTTCTTGGAGGATGAGGGTCAGGTATGTATTTGGGGGTCCCCATTGAATCAATGGCTATATTTCTGTATATTTCACTTTTTTAAATACATGTAAAGTTTTGGGATCCCCAAACTAAATACCAGGCCCTTTGTATCTGGGGTTTATCTGGGATTTATTTGTAAATCATTTTGCACCAGAATTTGTACCAGAATCATAATTTTAGTGCCATTTTAACCGCTTGCCGACCGGCTCACACCGATATACGTCAGCAGAAGGGCACGTACAGGCAAATTAACGTACCTATACGTTGCCCTTTAAGAAGTGGTTTTTGGGGGCGTGGTCTGCACCGGAGCTGATGGCTGCATGATCTAAGAGTTCCTGCCGACCAATGGATTCAGCGGCACATAGTGACCCACTGGATCACCCTTTTTACCCGATTTCACGGCATATCTGAGCCCAGGAATCTCTGCCATCATGCCCAGAAAGTGCAAAGAACTAAGGATTGCACAGCGCCTGACGGAGTTCTTCATCCTCAACCAACAAGGAGGTAGGCAAGATGGCGGCGGGCCAGCACACATGCCGGAAGTCTGGGTACAACACAAGCCTAAAAAAGGGACATCCACGCAAAATACCATGTCCCCTAACAGCCCCCAGTCCTTCCCTGCCTCCCCAGTGACTTGTAGTCCAGCTAAAGCTAAATTTAGGTTGGATGATGACAGATGCAGCTCAGCACCCAGCCTCATCATGGACTCTGGGGATGACACAAGGGAGCTGCCAGATTCTATTGAATCTTTCCCCACTAAACATCAACCTGTAATGGACACTGTCTTAAAAGATATGCTCCTCTCCCTTAGAAGTTCTCTGCAGGGGGATATGATGAAATGCATGCACAGATTTAACACAGAGTTACAGGCAGCTGAATCCAGAGTGGATCATATAGAGCATAAAATGGGGGAATATGCAACTACTATAAATGAACTAGTGGATTACACTGAGGAGAAAGAGGGGGGCACTGAGTGGATAAAAGCTAAGTTAGCAGACATTGAAGATAGAAGCAGAAGGAACAATCTGAAAATAAGGGGGATCCCCAAATCAATCCAGCAATCAGCAATGGCATCACTAGAGGGGGGGCAGAGGGGGCCCTGACCCCCCAACATTATGCTGTGCCCCACCATGTGCCCCCCTAATTAATTTTTTTTTTTTTACAAAAAGGCAATGTCTTTTTGTTTGCATTTGTAGCGGATGCGCCGCATCTTACTCGGGCCGCCGCTGAGGTAACACAGTCTTTATTGAGAGGGAGAGCGTCCCCAGTCAGCTCCTGCGGGTGATTCCTCCCCCCTCCCTCTGCTTGCTGACACTGCATAATGCGAGCGCTCACACAACCACGGCCGCCCGATCTGCTCATTCCCCTGCATCCTCACTGGCAGGGAGAAGAGCGAGTTGCAGGAAGGACTCCACCAGGACTCTCAGTTACTGCAAAAA